>NC_134533.1:120387989-120697096 GCF_050624435.1 Tenrec ecaudatus | reverse complement strand
AGCATTAGCTGTTGCTATTAAATAGCGGTTCATAAATTATCCTCAACCCACTTACAGTGCATTGATGAGGGTTTTTACCTGCATGGCACGTCTTCCTGTGGAACATCGACATAGTAACGAATAAAAAATCTCTCAGAATCTTCTCGCTCACCGTCAGTAACAACACTGCCATTAAGTTTAGAAACTGATGGCAATCTGTAAGTCAAAACCAAAATGAAAAAATTATAAAATAATAAATGCTCTCAGATTTATCAGTGGTTTGAGTCCTAGTCTTACTCTCTCAAAACAGTATGTTGGATACAGTAGCTCTGTTTATATACAACTGCAGGTATAAACTAACAGTGGCATTAAAGACAATCAGACTGGACCGCTTGAACGAAGATTTTGGACTAGCATTGTCCAACTTAAATAAAATGTAAGCCATGAATGTAATCTTAAATTTTCCAATAGCCTATTCAAAACAAGTGAAACAAAACACGGGTGAAATTAATTTTAATACCATGAATACTTAATTTAATCCAAGATAAACAGCATACAGTCATTTCAACAGGAAATCAATATTAAAATTAATGAAATAGTCTTCTTTTTTCATATACTGTTCAAAATCTGGTGCAGACAAGGGTAAAGCAAAAAGTACTGTGACTAGGGCCTCGGTTCATTTTATGTGCAAGTTTATTCCGAGCAAAACATGTTGAAGCATGTCTGTCATCAGGGAATGACTGCAGACAAGCTCTCTCAGTCATGCTCATGTCTTAGTCTTATTAGGGTATCTTCCCCCCACCAAAAAAAATCATTGTTTTTTTTGTGCCATAGGGATAAAAACAATAAGCAAGTTTGAGGTTAGAGCTAATAAAAATTTTTTTTAACAAATCTCACCTGGAAATCTTCCCAAATCACTTTAACTTCATAACAAGTTTGTAACAATGTTGCCCCACAAAAAAACAACAGCTTTTAGACGGATCAAGCTTTGGATGGAAGACAGGAAGAGCTCAAAGGTGAGCAGAGAGAGAAAAGATCTTCAACTTCAACAAATGAAAAGATTGTGGCTGAAGTCTGGACCACTGAATTATCATTGGATGTGGGAGCTACTGATCTGAGGACCTCCCATGGATTCGCATGCTTAGGTGTAAGTGGGCATCTTGGCCTCAGCAAGCATTTGGTTGAATGGGAGTTTCACAAAGACCAGCTATCTCTAAGAACTAATTTTTAAATCAGCCCTTTTAGAAAGATGGAAGTCCAATCAAATCCAGGATTTTGAGGGACTCTTCTGGGGCCAGTTCAATTCAAGGCAGAGAGGTTAACTTAAGAAGTTATGGTGGCTGTTTTTTAGGATCCCAAAAAGGTAATCTTGATGGGTTTTCTCAGAAGACACAGAATGATCATTGGGGCTTAAGAGGAAGAAGCTGAAGAAAACTGAACATTGCATTGGTGAGAAAAAGACCAGGAAAGTTGCACTAAGGAATTTTTCCCCATCGTGACTACATACCTGCTCATTCTTCAAGGCTAGCAAGCGCTGTCCTACAGGGATTTTACCGGGAAACACTCTCTCATCCACTCTACAACCTGATGTAGAAAAGCTAAACTCAAAAGAACATTTTGAGTCCCTTGAAGATGGCAAAGGTGCTTTTTAGTCTTGGTCTAAGAGCACAGGATTCTTCAGAGGATTAGAGAGATGGAAACGCTGCTTTTAAAAGTGTACAAACCTAGATGGAGGCTTAATCATAAAACAATAGCTGCACATTCTGATATTTTTATTTAATAAAGGAGTCCATAATTGTGTAGCAATACTTTCTGAATTCTTATTCTATACTCATAATAGAACCTCTTAATTCAAACAAAACATATTTCAAGTGCTCAATGCCAACACATGGCTAGTGGCTAACACCCAAGACAATACAGGTCTACAAAGATGTCAGTAGAAGTTAGTATTACATAGTTCAAGAATATACTACATTTTCTATATAGAACTATTCTATAAATAAAATATAAGGCCTAGCATAAGACTTGGAAGAAAAATATCTTTTTTTCCCCAGCAAAGTGTTAAGATATATGTTAATAGGAAGCATTAAGGATCTGCTAGGCATTCTTTGGTTAGAATGTCCATATCCTGGTTTAAAGAACCTTAAAACTAAGTGTTGTACCAAAGCTGCGATGTGTAGTTAGAGAGAACAAAAAAACAGTCCTGGGGCTCTTTCGCTGTAGTCAGCACTGTATTACTGCTAAAGGCTCCTAAGACAGTAAGCACTTGGGGAGCATGTCAGTAGCCTGTGGGCAGGCTGAGACAGAAAGGCAGAGGAGTAGGAAGGGGATAACAGTAACAGAGGCATCTTAGTTTAATCTGCATCAAAGAAGAAACCACAGATGCAGCTCCCTTCAGTTGGCACCAATGAAAGCACCACCTTTGTAAGCATCCACACTTTCAATGGAGTTCCCAGGGGAAGTGGGGAGTGCAAACAGTTAGCATGCGTGACAATTACCAAAACACGGGGTGTTCAAATTGCTAACCTACTGTCAAAAGAAGAGTTGTTGACCTGCTTCCAAAAGCTCAGCTCCTGGAAGCCCTATGGAATACAGTTCTACTCGGACACGTGTGGAGTCACTAAGAATCAGACTCGATTCCATGGCAATTGGGATGTATCTTAATTTGGGTCTACATTAAAGAAAACATAAGGATAATTTTAAAAGAACAAATTCTATGTTATATGTACTCTTCTTCATGATTCAAAAGGGGATGTAAAATATATCAAAAAACATAAAAATAGAATTGGTTTTCAGTGGCCTTTGTAGGCCATTAAACACACACACACACACACACACACACAAAATTTTGTTGGGAGTTCTTATAGCTATCACACTCCATAGTTCAATACATCAAGCAGTATTGTACAACTGTTACCACACTCAGTTTCAAAACATTTTCTTTCTTCTTAAACTCTTTGATATCAGCTCCCCTTTATTCCCTCCCTCCCCTACCATCCCCCCAGGGAACCCTTATTATGATTATTATTTGCCACATCTTACACCATCTAATCCATCGATTCATATAATTCTGCTGTCCGCTCCCCTGGAGTGGGTGATCAGCTCCCTGGGGAAGCCCAGTTCAGAGCGACGGACCGGACGGAGCGGCTTCTCCGCGCAGTGTGCCGCACGCAGAGCCGGATAAGCTCACAGGGGGCGGGGCGGCGCTGCACTCCACCGCACTTCCCTGTCTTTGGCTTCACAGATGTGCGCTTTTCTACAAATGGAAGGTTTACGGCAACCCGAAATTGAGCAAGCCTATCAGTGCCATTTTCTCCAGTAGCATATGCACCGTGTGTCATTAATTTGGCAATTCTCACATTACCTCAAACTTTTTCATAAAGCTATTATTGTCCAGTGAGGGTTAGTGTGAGTTTTTGCTGTGTATGGTGGCTTGGAATGAAACCGGTGGAATCGCATGAGGTATGCCTGCTTAAAAACACAATAACCCCGCTGCACTGCGCAGGTTCCGACAGAAGAGAACTGCTCCACAGGTTTCCAACGCTGTGGTCATTACAGATGCAGACCGCTGCTTCCTTCTCCCGTGGGGCAACTGATGGCTCAAACTGCTGACTTAATTTCGCAGCCAAGTGCTAACCACTGTGCCACCGGGGCTCCTGAAGGAAACAATAAGGCACCACAAAAATAAAGCCGACACACAACAGACCTGGCTACCACCAACTTCCTTCGCTCCTCAGTGGTATATGGCTGCAGAAGAGGAATTCCTAATAATCTCACTTCTTCGAGTTTGGGGAATGAATTTAGTTTGTCAATATCTTCCCAAGAATGCAAACCTAATTTGGGAAATACAGCATTTCAGTAAATCCAGAAAAAAGAAAATTAGAAGAGAAAACAGCAAAAGGTTACTTCAAGTAACAGTTTTTCAAATGTTAAAATGATCTTAAAGAAAGCTACAGAAACTGAAATGCTTTTTTATGCAAAGAAAGAGTGAAAACCAGTAGAATACAAAGCATATCCCCCAGTGGGTCAGTAGCCTTACTTCAAACACCCGCTTATTGGCTGACTTACGCTCTACAAAAGTGCTTACAAAGAAGGGCCATCATATACACAATGGATTCCATAATTACATTACACAAAACATACTACTGGGATCAACTCAGTTTATTTAACTATCTAATCATAAAAAAGATTAATCAGGGTGGATAAGGCCATTCTCAAATGGGGCAAGGCCAGCAGTACCAAAGTTATAACACCTCTTTGTCAAGTTCTTCTCAAAAACCAATTCAAACTTCTATTTTAAAAAATAACGAAACCCCAGTCCTCCTAGTAGGGAGACCATGCAACACATTAAGGCTTTGTATCTTCCCAGTTAGCACTTAGCACTGTAGGAGAAAGACTCGTAGAAGAATGAGAATGAGGCTGCTCAGTGCTGCTGCGCCCTAAATCCATCTGGAGTGCCAGAGAGTCCCTGCCCATTCTATCTCAAGCCACATCAGTCCGTTCCTTTCAGAGAGGCATTTCCATCGAGGAGGAAGAAACGGGTTAGCTCAAAAGGTATAAAAGTATGAAATAAATAGCTTCTTTATCAAAAATGCTGGCTTAAACTTTTTATTTCCTCCATGTTTATAAGCCACAGTAAATAAACTAAACTTTGATTTTGCAGTTACAGGTGGGAGTTGTTATTGGTTATTATGTGAAATCCCCAAGAGTACAGTGGGTATGTGGCAGGGCACAAAGAGCAGTCGAGCTGAGTCCCAATCTACTTTGTAGTTCTTTGTACTCTTTCCTTGGGGTTTTGTTGTTGTTGTTGTTGTTGTTATTGTTCTTTGTACTCTTTTCACTCTGCCTTTGACTATGTGATTAACCAGTTTCATTTCACTTCTTTCAGAGCATGACATCTTTAGACCACAAATTATAAACCTTAATACTATGCTAAGCCATTGAATACTTATCAGCACATTGATGAAAATGCCTTAAATTTACTCAATAAAAAGGCATGTCCACATCACCACTGACAATTCCTCCTATAGGAAGGTAGAGAGATGACTAAAAAAAATACACCTTCATTTCACTCCATGCACAAACCTGCATGCAGAATGAGCACAAGACGGCACTAACCTGACTTATGAAGGCTGATGGAGCGTAGATTGGGAAATAACCTTGCCAGGGAATCATCAGGCTCCTCAATAGCATTCAGATGGTTGTTAGCCAAGACAAGGGTGTCCAGGGACGGGAACATAACTCCTAACTTCCTTATTTCAGTCCAGTCTTGGAGGTTATTGTCTGTTATGTGCAGTAGCTTAAGAGAGTGACAGCAAACAGAAGGACAAGACACTGTTTCATAGTCATTAAGGCACAAGAAAAGCTCCTCCAAGCTGCAGGAAAAAAGGGAAAATATTTCATTGGTTGAAGCAACTAAATGTCTACTTTGTACTTATTTTCACTCATTTAATAAATATTTCAGTGCCTACTGCATAAGAGTCTCTGCTAGGTGTTGTAGAAACATACAGATTTCTTCTAAAAGATTAAAATATGGGCCAGAAGAGAAAATTTTAAACACACAGGATAGCAGAAGGGCAATATAGGCCAACATTAAATTAATTTTGTGCTTTAAAAACTGAGAGATAAAACAGCACTAATAGTAAGCACAGTAGCAGTTTCATATAAGAATGAAACTGAATTTACAATAATGTCCTAGAAAGAAGGGTGAATTTGCATAAAATGTGAGAAGAAAACTCCAGACATCATATGACTGCATGTTCAGAAATAGAAATAGTACTACCATTTACTAAATTCCTTACTTTGTTGAGGCCCTATGCCACTTGCTTTGATAATTTTATTTCTATTTCCGCAAGGTAGACACAGTCCTTCCATTTCACAGATAAGGAAACTGAGCTTACAGAAGTTAGGTGGCTTACCAAAGGTCACAGAGTTAGTACATGACACGGGGGTTGCAAAGGTCACCCCAGGCCTTGCTGCAGGATGCATTCAGGAAACCAGGCTTAATAGGGTGACTCCAAATTCCAATGGGCTTTGAGATTTTCTACTTTCAGATGAAAAATTACCCCCTTTGAACACTTATGTGCCTATACTGGTAAATAAAATTTAAAGCAAAATATAGAAAACATTTCTAAACTGGCAAATGAAAGTAAGATTTCTTGCTTTAATTATTGGAAAAAATATCAAAATACTCATCTTCCCATCAGGACAGCTGGCACTTAATCAAATAAGTATTAATGTACTTTATAGCTACTTATGACTTTTTTCTCCCTCTCTCAAAGAAAAAACTAATGAGGCAAATTCTTAGATCAGGTAATCGGAAGATTAAAACGGAGAAAGGGTGGGTTGATCTAGAAATGATAAATACTTCTCAGGCGTATTTTCTAGCCAAATGATGACATATCCTATAGCTTGGTGCTACTCAACACCCTTGAACAGTATTCCAATGGAAATGCTACTAGATTACCCTAACACCACCAGCCTAACGAAGCCATTTTCCTCAACCCATTCTTGATTCAATCTGTAAGTCTAGTATTTCTGAGAAGGGCGATCAGCAGGCATTCTATGTAACGTATTACAAAGATGGCAAGAGAGCCCCCTCTCCATCAGGCTGTCTGGGCTTACTCGGGTAACTCCTGAAGTATCACGTGGACTGTCTCCCAAGAAGCTTTGCTGTTGTTGAGGACAAGTTTGCGAACCCCGGAGAAGGACCCGGCGTAGGTTCTTTCTAAAACCGACAAATTCAGAGGGTTGGAACTCAGGTTTAGAAACTCCAACTGGGGAACATTTGACACAATTTTACTGACCTGGGGAGAAAACAGAAAAGCGCATCAGGCACAAGTCAGGCTTTGAGACAGCAATCACTCCTGAACGTCTGAAAGAACACTTTACATTGGGGAGTCCTGTTCACTGATGGCCCTGACAAGGCATAAGCCAATAAGCCATTGTCCACAAATCTGGGCCAATAGTCTAATCTCGTCTATAAAAGAACATCGACATTGCTAATTAATAGTCCACAAGAAAACACTCCCTATGACGCCCTCACCAAAGTTGCTAATTCTGCTTTATGTGACGATGCGCTCTTTGAAACGTGAGGAAAATGTAAGCTTAGATGATATCTTAGGCTACAACAGCCTAAGGAGCTGAGATTGGTCCCTGTAATTCTCCTTGACTCCCCAGTTCCCCCAAACCCAGAATAACCATCACGGCTAATTAAAGGTTTACTGAAGGCCATTGGATAACAAACCATGTGCTCAAAACTCACTGTATGAGGCATAATGTAGAGTCATAATCACTTTGAAAACAGTTTCCGCTTGTTTCAAAGATGTACTAACAGTAAAATATTTCCACTTAAAAACAAAAAGGACCCATAGCTGCATAATTAAAGAAAAAACATGACCATCAATTTAACAATTTCGCTAGCAACTTAGTGGGGGGGGGGGGGAAGAGCCTTACAGACCATTATTGTGTGCTCTGTGTTCTAGTCTCTTTGATATAGCGTATTCTATTATGCTCTCAAAACAGCTCGCAGATAACACGACTTTCATTTTAATAAATGAGGAAAACTGAAGCTCAGAGATGTTAAATAATTTGATTAAGGTCTCACAGTCAAAACAACCAAATACGGGCTTTATCCGTCCGAGCCATTATTCTTCCCAGAATGCCACAACTTGTAAATGATCCAAAACTCTGTGTTCTCATGGGTAAAATGTGGAAATTAAAATAGGAATCACTTATTTTACTTGACTCTTGATAAGATTAAATGAGATACACATGTAAAGCACTCAGTACAGCAATTGGTACATCTTTTAGACACCCGTTTCCCTACTTCACTACAAAGAGAAGGCAAACTTGACAACAGTTGTGATAGTACTTACCTAGTTCACTACTGCGCAAAACATGCCCTGTTGAGTCAATTTCAACTTACAGTGACCCTAGACGAGACAGAGCAGAATGTCTCCCTACGGTTTCCATCGCTGTAAAGCTTTAAGGGAGCAGACTGTCACAAGGTTCTACCAGAAGTGACTGGTGGGTCTGCACCACCAACCTGTGAAGAGCCCGATGCTTAACCCAGCAGGCAGGCCACGAGGACTCCTTCACTGCTGCAGAGATGCACTGCCATCGAGTCTACCCCACTCAGAGCCCTATCCTTGGGTTCTGAACCGGTACATCTTTAAAACTCGCCTTTCTCCTGAAGAAACCAGTGGCACCAAACCATTTGATATGTCATTGTGTCACTATGATTAAAAAGTATAATAAAGCACCTGGTGGCGTGCTGGTTAAAGCACTCCACTGCCAATAGAAGGGTTGGTTGTTCAAACCCACCAGCTGCTCCATAGGAGAAGGATGCGACAAACTGCTTCCATAAACAGGTACAGCTCTGGAAACCTTCACGAGCAGTTCCGCTCTGTCGTACAGGGTTGCTATGAGTAAGAATCGACTCAATGGTAATTGGTTTGGTTTTTCAGTATGCATCCTGGCTTCACATCTTAGCCATTTGGTAGAACTTCCAAAATAAAGTTTTTCTCTACTATGACTTCAAAATGTATTACTGTGGCTCAGAAGCTCCACAGGTGGAACAAGCTTCAAGGTTAGAGCCCTGATATGGGTTTCTTTGCAGAGAGCCACGGATAAAGCTATGGGCCACCAAGGGCTGAGAACTATGGATAGACAGAAAGCCATCATCCCTTCAAATCAGAGCTACTAAGTACTGTTCAGTTCAGGTGCTCTACCATCGGTTGGAAGTTGCTTAATTCCAAGAAGGTTCAGAGAAACGCCTTAGAAGGAGTAGTCCTTGCACACACTAGTTCAGCTATTTCATGCCTAGCCCTTTGAAGTACATGCCATTTATATTCTAACTTTACAAGTGAAGACTTTACCCATCCTTTGGAGAGAAAACACTAGGCTTCATGAAGTGTGGAATATTCTTTAAATACCAATAAGGAACTTGCATCAGTCTACACATATCTCTTGCTTGAGGTCTTTTCGGATCAAAGGGTATGGCCCACTGTAAGATAGATGACTAGGATTTAAAACACAGTCTGTGACCACGAGATAAGTGAATTTCCAACAAAAGGCCCAGCCCCATACTGCTACTGTGCCATCTGCAGAGCAACAAGATGAAGGACGTTCACCGGCACGTGATGGCCAGCTAAGGGCGGAAAGGGACGAGGAGGAGCGGTGCTGTGAGGAGAGCTGGAAGAAGAGCTGCCGCTTAGAGAGCCACCTCGCTTTAATAAAAGCAGACCATGAGCCCCTGGCTCACCACAGTCTTCTTCGATATTTCTTTTATCAAAAAAAAAAAAAAGCAAATAACCTAAAAGTGATCATTTAAAGGTTTAAAAAACAGTATGAGATGTCTCAAGATTTACCTCTTATTTTGCATTTGTGGACAGAGCATGAATACCAACTGTGTCTCAAAGCGCCAAGACTATAGAATGAATAAACATTAGCTACAGGAAGTGAGGTTACATATAGATCTTTCTTCAACAGGAAAGCTGTGCTAGAATTCATATAGTATTCAACATCTACAAGGTGCTTCAATGATTCACTTTATCAGCAGCCCTGCCTTAAGGACAAGTAAAACTGAAGTGCCAATGGATGAAATGAATTGTTCGAGATCACAGAAAAAGTTGGAACAAGTAGCCTTGATCAATCCTGAGATACAATCATTTATTCATTAATATATTCAACAAATAACTGAGTGCCTACTATGATAGGCGGTAGTGATAAAGAGAGGAAAAATCTCCATTGTGAATCAACTCACAGTCTAGGAGGAAAACTGTCAAGTAAGCAAATGATTAGAGTATTTTCCATAACCCTTTCCCGCACCACCGCCCAGCAGGTCTCTAGGTGGTCTCATTCTGCAGAGTGAGGGCTAGCGAAAGCCGCACACAGCAACAGTCACTTGGGCCAAGTCTTGAAGGGTTAATAAATGTGAGCAAGCAGACAAGAAGGGAAGGAGAGCAGTGGATTCAGAATAAAGAAAAGATTTATCATGAAGAAAAGGATGTGGCTGAAGGTGGAGAATAAAGCTCTAGAGAATGTTAACAAAGGCCATATGATGAAGGGCCATTCTTAAAGAGTTCAGACCTTAGGTCAGGGGTTCTCAACCTTCCTCACGCCGCCACCCTGTCATACACTTCCTCATGTGGTGGTGACCCCCCCAACCATAAAATGATTTTCGTTGCTACTTCATATCTGTAATTTTGCCACTGTTATGAATTGGGTGACCCCTGTGAAAGGGTCGTTCGACCCCCCCCAAAAGGGGTCGCCACCCACAGGTTGAGAACTGCTGCCTTAGATTCTAGGCAATGAAAAGCAAATAAAGGGCATCTAGCAGGAAGTGGCATGACCATGTTCCTAATGCCAAGGAAGCTTCAAGGAAGACAGCTTAAAGGATGCAGGAAAAAACTAGAAGTAGGAAAAAGTGGACCACTTTTTTAATAGTCTAAGCAAGAAATAAGAGCTTCAATGAAGACAGGAAAATCGAGTGGGGAGAACTATTCTCCCTTTGTTTCTTAGGGCGAGGGTTCAAATGGAGTAAGTAATGTTATACTAGTAAAAGGATGTTGCGGTTGTGTATTTGTTTCAGAGTTCAGTAAGGTCAAAAGACATTATTTGTATTAAACCGCCACAGAGACTTAAAAATAAAAGGAAAAGTACTAAGATGTTTGGAATAAGCTTCAATAATAAGAATAGAGTTCTATCATCTTAGCTTTATTTTTAAGTGATGGTATGTCCATTTATACTAATCACTATTGAAGTAGCAGCAGAAAATGAACCTAGGAGGTATAAACCACTAAAAAAAAAAAACCCTGTAGTCTCAATAACCTGCTGGGGCTTTTGACAATGAGGGAAAAGTTTGCAATAACAAAGATAATTGAAAAATTAACACAGAAATAAAGTTGAAGCATTCGCTTATTATCTGTTTTTTTTTTTAGTTATTATCTTAAGACAGACAGATCTGGTTATTAGCATGAAAAATAAAAATACTGGGTTACTGCTGCATCTCACCTAGACCGAGCAATAGAGCTACTTTACCTCATGCCAGTCTTCAAGTCTGTTGTCAGAAAGATCTAGTTCTGACACATGAGCACAGAAGGCAGCAATTTCTTTCTCATCTCCTGCACAGGTTATTCCACAGCTGTTCAACACCAGTATACTTGGAAGGTTGAGGCGATCTGAATCACAGAGAAACAAGACACTTTCTATGTCAGCCTAATTCTTGTCTCCATATGTTCGGCCCCCCAGGAATCGTCAAGAAACAAAAATCAAACTGTGCAAAATTATATAAAGGCTTGAAAATTTCTGGATATAATGGGATCCAAGAGTACTTCTAGGGGGATATAGCCAAATACGGCCCCGGGGAGATCAGGAAGCACTGGACTGGTACCAACTCAAGTCTTTCAGGGTTTAACTCCCAGCAGGACCGCTGATCACAGTTGCCAACAGCAGAGCCATGAGCTGAACATCAGACTACATTATCATCAGAACATTAGATCCATGCCAATTCATGCCTGGGCTCCCACTGCCTCAGATATGTATTTTCTTGAGTGCAAAAGCATCTGGACGTCTCTTTCTCTCTGATGATTACCCTCACCTTTTGCTGTCTTTGAAATTATCTCAATTATATAGTCTATCTGCTAAACTACTTCTGTCCTTCAAATTCTTGTCATTCATGAGATTCTCTCTAAGTCCCTCTTTTTTTAAAAAAAATGTACATTTCTGCTTCTCATACTTGTCCATCAATCATCCCCAATTTGTCCCTTATGAAAAAAGCTGTTTTTTGGAAAAAAAAATGCTTTTTAAGTGTTTCAGAATTTTCTAACTACTCAATGAACTCAGTCAAAACTGAGGAAGCAGATGCTGCCAGGTTCAAGAATACATGTGGTAATATCCTCCAACAAAAAGGATACACATGAGCATTCAACCACTCTATTCCCATTTGTCATAACACAGGGATTTATTAAGGGACTAATATTTTATCAATGGCGGCTTAAACGATATAGTTTTTCAACTTAGTGCTTTCCAGTATGAAATTACTCCAAAAGGGAATGAACTCTGACAAATTACCACAAGGGAATAGTACTGAGAAATAAACACCTAGTCCCACTGGACATAGGAATTACTAAGACTTTGATTTAATATTGAGTCCACACAGTTACAAAGATCTCCTTTCAAGGATTGTTAATTGCAACACTAAACTAAATGTCCAACGAAAAACTCATTTTACACATTTCTAGTTGAGCTCATTATAATTCTCTTCTAAAATGCTTCTGTCTCCGCTAATGAAATTCTACTCATCCTTGAAAGGCTAGTTCAAGTCTCACTTTTGAAAACGTTCCTAATAGTATTAATTAATTCTCTTCTAAATTTCTTTCCTACGCCTTGTGCTATTCATTGGGTTAACACAATCTACCTGGTGTCATATGTTTCTAAGTGCGAGCATCTTGTAATCCAACTAGGCTTTAGGCTGTAAAGTCCTTGAGGGCACAGGTCAGCCAAGAACTGCCTTCTCTGCACCCTCCAAGTACGCTGAAAGAACAGGTATTGAAATTATCACTCAAATATGACTGCTTAATGAGCACACCTAAAATGCCTTCTGGCCAACCTGGAAGTAAATAGTTCCTGCCAGGTTCTTTAATGAAGCTGAAATCGCAGGAAGAGGACAAGACTATTCAACTAATCATTCAGAATAGAGAAAATAATTTGTAAACAAAGCAAAAACACTTTGGTTTAAGCCCATAAGTCTTGCTAACTGCTGTCTCGTCCATTTCAAGTCATGGAGGCTTGTGCCATCGGGTTTCAAGGCTCTGACCTGTGGAAGCAGATCCCCAAGTCTACCTTCCAGCTCCTCTGCAAAGGCTGGCAGCACTGATCTTTCAGATGGTAATTAGAACAGGAGTGTTTGGGCGACCCAGGGTTCCTACTGCTCTAGGAGGCCCCAGTAAATGAAGGGTGTGGTCCCACTTGTCTTACCTTTCATGGGGGAGCCCTGAGGTGTGGCTGGGACATGGACTCCCATCCCAGGCCCACGGCGGTAAGGAAAGTTCTCAGGACTGTATTTTTCACATAATACTTGCATAAAACTTCTCCCACTAGGTTGATCCATCTTTGCTTCCTAAAATTCTACAAGAAACTAAGAAATCATCAAAATTACTTGACTCATAAAAGGAATATTTAATGAGACCCAATTATTTAGAAGGCTGGGCATTTCGGACGGACCACAGTCACTGCTTCAAGAAACCTGTACTGTGATTGGGGCCTTACGCTAAATATGCAAAGAAATTTACTTAATTATGGTATAGTTTGTTTAGTACATGATAGTGGCAATAAAGATTGTAAAAACTACAAAATTTAGAAGAGGAAGAAATCACTTCCCAGCAAAAATAATAGGAAGACTTTTGGCTGGCACATAGCACTCATGCGATAGCTGGGGGAAAAAATAAAAGGAGCTGTAGACTGATCATATCAAACTAAATAGTTTGAACGGAATCCTTTAAATATATTCATTTACATACATTTTCAAATTTCTAAACAAATAACATGAAAAGTGATGTTTTACACTTGAACAGAGATGAACAAAACATGAAGAGCCTACAGAAGAATTCTAACATTAACAACTATCACAAAAATTAAAAGAAGAAATAGAACATAAAATCCAATTGAGTAAAGTGGACAGATCAGTAATCTAATTCTGGTGGTTTTAGACCATCTACTTTTAATCACTTTTTTCCCCAGAGAACACAAATTCAGAAAACCTGTTGAGAAATTCTAACTTTTTAATATACTACTTCAAAGAAAGGTCTTTTTTTTCTTTTCTATATGCACACATCTGCATTTTCCTCTTTCAAAATCAATCAATTTAATCATTCTGATTACAAAAATCGGGTGTATCAAGTCAACTCCAACTCATGGCAGCCCATGTGTGCCATAGTTTTCAGTGATGGATTTTTCGAGATTACCAGGCCTTTCTTCTGAAGTGCCTCTGAGTGGAGCTGATCCTCCACCTCTCAGTTAGCAGCTGAGTGCTTGTACCACCCAGGGACTCCATTCTCATGAGTGACAGATGATAGAGACTTCTGTCTGTCCCTTAAGATCCATTCTCCTCGTCTTCCACAGTAGTTAGGAATACGAGGGGGTACCCTCCAAACACCAGACTTGCACCCAGTGCAGCAGAGCTTTCATGGTAGGCATTTCCCCCCTAGGTGAACAGTGAGCCACTTGCTGTGAGTTAGTGCACCCAGTGGTGTCTCCTGGGAAGGTTCTCTCTGGTCACAGGGAATTTTTCCGTGAAAGCAGTTTCACGCAAACCTTGGTTTTTGTGAAGGCTGATTTAAGAGAACAGCTATGAAAATGTGTTTCCTGCTCGGGAAGAATGCCGCAGAACTGTGATGTTGTGACGTTGAACACAGCTTACAAGGACAATGCTATGGGAAAAACTCAAAAGTGTACGAGCTGTTTTCTTGTTTCAAAAAAGTGAAACATCAATTGATGACAAACCTCATTCTGGACATCTACCAACTTCCCAATGGAAAAAAGGTCTGATTTGTGGCAGATAGGGGACTGGTTTTGCCACCATGACAATGCACCTGCTCATGCAGCCATCTCAGTCTGCCAGTTTTTGGCAAAAAAACAGCATGCCTCTCTTGCCCCAAGTACCTTACTTACTTCACCTCACTCTGTATGACTTCTTTTTGTTTCCTTGAATGCAGAGGGACATGAAAGGGCAGTGATTTACCACAAAGAAGAGATGAAGAAAGCAATGAGGGAGGCACTGTCAGCCATCCAAACTGATGAGCTTGAAAAATTCTTCCAAGTATGGAATCGCATATTTAACAGATATGTTAAGTATAATTGAGAGTACTTTGAAGGTAATCAGGCTGTTTCATTAAAGAAAAAAAATGTAAATACATAGCTTTGAAATAAAAACTCTAGTTTTTATTGGGTACCCCCTTGTAGGTCTATGGCCTAAAGTTGTAGCTAATGGAATGGAAATGAAGTATTGGGTGGTAGCTTCTAGAGGAGGTTCTTGTAAACGGCCAGAATGTGCCATCTGCCCTTCCACTTCTTCAATTCCATTGCCTAAGAAAACAGATGCCAACTTGGACGGTAGGCCAAGGATGGGAAGAATTACAGGTCAATGTCCCAGAAGGAGACATCTAAAAGAGGTGTGGAGAGGCCTACAATTACAAGATTATGGAAGAGTCACGCACATTCAAAGTGAGGTTGGCAGTCATCTTTGTTCAGGACACCATTCATTATCTTTGAAGCCCCCCTTTAATGCTATGTAAATTGAGAAATAATTCAACCAACCCCTACTTGAAATAAATTCATCACTATCACCTGTATCTGCTGCACATTTTGTTTAAATCATTGAAGAGGCTTTGAACCTGGTCTTGCACTGAAAACTCACTACCACTGAGTAGATCTAACTCATAAGTGGCTCTAAAGGACAGGGTAGAACTGCCCCAGTGGGTTTCTGAAACTAACCTTTGCAGGTACAGAATGCCTTACACCACACCCATGGAGAACTGCTGACCCTGCGGTGAGAAGGCCAGCATATAACCACTACACCACCAGCGATACTTCTTACACGAGAGGAACGCTAACTAAGAACTCGAGGCATCTTCTCTGACTGACCTGCAAATTATTAATGATACAAAAACCTCATTTGTAGCCTGGGGACTTCCTTGGAAGCATGAGATTTTGTAAGCCACCTTAAGGGCTGATTTTTATCCTGTAGGGGAATTTATGAGAAGGAATACAATAATCAGATATTTTTAGAAAACTCACCCTAGCAATTATGGGTTTGACAAATATGAAATGAATAAGCATGAAATGATCATTCAAGGAAAAAGGCGTCTCTATTCACCAGGAGCAGCAAAGGAAGAAAGATTTAGGAATGAAAGAAGGATATGGACTGTGTAATTAATTGCCTCCAAGAACAAGTGCTTCCTTTGTCCTGAGATCACAAGTAGATGGTGTCTGGTTATAATTACTGAACCTTGGGATCCAGAATTTTATAAAGGAATCCTGATGAAAAGGGGGAAATACAAAGCACAATTCCTAATTCTTATAGACTCTAGACTTTCTGGAGCCATGTAGGATACATGATTGGCTGACAGCGTTGGCCCTGAGATAACCCTTAAAGCTTAAAATAAAAATATTCCTGAAGTCTTTTTAAAAATTAAAGAATTTCAGTTTAGCTTAAGTATCACATCAGCCTTGAGCATCACACTTTTAAGATGTGTCTATATAAGATCAAATTGACAACGCCGATTAGAAAAATCAGGACCTTTAGAAGGCAGTGGGTTTATGTTAATAGAGGAGGGCAAGAACTCACAAAAGGAGGGTGAGAATGGTTGGTTACACAATGCAAAGAACATAGTATTATTGAATAATATATGTAAAAACTGTTAAATGGTGTATGTTTTCCCATCTACATCCTCAACAACAAAACACATGTGAAGGCAAGAGGAAAGTAAAGGAAATAGAGGAAAGCAGTAGGAGGCAAAGGGGCATTTATAGAGGTCTAAATACAGGCACGTACATATGTAAATATATATATAATGATCAGGAAATAGATCTATGCACATATACTTATATGCTAAGTATTAAGTCAGCAGACAGACATTGGGCCTCTACTCAAGTACTCCCTCGGCGCAAGAACACTTTGTTCTAATAGCCTGGCATTCTGTGATGCTCACCTTCCCAACACAATTGCTGAAGACAATGGGTGCATAAGCAAATGTGGTGAAGAAAGCTGATGGTGTCTGGGTATCAAAAGATCTAGCATCTGGGGTCTTAAAAGACTTGAAGGTAAACAATCAGTCATCTAGCTCAGAAGCAACAAAGCCCACATGGAAGAAGCGTACCAGCCTGTGTGATCACAAAGTATCGATGGGATCATCAAAGACCCAGAACAAAAAATTCTATCAATGTGAATGAGGGGGAGTGTAGAAGAGACACAAAGCCCATCTGTAGACAACTGGACATTCCCTTACAAAAGGGTCACAAGGAAGAGAGGAGCCAGTCAGGGTACATGCATGAGGGAGGGGATATGGGGGACAGGGGAAAATGAGGAGCTGATATCAAGGGTTCAAGTTGAAAGAAAATGTTTTGAAAATGATGATGGCAACAAATGTACAAATGTGCTTGAGGATGTACGTGTGGATTGTGATAAGAGCTGTACGAGCGCCCAATACAATAATTTTAAAATATATATGAGAATAAGGAATTCATCTGAAAAAAAAAGATGTTTCAGGAGAAAAATAGATTCTCTTTTACGCATGCCCATTCTCAAGTACCAAAGAAACAATCTGAAACGAGGTAAGAAATGTGGGTTGGTGGAGCACATGGAGAATGTCCGAGTAGAAGAGCAGGACAAACTAAGAACAGGCAGGGAAAGCAAATCCTAAAGGAAAAAGTGAAGAGACTACCAGGTAGTTGGATGTAAAGCCAATGTTTTGAAAAGTTTTGATGAGAAGACAGAATGGTAAACCGCGCAAAAATAGGCGACATGAACAAGGTTACAGATTTACAGAGTAAATGACCACTTACCCTTTTTTTTCTGGAAGAAACTAACAGGAATGGGTTGCAAAAAGCTTCTCAAAGGCTGTTTGGGAAATTCCGGGCGATGACCCTTCAGGACCAGTGGTGCGAGTGGCAATACTGGGAGGGTGGGTTGGAAAGGGGGAACTGATTACAAGGATCTACATATAACCTCCTCTCTGGGGGACGGACAACAGAAAAGTGGGTGAAGGGAGACGTTGGACAGGGCAAAATATGACAAATTACAATTTATAAATTATCAAGCTATGACAAATAATAATTTATAAATTATCAAGGGTTCATGGGGGGAGGGGGAGAGGGAAAAAATGAGGAGCTGATGCCAGGGGCTTAAGTGGAGAGCAAATGTTTTGAGAATGATGAGGGCAATGAGTGTACAAATGTGCTTTACACAATTGATGTATATGTATGGATTGTGATGAGTTGTATGAGCCCCTAATAAAATGATTAAACACACACACACACCAAAAAAGGATTGTTTGATATTACCCAAATAACATTACAAATTGTTTACTATCAATGGTGCCGTGCTTAATTCACTGTAGTTGCCTTAATTGGCTTTTTGTGTTCATCTAATTTAATTATACTGAATGCTAAGTATTTTGCCCACGATTGTCCTGAATCCACCATTACATTGTGAAGGGAACAAAGCTAAGT
Organism: Tenrec ecaudatus; assembly: GCF_050624435.1. Lineage (NCBI taxonomy): Eukaryota > Metazoa > Chordata > Mammalia > Afrosoricida > Tenrecidae > Tenrec > Tenrec ecaudatus. Next base: position 120,678,886 of record NC_134533.1, on the reverse strand, counting down.
AATTTCTTCAATACCAATTCACAGAAAATCCACCCTGTAAGGTAATGTTGGTGAGTACTAAGACCACTAGCCTTCAGTAGGCTAAGCAGAAAGGAGAGAATTCAAGAGTAAGTTTACACCCACTCAGTTCTACTGCCTAATAGCTTTATTGAGCCAAGTAAGTCTTTCTACTTCTTTGGGGCTTAAGTATCTTCATCTGTAAAATAAGAGGTTAATATCTACACTACTTGAATTACATACAGGTTGTCGAAGAGCTTTAAAATTACAAACATTTAGATTGCATGGCTGAGGTAATAAAGCTCTAAAATATGCAGGTGTCATTATATTGTTATTGTCAGGTGCCATGGAATCAGTTCCCACAGCGATCCTACCTACAACGGAACAAAACACTGCCCCAGACCTGCACCATCCTCCAATTATGGCTATGCTTAAGGCCACTGTCAGAACCACTGTGCCAACTCAGCGTATCAGACAGTCTTCTTGTCCACAGTCCCATTATCAGGCATCATGTCCTTTTCTAGGGGCTGGTCTCTCCTGATAACAAGTCCAAGGTATGTGAGACAGTCTCACCATTCTCGTTCGTCTTAGGAACCTTCTGGCTATACTTCTTCCAAGACAGGTTTATTTGTTATTCTGGCAGTCCTTGGTACTTACAATATTACCTGACAACATCATCATCCAAATGCATCAATTCTTCTTTATTGTGTTGTCCTTGCCAAATTTCCCATGCGTATAAAGTAACCGAAAATATCATGGCGTGGGTCATGAGCACCTTAGTCCTCAGAGTGGTATCTTTGTTCTGTAACACTTTAAAGCGGTCTTTTGCAATGGATTTGCCCAATGTAATACCTTGTTTGAATTTTTTGACTGCTGCTTCATCAGCATTGATTGAGGAGCCAAGTAAAATAAAATCCTTGACAACTTCAATCTCTTCCCCATGGGCTCACTTGGAGGATTTGGGTGTTCTTTACAGAGTTGTAACCCACACTGACGACTGCTGTCCTTGATCTTCAACAGCAAATGCTTCAAGTCCTTACTTTCAGCAAACCAGGGTGTATCATCTGCATAACACCAGTTGTTAATAAGTCTTCCTCGAATCCTGCTATCCTGTTCGTCGTCATATACTACAGCTTCTCTAATGACATGCTCAGCATGCAGATTAAGTATGGTAAGACAGTACAACCCTGACACACGCCTTTTCTGATTTTAAACCATACAGTATCCCCTTGCTGTTTGAACTACTGCCTCCTGGTCTGTGTACAGACTCTACCTGAGCACAATGAAGTGTTCTGGCATTCAGTGCAATGTTATCCATAGTTTAAGGTCTATACAGTCCAATGCTATTTCACTGTCAATAAAATACAAGTGAACATCTCTCTGGTACTCTTTGCTTTCAGCCAAGATACATCTGCCGGCAGCCATGATATTCTCAGGGCCAAGTTCTCTTCTGAATCCAGCTTGAATTTCTGGCAGAGCCTCATTAATGTACTGCTGCAATCACTTCTGAGTTACTTCCACACAAATTCATGTGCATGTGATATTACAGGTTCGATCATTTCTGTATTTTGTTGGGTCACCTTTCTTTGGAATGGGCACAAACATAGATTACTTCCAGTCCACTGGCCAAGGGATGGTCGTGCAAATGTCCTGGCACAGTTTAGTGAGTGTTCCCAGAGCACATCGGCTGGCTCAAGCAGTCCAATTAGTAATCAAAAAAATTAGTAAATTTTTGGAGACTTGTTCTCCACCAATGTCTCCTTCAGTGCAGTTAGACTTCTTCATTCAGTGCCATCAGTTATTAAACATTTGAAATAGTGGAACTTGAAATGAACCTGAATCTTGTTTGCAAAGTGACTGTGTATTTGTTCTTTGAATGTTCCATGCATCACTGTTTTGCCTAGAGAATCCACCAATATTACAACTTGAAGCTTGAATTGTTTTCTTCGGTTCTTTCCATTTAAGAAATGTTGAGAGGGGCAATGGAGGATGATGTAAGATATGGGAAAAATAATCTATAACTTACCAAAGGCTCGTGAGGGAGGGTGTGTGAAGGAGAGGGAAGAAATGGAGAGCTGATATCAGGGGCTCAAGTGGGAAGAGAATGCTTTGAAAATGATGGCGGCCTATGTGCAAATGTGCTTGACCCATTGGAGGAATGTATGGATTGTGATGAGAGGTAAGAGCCCCCATTAAAAGTATTTAAAAAAAAAAAAAGAAAAATGAAATGTCGAGAATGTTCTTCTTTTTAGGTTTCTAACTCCAGGTCTTAGCTTGATTCATGAGAATACTTGAGTTCTCAAGCTGCCCTTTGAAACTTTGTTCAGCTTTTTTCCTTCACCGTTTCCTCTTGCTTTAGAATTCTGCATTCAAGAGAAAATTTCACACCCCCTTCTGACATGCACTCTGGTCTTTTCTTTCTTTCCTATCTTTCTAATAACTTTTGGCTTTTTTTCATGTACAATGTTCTTGATGCCATCCCACAACTCGCCTGCTCTTTGTTCACTTGTGTTCCATGTGTCAAATCTGTCCTTGAGATGGGCTCTAAATTTGGGTGGGGCACACTCACGATCATATTTTGGCTCTCATGTACCTGTTTCAATTCTCTTCCGCTTCAACCTGAACCCGAGTATGAGCAATTAATGACCTTTTCCAGTCAGCCAATGCCCATGGTCTTTTCCTACAGAAGAAATCATTTTGATTCCTATGTATTCCACCTGGCAAGGTCTATGTGTGTAGTTTGTTGATTGATAAGGAAAGTCATTGGTCCTGCGAAATTGTACTCTCCAGCTTCTTTTCTATCATAAAGAGGCAACATTTTCCAACCACTGATGTTCCTCTTTGCTTCCAATTTTTGAATTCCAATCAGCAATATTATCAATGCACCCTGATTACATGTTTGAAAAATTCCAGGCTAAAAAAGTTAGTAGAAATCTTCAATTTCTTCTCCGTTGGTTTAGTGCTTGTTCGTAAATTTGAGTAAGTTATAGAATCTGGTTGTCCTTGTGCATATACAAGCGAGTACTGAAAAAAACAACAACAAAACACCTAGAATTCCCCCCACACCCTCTAAAACTATATAATTTTAAAAACAACCTTATCACCTTCAAAGTACTCTCCATTACACTTAATACATCAGTCAAATCTGTGATTCCATTCTTGGAAACATTTTTCAAACTCATCTGTTTGGATGGCTGCCAGCACCTCCCTCATTGTTTCTTCAGCTCTTCTGTGTCATCAAATTGCTGTCCTTTCATGTCCCTCTGCATGTGAGGAAATAAAAAGAAGTCACCTAGAACAAGGTCAAATGAGTAAGGTGGGTAGGGAGTGAGGAATCCTATTTTTTTTTGTGTGCCCAAAATTGGCAGACTGAGATGTGAGCAGGTACATTGTCATGGTGCAAAGCCAGTGTCCCATCTGCTACAAATCAGGTCTCCTTAGTTGCACACTGCTACACAATCTTCTCAGAACCTCTAATAGAAAACTTGATTAATACTGTGACCTGGTGGAACGAACTCCAAATGCACTACAAGTCCACTTTTTCATCCCTCTGTTCAGGAAGTTGAAGGACGTCCAGAATGAGGTTTGTCATCAATCAACATTTCTGAAAATGAGCAAACTACTCACTCATACTTGAGTTTTTCCCCACCGTGCTGTCCTGGTAAACTATGTTCAATATCACAGCAGTTTCTGCATCATTTTTCCTGAGCAGAAAACTGAATTTCACAGCCACACAATGTTCTCTTAAATCAGCCATCACAAAATGTGAGGTTTGAGTGAAACTGCTTTCAGAAAAATATTCACTTTGAACAGAGAACCTTCCCAAGGGACACCACTTGGTGCACTACTACTCGATGCTTGCCTACCAGGGAAAATGTGAATATGAAAGATCCACCCAGGGGGACCTTTTTCCAGTTTGGGGGGGGTGGGTTACTTCCTGGTAGACATTATCCTACCACATGTGGCACTGACCTTCAAGGAAGGTCTTGAAATGTTGTTGACAACCACTGGGATGCCATTTATTTTGAACACATCATCCCTTGCCAAGTAAACCATATGACTGATCAACTCAAAATTGTTAATACTGTTTCCTGTTTCAGTTCAGCTCACTGATGTCTAAAATATTGATCTTTATGGGCTCCAATTCATTTAGGATACCTTTCAATTTTCATAGATTCAGTCTTTGTCCATTTTATGCTCCAATAATTTATCAACATTTGCAGCTGTTTCCTCTCATTTTGAGTCATATTCCATCAGCAAATGATGATCCTGAAAGCTTTGCCTCATCTTGTCGTTAAAGTTGACTCTTCGTCAAGGAGGCAGTTCTTTCCTAATCATATTCTAAGTACTTTCCAAGTTGGGGGGCTCATCTTCCAGTATGGTGAGAGTTAAGTTTTGTGTCAATGTGGTGGCACTAACCCTCATGAAGTGATCTAGCACACTGAAATTAATTCCACGATAGGATCGAACACAATGTAATCAACCCTGTGAACAGCCAGCAAATGTAGTGGAGCAAGCCCTCCTTGGTCAGGACAGAGCCCTAAAGAAATGGAAGGAAGACTCCTGGGGTGTGTGGCCTACTCCTTTTGAAGTAGACTGCAGAAAAGCTTGTCACTTGTGCTGGGACTGGTTCCTAGATTTGGTTTACTGACTTCCTGCCGTATTTTCTGCCAATCCCCAGAGGCATTAGCAGACTCTTGACCTTGGATTCTATCAACTTTGCTTTCACTAGCCTGTGGTCTTCCTGCTTTATCAACCCCTGCAGCTACAGGAGTCAGGAGAAGCCTCTAGGTTAACATCTAATCCACAGACTTGAGCTGCACTTACCTGCTTTACAACTACATGTCATTTCTTGATATACATCTTTGTATGTCAAATGCTAATACACATATAGGCATAACTGGTTTTGCTTCTTCTGAGAACCCAGACTAACAAAGGTGCTACATCAGACAATCATGTCTCACTGCTATTCATAAGGTTTCCATGGGCAAATCTCTCAAAAATGGATAGCTTACTCCTTCCTTCCTCAGTCTGGAAGTTCTGCTGAGTCCTGTCCCCCAATGATGATCGTGTTAGTATATGAAATATAAGTTTTCATAACTTCACATTAGAAAGTAATGTAAGATGACATCACAGTAGGGCAAACTGACAGATGAGCAGTAGACTATACTATGATAGAAGCAAAAGGGCACAGAAAAATTAGGTTCCATTAACTATAGGCTGGGGAGAAGGAGTTCTGGTAGTGTAGTGAGTTATGCTACTGCATAACCACTAACTCCTTAGCAAGAGAAAGACCAGGCTTTCAACTGTAAGGATCCACAGTCTCGGAAACCCGCAGGCACAGTTCTACTGTCTTACAGAGTCGATATAGTCAATTGGCTTGATGGCAGTAAGTACGCTATTAGCTAGAGAACCATACACTAGTTATTTAACCTTTTATCTACTTTAATATTTTCATTTATAAAGGGACTAAAACCTTCCTCTGGGCTTGTAATTTAGATTTGTTTAAATGCATAGGTATAAAATAAAAATCCTCATTTGTGAGCTTAATGATAGAGCCTGTTTTAGTGCAAAGCAGGTTCTTTCCAGTCACAAAGTGATGAGTGCCTGCAAAGCTGAGTTACATCTATCACTAGAATATTAGACAACTTTTGTTGGAAAAGTCTTTTCTACACCCATTGCGATCATCACCAACAGCAGGCAACATAGAGCAGGTGCTATACCACCCCAGACCATTGCTCTGAAGAGATTCCAACTCAAAGTGACTCTCTAGGGCTGAGTAGAACCCCTTGCTCCTGGAGCAGCTGGTAGAGTCCGACTTCCCACTTTGTGACTAGCATGCAGTGTTTACCCAATATGCCACCGGGGCTCCTTCGATAACACCATAGCTTTTGTCAAAAAAGTGTCTCAAGTGAGCCTGGAGCCAAGTTACTTACTTACTTGCTAATATATAAAAAGAAAACTAGATACACCTGCCTCGAGGGCAATGCCCACGCTTTCACAAATATTTAACAAAAATGAAAACAAGCTGCATTGCTACTTTCTATACAAGTGAGAATTCAAAGGAAGAAAAAGTGTGAGGGGAGAGTGCTGAAGTGTCAGTGTCAAAATAATGACGACTGAGTTTAATACTACAGTGTATCTGGAGGTTTCAAAGCCACATAACTCAACCTAGTTTTACTCATGGGTAATTAGCGCATTCTCATTTTAAATACAGACAAGCTTAAGGATGATAAGATTAAAGACATATTCAAGGTAAAATAATTCCAAGCAAGCAAGAATCGTGAGAATATACAAGTTTTTCCCCATAGCCTCAACACTGGGCTTTTAACAACTCTTCAAAATAGTATTTCTAATTGTTGTTTTTATTTATTAAGACTGAAAAACTACACCGGGCACAATCATTTCATCATTTCCCAGTATTCTCTATTGAAACAGCTTTCCAGGAATGCCGATGGTATACATATTAATAGGCATTTTGAATTAGAAAAAGGGACTCACACCAAGGCAAAACACTAAGGCAGTGCAAGAGAACAGCAAAGGAAAAGAGCAGCGAGGTCCCCAGGGAATGTGCTTTGGGGCCAGGGCATGATACCCCAACAGACTGGACTGGAAAACACTCCTAAAGGCCAACAGTCCTTGAACTAATTACAAGCTTTTCTTTCTTGTTGTGTTTTGGATTTTTTGTCATTGGTTTGTTGTTATTTTGTTGTATATTGTTGCTTGGTTTTGCTCTGTCTTGTTTTTGTGCATGTTATTATCTCCACAAGTCTGTCTAAATAAGATAGGCTGGATGAACAATCTGGAGGAGAAAACGAGACTGACAGTTCCGGGGGGACATGGGACAGGGTGAGGTGGGGGGGAAAGGTAGTGGTGTTAATAAACCCAGGGACAAGGGAACAGCAAGTGATCCAAATCGGTGCTGAGGAGGGTGTAGGAGGCCTGGTAGGGCATGGTCAAGGGTAATGTAGTCAAGAGGAATTACTGAAAACCAGATGAAGACTGAGCATGATAGTGGGACAAGAGGAAACTCAAAGGCATTAGAGGAAAGAGCTAGGAGGCAAAGGGCTTTATAGAGGCATGTATGTACATTTGCAAACATATTTATATATGAGGATGGGGAAATAGATCTATATGCCTATATTTATAGGTTTAGTATTAAGGTAGCAGAAGGACATTGAGCCTCCACTCAAGTACGCCCTCGAGGCAAGAATACGTTCTTCTATTAAATTGACATTCTATGATGCTCACCTTCCAGACACAACCGCTGAAGACAAAGCAAGTGAATAAGCAAATGTGGTGAAGAAAGCTGATGGTGCCCGGCTATCAAAAGAAATAGCGTCTGGGGTCTTAAAGGCCTGAGGGTAAACAAGCAGCATCTAGCTCAGAAGCAACAAAGCCCACATGGAAGAAACACACCAGCCTGTGTGATCACAGGGTGCCGAAGGGATCAGTTATCAGGCATCAAAGAACAAAAAATCATATCATTATGTGCACACCTCCATGATATGATCGCTGAAGACAAATAGGTGCAAAGAAAGCCAATGGTGCCTGGCTATCAAAAGAGATAGCCTCTGGGGTTTTAAAGGATTGAAGGTTAACAAGCAGCCATCTAGCTCAGAAGCAACAAAGCCCACATGGAAGAAGCACACCAGCCTGTGCAATCATGAGGTGTCAAAGGGATCAGGCATCATCAGAACAAAAGATCTTATCATTGTGAATGAGGCGGGGAGTGTGGAGTGGAGACCCAAAGCTCATTTGTAGGACACTGAACATCCCTTACAGAAGGGTCTTGGGAGGAGACGAGCCAGTCTGGGTACAATGTACAGCAAAGATGAAACATACAACTTTCCTCTAGTCTAGTTCCTAAATGCTTTTTCCTCCCCCACTAGCAAGATCCCAATTCTACCTTGCAAATCTGACTAGACCAGAGGATGTACACTGGTACAGATAGAAACTGGAAACATAAGGAATCCAGGGCAGGTGATCCCTTCAGGACCAGGGGTGTGAGTGGCGATACTGGGAGGGTAGAGGGAGAGTGGGTTGGAAAGGGGAAATCGATTACAAGGATCTACATGTGACCTCCTCCCTGGGGGATGGACAAAAGAAAAGTGGGTGAAGGGAGGCATTGAACAGGGCAAGATATGACAAAGTAATAATTTATAAATTATAAAGGGTTCATGTGGGAGGAGGGTGTGGAGAGGGAAAGGAAAACTTAGGAACTGATGCCAGGGGCTTAGGTGAAGAGCAAATGTTTTGAGAATGATGAGGACAATGAATGTATAAATGTGCTTTACACAATTGATGTATGTATGGATTGTGATGAGTTGTATGAGCCCCTAATAAAACGATTGAAAAAGAAAAAGGGACTCAAAATGTATCAGTACCATACATTTATTAAAAATCTTTTGGGGCTGTTTAAGAAGGAATAGTGGGTGGGTAAATGAGGCTGAAAGCCAAAACAGATTGGAAAATGAGGAAATACAGGGCAAAAAAAAGATCTTTAATTGGAACCATTTCAAAGAGGCTTCTTTTTTTTTTTTTAAGGGCGGGGGATAAATCTCTGACTTTCTGGAAACAACAGGTGTCAAATCACATTAGACTTCCTCGCCAGTTGGCAGCACTCTACTGTCTATGTACAAGTGTTCTGGATTGCTATAAACGCCAGGGGAGCCAGCATCGTGGATGCTGTTGCCTGGTCCCACTATGAAGTCACAGAGTGACCGACTCCTGTGCGTCTCAACATTCTGACCTGCCCCACTCTTGTCCAGGGAAAAAGCCAGGATAAGGCACATCTTATAGGGTAAGATGCTCAGTGTACTTTTGTCAGATGGGTTTATAAGCATGCAGGCACGCACCTCAATTGCTAGCATGCAATAAATACTTTATGTCCCTAACGAAAGGTAAGGTCAAAATTAGTATGACAACTCAAAACAGATAAGGAGCCATATCTGACTACTAATAATGTAAGATACCAGATTTATCTTTATGCTAATATGGAAGAGCAACACATACTACACAAAGAAATTTCTATAGATTACCACACTGCACCAGCATGAATGCCACTTGCCTCACTCACCCCTTCTGAAATACTACCTCATTGATTGCCCAAAATATAAAACTTGAATCTATAAAAATGGATTTATCTGCTTACATATGCTTAGACTACCTTGAAAAGGACAAAACAGAATTCAGTAAAATTAGTGCCCATGGTTGCCTCTAGAAAATGAAAACATCAGACTGCAAAGGAGATTTGCTTTGCACTCCCTACTCTTTTGACTCATTTGAACTTGCCACACACATTCATCTTCTACTCAAAATGTAAAGCATGTTTAGATGGCATATCTGGGAATGATCCAATAACGTGTGACCGCATTTCTGAATCTCTATTATCCATTTTCTATGAGGAAAGAAATGGAAAATTAGACCCAGTGGAATATAATAATTTTTAAAGGAAATGAGGATCCAGGAAGAAGAGAAAGCTTAAATGGATGGCAGAATAGATACAGAGACTTCTGTACAACACGACTGAGAAAGAGCAAGATAGTAGAAATAAAACACACCTGGGGTCTCAGAACCAAATGCCAATGAGAAGAGCAGCTGAGATGAAAGGGGGAGGCTGACAGGGTCAACACGGACAGCACACAGCTCCACTGTGCGCGCACCGGAGGGAAGAGCAGAAGGGTACCCTCAGGGCCGCCCAGCTGCTTCTCTTTCAGGAGCAAAAGAAAAGGTGCAATGAAATTACCCAGCATTTTCATCTAAAATCTCCAGTTTCTTCAATGACTGGAGCCACAGCCACACCAGCAAACAGTGGGTAACAAAGGGACGGAGTCTTGTCCTGTGGAGACTTTTAGAGTAAGAGGAGGTACAAAGAGAGAAAGCTGAGGAGATTTCTTAAAAGGGGGAGTAACTGGAGTCAAGAACAATCTCACTGGGGATGGTGTGAGATGTTCGGATGGCACCCACCACAGCAGAACCCAGAGTGGTGGAGACACGTGAGCAGCAGTGTAAGGGACAGGAGCCAAGAGACTGGCAGAAGATGGCAGTGGGTAAGTCAACCCAGAGCTGAGCTGGGCACCTCCTACTAGAAGATCACCAACAAAGGTGGGCACCCCTAAAGGGGCAGAAACCCAGGCTGAGCTTTTGGAGGTAAAAACTAGAGCAGAGCATGTAGTAGCGGGGCAGAGCCGGCCTGCGTCCGTTAGCAGCAGATGCCCCAAATGTGCAGACAGTAGTAACCGTAAGGCTGGGAGGGGCACAGGGAAGGGGCCAAGGGGAGGACAAGAGGAACCCTGTCCAAAGAAGGTGTGAACAGCTGACAGGCTTAGCACTGGCAAGAAGGGTTGGGGAGAAACACAGCCAAGGAGCTGAGAGAGCTGTCCTAATTGTAAGCTATCCTGATGGATGAAGTAGATTCTATCCTGAGTTTTCTCCTGCTACTTCCAAGCTGATTCTGATCCTGTTACTTTCCTAATAAATCACATCATTGTAAGTATGGTCTATCAATTGTTTGGCCATTGCGGTGAATTACTGACCTCAGTTGAGGAATGGTGAAGATAGTGGAGGTCATAGGAACCAGTTATGTCTGGCTCCTGGTTCTCAGTCTTTAGGAGTCTACATGAGTTCTGACATGAGATTACTATACTCAATGCCCCTTAGTAAAAAACAAACTCAGCAAATTAAGAACCACAGGGAAATTCCTTAACGTGATAAAATCACTAAAAAGAAAAATCCACCTACATATTCAAGGTTTAAAGATAGAAAGTATTCCCCATAGGATCAGAAATAAGACCACCAAAAAAAAGAAACAGCAAACCACAACCACACTACTGGCAGGGCAGTCTCACTCAACATAGCACTTCTAATTTCATTTGTTGTAAAGTAAGAATGCCTAAAGTTCTATCTCAATTACCTCCCCAATGCATTATGTAGTATATGAGAGGGCTTCTAAAAGCGCATGAACAGATAATAGAATTTTACTTTTTTACACCCTCTCAAATCTAAGCAGATGTCATCTTTGTATGTAAAGCAAGGAAATACACTAATTCTAATAAACTTTCAAAATTACTCTGTGGATTGAAAGTTAGCCAATCTACTGAAGTATGCCAAGTAAAACCTCAAGTGTAGCTGATAGCTCATTATCATAATTTACCATGCACCACAATTTCACACCCTACTTGGAACCACCCACTTTCGGAAAGTCTCTCTCTCTCAACTGTGTATTACATTCATCCAAGTACAATAATGAAAAAGATGAACTATTCTTGGTAGAAGATTGTTTTTAAAAAGGCACCCACTACTGCCACATGCAGAGTGAGTCTCGAGTCATGCCACTAGTACTACCCTCCCTCTTTCATCCCAGCACTGTGCTTCTCCTTAAGAGCACCACACGCCAAAGGGCCTACCTAAAATTCTTCACTTCATCCTATGAGTGACACCAAAGCTGCCTAGAGCCATGACACTGTGCTACCAGTGAGAGGGACAGCCTCAGAACTGTGCCCAATTTCTACTTAAGAACTCACTACACTGCCTCCAAAGACATGTGCCGTTAGACAAGTCAGTTTCCTCAACGGCATGGGCACACTAGCAAATTATGACTGACTCTCATACTTGTTTTACACTGTGAAATGAAAACATAACCCTTGAAATGTCTTATCCAAATGCACTAACCCAAGATGGACAGATTTTTTATGAGAAAATATGATGAGGAAAAAATGATACTATTTCCCCTTAGACTGAAATAAATGTCTTTATGAAATTAGGCATTCTGAAATACGGAGTAAAGTACTTTATATACACATGGAGCAGTCAGAACAAAAGGTTTACCATTGTACCCTGTATTTCAATAACTTCCGAGGAGACAGTTGTACCAACTCGAAAGCTAAACAAGCTTACCTCTTACACAAACAAATATGCACCCACATCTGCTTTTCAATTTGGCACAGATTCCATCTAGGAGCGTTTGCTCCAAGTTTAGGAATACATAAATACATATCCTCTGGAACTGATGTTCCTCAAACCAATCCCCACACACTGAGATTAACAATCCTTTTAAAGCCTAAACCACATTCTGAGACAAACAAGAAATTGAGGTAACTTGCTCAGGTTTCTGGGGCCCTACCAGCATGCTACACCATATTTTCTGTATCCAAATCTATCAAGTCAGCAATGCTGTTTCACAAAGGCGTATTTCATGTAAACAGTATATCACATCACACACGAACCAAGAAAAACGACTTATTAAAATGTGTTAAAAAACAACCGCTAACCAACATCTTACAACCACATCAAAGTAAATGAACCTAAAAACACACAGCAGTACTAGACTGGTTGAGTCAGTAAAGGAGAAAATTATTCTTAACTTCTCCCTCTCCGACCCACCAGTGTCTACCCAAAGCAATGAATATTTGTTTCTTGAATAGATTAGGTTTCATCAGAAAAAAATTGTATATGCATGTTTTCTTTCAGCTGTGAATACACAAGTTTAAGGTCATTACTCAGCTGTTTACAGAACAGATTACCCCCATTATCTCTTCTCATGAGCAGCTACAGAAGCTCTCATGTTAAAAGCAAGGCCTCATTAGGAGCAGACTAATAGTTCATCATTTTGCAGATTTCTAGAGCTTACAAACCACCCAGCTAATAGCCAGGGATTGCCAGAATGCTAAAACTTCAGCACACAGACAAACTACAGATCTTTTTTAAAAAGCACTTGCTCCTTCAACTTTTAGTGTTATGGGCAGTATTGTTTGCTGACTCTGGGACTTAATGGCCTCGATGTCAATCCTATGTGACTCCACTACTTCATGTGACCATGGACAAGTTACTTAGTTTCCATTCCCCCATCCATCAGAAGAGATAATGGATCAACCCTAACTTCTAGTCCATAAGGTCACTGAAGAATGAATGGAAATAACATGGATAAAAATGGTTTAGTACAATATCTGGCATATAGAAAGCACTTAGTATTAGCTTACTAGTATTTCTGCTAACCTCACTATTACTACCATCACTACCAGTGAATATGGTAACATGAATGGCAGGGCTAAGGACCTGAAATTTTTGTTACATAGATTTTACCTGTTTGGTTTTTTTTTTTAAGCCATTTTATTAGGGCTCTCACAGCTGTTATTCCAATTTATACACCTATCGTGTCAAGCACATTTGTACAAATGTTGCCATCATTTTCAAAATATTTTCTATTGGAGCCCTTGGTACCAGCTCATTTCTCCCTCCCCTCCCCACCCCCGTGATCCCTTGATGATTTATAAATTTTTTTTTTCATGTCTTACGCTGACTCATCTCCTTTCAAAAATATGGAATGCTTCACAAATTTGCATGTTATCCTTGCACAGGGGCCATGCTAATCTCTATATCATTCCAATTTTAGTATATGTGCTGCCAAAGCAAGCACTTGACCTAATTTTTAAGCACCCGCACCCCCACACCCTGCCAAAAAAAACCCAGCCCACTGCCAGTGAGTAGATCCCAATTCCTAGTGACCCTGCATAGAGTTTTGAGGCTGTACCTCTTTACTGAAGCACACTCCTCCATCTCCCTTCTACAGAGTAGCTAGTGGGTTTGAATTGCCCACTTTGTAGTTAGCAGCCTAGCAGAACCCCAGGGCTCCAGGATCATGTTAGTAATGACAGCAGACTAAAAATTCCATTCCTCCTGAACCAGAAGGCCTGCCCCTCTATTTTCTACCTTTCTAAAGTGTTATGTATTCTTTAAGGTCCTATTCAGAAGAGAATTGTGAGATAAAGCCTTTTCAGATATCTCCTGCCATAGTGATGTTACCTTTGATTTGAGTTCATGACAACTATTGCCTAAAATATCCTGTAGATAATTAATCACTTGTTTGCCTGTTGTCTTTTTTTGTCCTTTATGCCCGTATTTAATGCATGCCAATAGTGTGTTTATATCCACGTCCTCAGACTATACAGCTCTTGAGGATAAGGGTCATGTTGTCATGTGTCTTTGTATTTATCACAGGCTGGAGCTTCGCACATAATTGGTATCCATTAAATGCAATCAAAAGTCATGGAAGCAGGAGTCAAGAAACCAAATGATGTCACACTGGGTAAATCTGGTACAGACCTCTTTTTAAAGACGTGTTAAAAAGCAAAAATGTCACTTTGTGGAAGAAGGGTGCCTAGCCCAAGCCATCGTATTTTCAATCACCTCATGTCATGTGGAAATTGGACAACAAATAAGAAAGACTGGGGAATCGATACCTTTGGATTTATGGTGTTGGGGAGGACTATGGGCTGTCAGAGAATGAACAAATCTGTCTTAGAAGAAGCACAGCGAGAACATTCCATGTAAGTGAATGTGGCAAGATTTCATCTCAAGGACTTTGGACATGTTATCGGGAGGGAAAAGAGACCCCAGCCTGGAGAAGGACATCCTGCTTCCTTAGAGGTAGCAAAAATGAAGATCTTCAACAAGGTAGACAGACACAGGATCTAAAACAACGGTCTCAAACACAGAAAGCACAACAAGGAAGGCGCAGACAGGCAGTGTTTTTTTCTGTTGTACGTATCATCAATGAGAGTTGGAACTGATTCAGCAGCACTTTAACAATAAATGTGTTAATCAGCGGGTTTCCACCTCACTATTTGTACATATGAAACTCAACTCATAAACTAGGAAAGCAAATTTAGTAATAAACTCTTAGATCAGACTCTTAGATCAGAGTACTTCATAAACACTAATGCTTCATAGCAACTGCTAGAATATATAAACCTGCTTCTCCACAGGGATTCCAAAAAAAGAGGTGGCTTTATAAATCAATGAATTAGTAGTTGTCAAAAATACTTGCTACCTAGCTAACACAAGCTAAATTCTTCTGCACAAAACCAGAGGTAAAATAGATTTAATATTGAATATAGTTTACAGATAATTTTAAAGTGTTATTAATGTACAGCATACCTCAGAATAATTGACAGTTTTCAATAGCTAAAGATAAATACTGGTCAAATCCAGAATTTCTGGTTCTTCTCAGCACCCTTATCAATTTTTTTTAAAAATCGCTTGAGGATCTAAAAAGTAGGGAATAAGTTTCCATAAACACATTTATGAGAGAGATGATTGGTGATGGATAAAAGTCTTCCTTCATATTTTCCTAGGACTCCTACACTGATATTTATGAATAGAAACACCATTAAGTGAACAAGAGTCCATATACAAAACTTGCATCTTAAGTTATTAATAGTGCCTTGGAGAATATATAATCCTCACATATGGGTCACAATGATAAGATCTTAGGAATTTAGGCTTGTTTTCATGCTTTTAAGAGTTACAACTTTCTTAAAATGATTTGCTTTAAACATTTATTGATGAACTAAAATAATAATGCTGTTGCCCCTGCTGTCCAGACTAATGGTGACCTTATCAGTTCTCAATCTGTAGGTGCAATCCTTTTGGGGGGGGTCAAACTACCCTTTCACAGGGGTCACCTAAGACCATTGGAAACACCTTAGGAACGGAGACATCGCTCCTCTATCCATCTCCAGGTGGGTCTGCCCACATGCAGATAAGCCCACATACGAGTAACCAGTGTGAAGACTGTTACCCATGCTGCACCAGGCTTCCAGACAAATGTTCATTGACTTGTAATTACAAATAAATATTTCACAATATATTACATGTTGCTTTTGTGATTAATCACTATGCTTTAATTATGTTCAATTTTTAACAATGAAACTATTTCCTGCATATCAGATATTTACATGGCAATTCACAACAGTAGTAAAGTTAGTTATTAAGTAGCAATGAAAATAATTTTATGGTTGCAGTCAACACGTGAGAAACTGTATTAAAGGGCCACTGCATTAGGAAGGTTTAGAACCACTGCCTTAAATGGAGAACTTGGTTTAAAGGTTGTGACCTTTGAGAAGCCGATACTGGGGCCTGTCTTTGGTGCCTCTGAGCAAGTTTATACTGCCCATCTTTCAGCTCATAGTTAAGGACTTAAACCATTCATTATACCCAGATACACCTCAGGGAATAATACCCTGAGGACAGTATAATAAAGATATTCTAACAAAGTTTCTCTATTGAGTTAATAGCACCTTTCAGTCAGAGCAAGCAATAGTTCTAGAGATTCAATACACTGTTATTCTTTTAAAATAAAAATGTTACACAGATAGGTGTAAGCAGGAGAGCGAGGAGAAACTGCTATGGTTAATTATTTCTGCTTTTTAAAAAAAAATGGCCCCTGTTCCAAAGTCTCATAATATTTTGTTAAAGGAAAGAAAAAATGAACCAAAAGACTAGAATCGAGAGCCCAGAAATAGACTCCTACAAATATGCATATGGAAATTGGATGGAAGTAGCATAGAGGCCAGTGGGAAGTGGTGAAAACTATTAAATAAGTAGTGCTCAAAGAAGTGAAAAATAATCTGAGGAGAAAATGAAACTGAATCCCTACCTCATAACATTTTTTAAAAAATCAAGTCCAGACAAAATGCAAAAGACAAATCATATCCCTTTAAGAAGAAAGTAATTATTTCTATTAATAAGACCAGAGCTTTACAACCCTAATTTATTAGAGAAGTATTTCATATACATATTACCCCCCCAAAATAGAATATTTTTATTCAAAGCTATATATTTAGTTGTTTTTTTACAAAACCTTATCACCATCAAAGTACTCTTCATAATATTTAATACATCTGTCAAATCTGTGATTCCTTCCATTCTTGGAAACAGTTTCTTTTGCTTTTTTAAAATCATTTTATTGGGGGCTCTTTTCATAATCCATACATTCATCCATTGTGTCAAGCACATTTATACATTTGTTGCCATCATCATTTTCAAAACATTTTCTTTCTACTTGAGCCCTTGATATCAACTTCTCATTTTTCCCGTCCCTCCCTCATGAACCCTTGATAATTTATAAATTATTATTTTTTCATGTCTCCCTTCACCCGCTTCTCTGTTGTCTTGGAAACATCTTTCAAACTCATTTGTTGGAATGGCTGACAGCACCACCCTCATTGGTTTCTTTTCTCTCTTCTATGCAGTCGTAAATCCCTGTCCTTTCATGTCCCTCTTCTTTTGCAGAAATATAAAGAAGTCTCGTGGAGCGAGGTCAGGTGAGCAAGGCGCATGGGACAAGAAAGTCATTGTTGTTTTTTAACAAAAACTGGCACACTGGGATGGCTGTGTGATCAAGTACATTGTCATGGTGGCAAAACCAGTCCACTGTCTGCCACAAATCAGACCTTTTTTTGTCACATAGTTATGTAATCTTTTCAGAACTTCTAAATAGAAAGCTTGATTAACAGTCTGACCTGGTGGAACAAACTCCAAATGTACAATGAGTTGACATTTTTATCCATTCAGGAAGCTGACAGATGTTCAAAACGAGATTTGTCACCAATTGACATTTCATCTTTTCTGAAATGAGAAAACCACTCATACACTTGAGTTTTTCCCATAGCACTGTCCTTGTAATCTGTGGTCAACATCACAGTTTCTGCAGCATTTTTCCCAAGCAGAAAACAAGATTTCACAGCCGCAAGCTGTTCTCTGAAATCAGCCATCACAAAAAACAAGATTGGAGCAAAACGGCTTTTATGAAAAAATTCACTGTGACCAGAGAGAACCTTCCTAGAAACCGCTGGGTGCACTAACTCACAGCCAGTGGCTCGATGCTCGTTCACTGGGAAAAGCTTATTAGAACAGCTCAGCTCCCCCAGCACAATTCCAGTTGTTTTAATTTATTGTTGGTACCTCCTCATATATACCAATATATGTACAAATACATAATTATATATACACACACATCTATAAAGGAAAATAAAAGGTTATCAAAAGACATTGGAGACATCAAAAGATGGGCTAGTAAGTAGGAAGATACTTGCAAAACACATACTTTGAGGACTTGTAAACTGTAAAAAGGCACACAATACAATAGAAAAATGGACAAGAGATTAAAGTAAACCTTTCAACAGAATAAAACACAGATGTTTAAGATGCCCAAGTGCAATAATATCTAGAAAAACAAAAACTGAACAGAAAACTATAAATTAGCAAAAGGTACAAACTCTTTAGGATACCAACTGTTGGCAAAAATGTAGAATTCTTCAACCCACTGCTATTGAGTCACTTCTGACTCATCGCAAGCTATGGAAGAGAGGAGAATTGCTCCATGGCGTTTCCAAGGCTGCACGTCTTTACAAAAGCAGACTCCACATCTCCCATGAAGCATGTTAAACTGCCAATCTTCTAGTTCACAGCCAAGCTCTCTAACCTCTGTACCACTAGTGCTCTTTGACAAAACAAGAACCCATGTACTTCTAGCCAGTTGCCAGCTAGTCGATTCGGACTCATGGTAACCCCATGTGTTTCATAAGAGAACTGTGATACACAGGGATGAATGGCTGGGACTTCTGGGTGGACTCTAACCAGCAAACTGTCGGTCGGCAGCTGAATGTGGAAACCATTTACACCCCGCACATCTTGGAAAACAATGTATTACAGTGTCTAGTAAAGTTGAAGATCCATGTATCTACGATCCATCGGTTCCACTCCCTAGTATGAATTCTAGAGGAAGATGTGTCCATGCACCAGAAAGCAGAACAAGAAGGTCTCCAACAAAAGCACTGTTGGAGATTGTCGATCTGCGGAGGGAGCAGTGCTTATATCCAACAACAAATTTAAATAAACTTTGATATATTCATAAAGCAAAACGTACACAGCAATGGAAATTAACTAATGATAGCTACATGCATCAACATGAATAACTTTTAGAAGCAAAGTTAAATGGGGAGACTATTCACAAGAACAAATATAGTATGATCCCATTTATAAAATAATTCAATGGAAATTGTTTAGGGTTGTATGTATGGAACAAAAGTCAAAGAATAACAAGCACCAAATTCAAAATAGTGGTATCCATGGAGGGTGGGGTGGGGGCACGATCAAGTAAAAAATCCAACTCTTGATTTTCCTCCCCAAACCTGCTGCTGCTGCTCCTCTCTTCCCCGTCAGAAGTGATACCTGCCTTCTCTATTCTTATCACGCCCTCATATAATTCATTAGCAAAACCCACCAACTTCACAGCCAGGACACTTCAGTTCTCTCGTTTAAGCCACCCTCAACCTCTCACCAGGATTGCTGCAATAGCAATAGCTGCCTCCTGATAGCTACACAAAGCAGCTAACTCTTCGAAACTTACATCAAATCGTGTCCTTTTAACTCTCGAAAATTTTTTAATGAAATCATTTAATCTTACCTGTTTGCCTCTCTCACTTCACCTCCTCCCACCCTCTTCCCAGTACATTGGCTTCAGCCACTTTGGCTTTGCATTTCTCAAACTTGTCTAGCGACATTCCCACTAGGGGTCTTTGCATTTGTAGTCTCCTCTGCCAGCAATGTCCTTTTCAGGGCTGTTGGCCTGGCTGGTTTAATTGGAGCATTTACATCTCAGAACAAACGTTACCTTCTCAAAAGATGCTGCGTCTGGCCACCTCATCAAAAATAGCACCATGCCACCATCAATCACCCGTTATCGCTTCACCTCCATTCTCCTATGACAAGCATTACTAGTTTAAGGTTTCTTTGCACTGGAACATAAACCCCAGGAGAGCAGGGATTTATCAGTCCACTTCCGCACTCTATGGGACAGTGGCTGGCACATGGCAACAAGTATCTGTTGAATGAATGAAACAGTGAATTTTACCTTAACAAACATGGGTACCTTCAGACAGCAAAATGAGACTCATGCACACCAGTATGAAGTATGGCAGAATGGGAAAAGAGGGAAATTTTGAAAATTACTAGAAAAGCATTACCCTATGAACTATTTTAAGCAATTACTTTCTCAACAAGTCATTATGAACCCCATTCCTAAGGCCCATGAATGAATGACTGATTGCGTTTTACAAATGTATAATCAATCCTCTCACTTTTATAAGAATGCTGTGGTTAAGAGCAGGGGAGCCCTGGTGATGTGCTGTGGATGAACAGCAGGTCGGCAATTTGAACCCACCAACTGCTGTCCAGGAGGAAGATGACCCTTTGTGCCTCAGTACAAATGTACTGTCTCAGAAACCCAAAGGAGCAGTCAGTTCGAGTGCATTCTATAGAGCCGCTTTAAGTCAGAGTAGACTCAAAGGGAGCAGGTTTGGTGATTAAGAAGGGAATGGGCTTCCGTTCAAATAGGACCCTGCTCTGAAAGCTACTTAACTCGCTTTGCCTGCTTCTGCATGTGTAAAATGGAGCAAACAATAGCTACTTCACAGGGTTATTGTTGAGACTAAACGACATTTTAAAAACATTTAGTGAAGCGCCTGACATGTATTACCTGCTCAATAAATTACAGTTATGCTGCTGCTGATGAAAGTGAAGGGTAAGGAATATCCAAACAAATGGTGACATGTCGTGCACCAAGTAACATTCCCACTCCCGTCTGCTTATGGAGTGCTACTGCAACAGAAAGACTGCAGCTGGATGGCTGTGTCAGAAGTTTATTTCTCACAGTTTAGGAGCTAGAGGTCCAAATTCAGGCCACCGATTCTATGGGGAGGTTTTCTCTCTGTTAACATTGGAAGAAGGTACTTGCTTCTTCACCTTCTGCTTCCTGGTTCCTTGAAGATCTCCATGTGTCTTGGCATCTGCAAAGGGTCTTCAGAGAGTCCATGGAAAATGCATATCATGTAAAAAACTGCATGGATTTTTTCCCATCAAAGTAAATCCGTATTAACACAATATAACGTCTTAAAAAAAGGACTTCATTTGAAGCACTAAGGACAGCCAAAATAATTATTTATAAACTATAAGGGTGCAGGGGAAGGGGAGAGCGGGGAGGAAGGGGGAGGGAAAAAAGGGAAACCGAGCTGATTCCAGGAACCCAAGTGGAAGGCAAATTTTGAGAATGACGAGGGCAACGAATGTATAAGGGTGCTTTGCTCAATTGATGTATGTATGGATTGTGATAAGAGTTGTATGAGCCCCAATAAAAAGATTTATTAATTTAAAAAAATTTTAAGTTAAAAAAAAGGACAAGTATGAAAGAAGCCTCTACCAGATCAATATGAATTCTGCTAAAACTGAAGTAAGAACAAACATCAAATTTATGGTTGAGTTTGGGTATTAGGATGGCAAAATCATTACTAAACAAAAAAATTTGTGTCCCCAAGGCCCCAAAATTGGGATCTACAAGTGGACAAATCATTTTTTAAAGTGTCAAGATGATGTTAAAGATGAAACCAGCAGGTGATTATTCATATCAATGTGTGAGGAGAAAAAAAATAATCTTGTCTGTGCTTACTGAAGAATACCAATGGTTAAGAACAGAAATAATAACCAACACCATAGCCATCTCAGCTGGTTCTACTTTTACAATTATGACTAAAAAATTAAAGTTGTACAAACTTTTCACTTGATGAGTGCCAAAAATGTTACGCCCAGTTCAGCTGAAGACAAGAACAGAGCTTTCCATGCAGGGATCGAGGTCCTGAAGCATTTCTTGAAATAACTGTAGCAGGGAATGAAACGTGGCTTTACCAATACAATTCTAAAAATGTAGCACAATCGAAGCAATTACTACCAAGGTAGAAATGGTCCAGTCAGAGTAAAAGTGGACCTTCAGGAGCAAAGGTCATACCAAGTGTTTGGGGAGATGCTTAAGGCATTTTAGTTTCTCTGGAGGGGCAGAGAAAGGCAACATCTGCTTATTCTGAGAGTATTTTGAGAAAGTCAGCAAAAACTTTAGCAAAAAATCACCTGGGAAGGCTTCACCAGAGCCCTTCTTCATCACAATGACGTTGATTCCACTCCTCAAACAAGGAACACTCTGGGAGTTTCAACAGGAAATCATAAGGAGAGGTAGAAAGATAGGGGTAAAGGAAGCTGTCCACGGAAGGCCTACACTAAACAAAGATGAGCTGGCCAGGTCACCATCAAGGGCTCGAAAGAAACCAGGCACCTATCAGACACCTACGAGGACGGTCCACAGCTGGGGCATGCACAGACCAAGGGCCCCTGGACACAGACAGGGGAAGGTTAACCTGAGACATCACGTCACAGGTATGCCTGAGCTCAGCCACTAAGCTGCGCCAATACCCTCAACCACCCTGTCCCTGCCAGTGCCCCAAGCGGAGCTAGGAGAGGATAAATGGCACAGACCGACACAGGCCACTCTCTCTCTCAGGCTCTCTTGCAGTCGTAGGTCAGTGGGTGGGATCTCTCCTGTGTGCCTGATGTTCGACTTCTCTTCCCTTTTGCTTCTGTGGACTCCACTTTCCCATCATTTTTCCATTTTTCGTGCTCCCTTGAAGCAGCCACTTTCCCTTGGTCCCACCATGGGGCCTTCCACTTTCCAGAGATAATGTGTGCTATCTGAGACGGTTTTACCCAAAACTTCCCTTTCTCTCTTAAAAGGTCCTTTTGTTTACAAAAGTCCTGCTGCCGTGGTGTGGATTCTTTCAGCGTAGAAATGAACCACGGTAAACCATCTCGGAACCTTAACAGTAAGACAGCCACTTTACACCCCAAGTCTGCTGACTTTTTTGTAGGAGTCCTGGTGGCATAATGGGTTACACAATGAATGGCAAACCACAAGGGCAGCTGGTGGACCCTAATCATCACTGCTTGGAAGAAAGATGAGACTTTCTGCTCCTATGAAGATCCACAGCCTCAGAAACCCCAAAGGGCAGTTTGGGGTGCTGTCCTTATCAGGTGGCAGCACCATGCCCTTTGCACACCTTTCCCACAGCCATGTACTCTCGAAGGTGACCCCACCTTTTGAGATCCATGAGACTGTGACCCCACCCACTGAAACAGCAACAGCCTGGCTCTCCTTGCTCCTTTCCACAGTTCTGAGGAATTCCAAGGTGGTCCTTTTCTTTCCTTAAAAAACAACAGACATAGCTCCTTTGGCCTACTTCATGCCCCTGGAAATCCAAGAAGCAATGTTCTTTCCTTTCATTCTTCCTCTATCCTCTGCAACCTAAGCTACTGGGGTTTCTGCTGTGAGAGTGGGTACGATTCATCAGGCCCAGTCTTTAGCACAGACTGTGTTAGCCACATCCTTGATCATTCTAGGACACACATGCTGAATTTGCACATTTCCCAAATCTTTCACTTGCTTTTTCTTTTGCACTATTCATTTTGAAGTACATCTCTTTCCTCATGTATTTCACAGTAAGTGGCAAGGAGCTATCAAGTGGTCCTTTTAAGATCTTGCTTAGAAATTTCATCAGACATGTCCAAATTCATCACTTTACACATTCCGTGGAATTCGGTTTCATCATATATTTGAACATAATACATTACATATTACATAAAAAGCATCCATTATTGACATTTTGTAATTTTCTTTTAAAAACTAGTCAGAAGCACCTTTTAATATCCACACTTTGAGCAACATTCTGGCTGGTTCCAAGTATATTCTCTAAGATACTACAGGCTGAGATAGTTTATTGTGTGAGCCTGAGATAGTTTATTGTCAAGTGGTATTAATTGAGGAGTGGAGAGATAAATGGCTCGATGAGCCTCGCCTTTCTTGTCTCTCACTCTTTGATCATCGGACCAGTGTGCAGCTTCCACGCTTGTTCTGTGCCTCGATTTACAGGCTACACTACCTGTGGGATGCCTAGCTTGTGTGTGGACTGTCGCTGGAAGTTGAGGTCCCTTTAGGACCACACAATTGAAATTTACATCTCTTGACCTGGGGACGGACAGTTGGTGACCTGCCTTGCTGCTTTGCTGCCTGTGCTGGGATAGCCTCCCTCTCTCTACGGAGGACTACCTGGCGGCCCTCAAGACTTGAAGGTCAGTGTCTCACAATTCTCTCATGGGAGTAAGTTGTACTGAGCTATTTGTACTGCTTTATAATTTAACAGTTCGTTTCTTGTGTCATATATCTATCTTTATAAAAAAATATAAAATCATCAGTAATCTGGTTTTCTCTCTCTAGAGAACACTGTCTTATACAGAGGCTCTCTTTAAAGCTCATCTCCACTTCCTCTGACTGAGAAAGTGCAGCGTGAGTGTCCCACGAAGTTCAGGACCAAGGTGATCCTGGAGACAAATAATTTGAAGTACTGAAATTGGGGAAGATGGGGATGTCAGATCAGGCTATGCTGTGTGAGTGTAAAGATAGTGGATCATTCTTGCTTGGAAGTTTTGTACTTCCTGAAAGAACAAAGAAATATGGTCCAGTCCAGGGAGTTAGAAATCTCTAACAACTGTCTTGCACATTGAAGTATCACAAGGAAGGATTTCAACTTCTGACTGGGTTATGAACCAAATCCATTCACCTGACTCCAAACAGGCCTGCAGATTGTGCATCACCAGCATCTTAGAGGAAAGAGGAAGAAGTGCCTTGTTTGGCTATTATTATTTCTGGGGTGTCCATGAGAATTCAAATTTGTGAACATCATTAGAGCAGATCAAGATTAAGACAAAAGTAGAGCATCTCATTTGCCGGCAGTGTTAAGGACCCAAGAAAATGACCAATGCTCAGGAATCACTGACATTCAATGATGTGGCTGTAAAGTTCACCTGGGAGGAATGGCTGCTCCTGAACCCTGCTCAGAAGACTCTGTATCAGGAGGTGATGTTGGAGAACTATCGCAACCTGGTTTCCATCACTGCTGTTGGGACCCAGCCTGTTTGCTGCCTGTGGGAGGATTCTGCCTGCATTGCTTGAGGGAAGACTCAGATGTCTGCTTCCTTGACCTTGGACCCAGCAACCCTCCTGAGTTGAAGGATTTCTAGTATATTAACTGTTCCATGGAAGTGAGTTAAACTGAGCCCTCTGTACTGCTGTGAGGACTAATTAGCTATTATAATCTTTGTGCTTTATGTCTGTCCATATATATATATATTTTTTTAAAGCTCATTTCAATTCCTTTTGGGCCTTCACCCCCATTTCCTTTGATGTCCAAAACTCTAGCAACATTCTCTTTCTTCAAGGCCATCCAGGATTATACTCTTAGGCACCTTACAATGTCTCCTGTCTCTACCTATTACCTAGTTCCAAAAGCACATCCAGATTTTAGGTATCAGCACCCTACCACTTGCTGTATCAAATTTTATTTTAGTTACGTACTGCTGACAATGGCTTTCCCAAATTTATTTTCTCAGTTTAGCAAGCTAGAAGTCAAAATCGGAGAAGCGGCTCTAGGAGACTTCGTTGTTTCTGGCTTGTCTCTTCAGTTTCTACTTCCCGTTTCCTTGGAAATCTCCATCTTGGCATCTATCTTACCCTATCTGGGCTTATTTTGCTTATGTAACTGTTTTATTTATCAAAAGAAATCTGATTCAAGAGACACCCCGCCCGCACTAATCCTGTCTCAATATCACACAGACAACCTATTCTAAAATGGGATTAAAACCACAGCCACAGAGATCGAGATTTACAAGCGGCATTTTAGGAAATACAACTAAATCCTTAACACCTTCTAGCAGCGGTGGACTAATTATATATACTGTGTCATTGTATACAAATGTACCATAAATAAATATATATATATATATATATATCAGAACTAAATCATTTTACCTCCAAGAGGAAAAGATACATAGTAAGTATGAACAAAACCCTATGAAAGTGACTATCTTCATTTAGGAAGTTAGTCATACATAAAATTCACTTCATGAAAAAGATGGGTAGAAGCACACGCAAAGTGACAAATGAATCAAAAAGCATGTCATACAAGAAAAAGAGAGAAATGCAGTGTGGTTATGTGAAGTGTTTATGGAAGAAGAGTGGAAGATGTCGATGGATCTGTAAGTTAGGGCCAGTAGATGTAAATGCCCAAGGTCCTCTGTTAAAAAGTTTGGATTTTATTCTTCAGACAATGTGGTTTAAAATAAATAAGAAAAAAATAGCGTATATACTCAAGTATAGGTCAGTCCAAATATCAACCAAGGCACCTAATTTTACCACAAAAACTGCATTAAAAATGTGCTGGCAAACTCAGCTTATACATAGGTATATATGGCAACTTAGTATATATTCATACTTTTAAAGAAGGCAAAGCATCTTTATAACTTTAAATACTATATAGATATATTATCTGTTAACCTAAATTAGAAAAGAATCTTAAGGCTGAATTCTTGAAATTCTATGACGAATTTGCTTATTAATAATGTATGCAATGGAATTTATTGTCTCACAACCCTGTTTCTCATTACTATCATCATAACAATATATAAAATCTATTGCGAATTTTTATGTATCATGCATGTATTGTTTCATATGTGTTAGCTTACTCAATTCTCACAACAACTTTATGAAGCATACCATTATTAATTTCCTAGGAGCCCTGGAGCATAGTGGTTACCTGTTGGGCTGCTAACTGCAAGTTCCAAAGTTCAAAATCACCCCCACCCCTGAGGTCTTCTATCCCCGTAAAGAGTTCCAGTCTCTGAAACCCACAGGGCGGTTAGCGCTACCTTGTCCTATAGGGTCCCTATGAGCTGACATTGACTAAACAGTGAGTTTAGTTTGCTTGGTTTTTTAATGATTAATCCCATTTTAAGAAAACAAGCAACGAGGTTATGGTCACAAAGCAAAGTAACACAGCCAAGACAGGCAAGACACTCCAAGGTAAAGTTCATCAGGAATGAAATACAGATGAGCGGGCTTCTAGAAGTGGGAGGAACATCCCTGTGCAGAGACTTACAGCGATGTCACAATGCGAGGAATGAAGATCTGAAACTAGGAGTGGAACAACACTGTCATTCTGTAAAGCCCCCTGAAGGTCAATGTGAACAGTGTGGGCTAGCTGCAGAGTTGGTGCTAGGCAGTGGCTAATGGTGCTGGAGGGAGAAATAAAATGGTCATAGCAATCACCTTTCCAAAAGTACTCTGATGAAGCTACGTACGATCAAGCACAAGGGGGATCATATGAAATGAGAATGGTTAGAATGTTTACCAACCAAGCCCAACGAAATGTCCGAATTGGCTCAACGGAAAAAATTAAAAAGTGAGGACAGGTGTACTTAATGACTACTTGAATGTGAGGCAAAAGATACAACCAGAGCTAAATGATTTCTCTGTCTTTTAAGCTCAAACTGTCTCTTTCTCCTAGGCCCAAAATACCTAACCTGAGTTTAGGACCCAACTAAAATGCATGCCAGACAATTCATGTGTTGAAAATACATATAATATATGCAATATTTGTGTGTGTTTATATATACATATATGTTTATATATAAATTTTATATAAATATATATTTATAAATATATTTTACATGCACATGCACACACACATCCATATGAACTTTTTGGAGGCCCTTCATTGACATATGAACAAAAGAACATTATTCAGAGCTATACTATCTTTTTTACTCAAAATTATAAAAAAAATATAAATATCTGATCTCCAAACATGAGTTTGGAAGCAAAGATTACAAGAAAAAAAAGAACTTGCTATAGGTAGACATACTTAAGAAATTATAACTTTAAAAAAATAATGTATACACAATCACTCAGGATAAATTCTCCACAACTGTTTAACAATAGGTACAAATTATTTTCCCCCAATAAAAATAAAATCTTTTAAAAACTAATTTAAGCTAAATAATATATACCTGATTAAAAGATAATTTTTAAATGATGGCTGATATATGCCAATATAACATGGCATTAGTAACTACGATACAGGCAATAGTCAAAGGAGAGAAAAATATGTACTTAACAACACACAAAGTTTGATGATGAGAAAATACTTTTTATAAGGCATCTAATAGTCAGTAGTGAGGCCTCACTGATGACAATGAATTGGGGAAATTATTTCCTGATTCCATGCTCCAAATAAAACGAGCTCGTTCTAAACAAAGATCAACGCTATTAAACTGGTCTGAAATGCACACCTATGAATACGTAATGACTAATACGGGGCCACCCCACTTGACA
Source organism: Tenrec ecaudatus (assembly GCF_050624435.1). Lineage (NCBI taxonomy): Eukaryota > Metazoa > Chordata > Mammalia > Afrosoricida > Tenrecidae > Tenrec > Tenrec ecaudatus. The sequence continues at coordinate 120,651,003 of NC_134533.1, read as the reverse complement.
CTTGGCTTTGGTAGGCTGTGCCAACTTTTCAGACTACTTTAAACAGCAGTGCACAAAACCCTCTCACGTGGCACAGCAACACACTAACTTTTATCCTATTACTAGTCATCTTCTATCATAATACTACTCACCAGTTAACAAAGTCATTTCCATGGGAGGAACTAAGATGCTAACTGGCTCAAAGTTAGACAAAAGTTTATGATTAAATACAAAGTATATTCTAAATCCCTGAAATTCATCTCTTTAATTGTGTAGCAAAAAAATACACCCTACAGCAAATAGTAGAGTCAGAAGAGCTGGGGTTCATCTTGAGTTACTGGATCTTGGAGTGGTAACATAATCTAGGCATCTCACATTGTCGAGCTAAAGGCAATGGAAAAGATATACCCACCCCTTCGAAATGTTACCAAATGATCAGGTCCCACCAAGATTATGATTATGGAACTTTAGAGCATCGGGGTCACATAATGTAAACCAACACACGACTCAGATAGTGTTTCTCAAAATGCAAATTGGAAAATCAGTTTAGTAATCCATGTTTATTTCAGTCCGCTTTTAGAAGAAAGTATCAGGCTACAATCACATTTAAGAAGGCATCTATTGCTCTGTGAAACTCTGCAGCCTTGTGGAGGGCTCCACGAGACGACGATAAAAACAGCACTTCTCACTGTGAGGCATGACGAGGAAGTTGGAAAGCTACTCTCAGAGAATCAGGACTAAGGTCTCAGTCGTAACGTGGGAATGTTTCCGTCCGTCCCCAGCACCTACAGTAGCTCAGGCTGGGCACCCTTGTCAATCCACTGAAGAGCCCCGCAGCAAGGCAGGGTACTTACAGGTAGGGGCCCTTGCAAAGCACCCAAGAGGACTGCAGGCTTCCCCCAAACAGCTCTTGGGGTTGCCTACAAGCTCTCTGTAGCCTAGCAACCCTCAGAATAGAAGAGCCTCTCCTTCCTCCATGGACTGACTGCAAAAAGTTCCTCTTTCCCAAGAAACTTTCCTTAATTACAACTTCTCGCAATACTGAGCGTCTCGGTAGTTTTTCAGTCCTCTTCTTTTCCAGAATGTCTTCCTTGGTGCCTTTGAATGTGAATTCCTCATTCTCAACACAGAGTCCTGCCACGCAGATCTTCACAAGCCAGCCCCTCAAGGACCCGCCAGCCCCTGTCTTATTCCCACGCCCTCTAGCTCAGCACCTCCTACCTGGGGGGCAAATCTATTCTCCCCAAGGCCCTTATTCAACTACTGTATCCTTTCAGCACCCCCTGAAGAAACCCCAGCCCAGCGTCTAACAAGCCAGGGCATGTTCCCCTCCTTGCCTTTATCCATCAAAGCTCCCAGGAGACCTGCCCCCCGAGTTTGTGTACGGAGACAAGTTTCCTGGGATCTCCAGGAGCCTCAGCCAAGGGGGCACCTTCCCATCCCCCACGCCCCAGGAGGGCAGGGAGAAGCCTTGAACTTCCCAGGAACTCCGGTAAGCTCCCCGCACCCCTCCTCCCACCCCGGGACCAGCCCAGGCCGGCCCTACCTACCCACCAGTCCCAAGGCAGGTCCCCCGCTCCTGCGGCGGCCTCGGGCAGGCACCCCGGCGCTCGCATCCCCCGCCCCACCCCCACCCGGGGCGTCCTTACGTTGCGCCTGGCAGGAACGGTCTTGCCCGCCTCGGCTCCGGCGGGGAGCGCCTCGGGCCTCGAGGGCCCGGCCTAGCCAGCAGGCCCGGGATGCGCGCACCCCTCAGCCCGGGAGGCCGGGCAGCCGCTGCGGAAGCTCCCGCGGCCGCTCCTCTCCTCCCGCCTCCCGGCCGCCGCCGCCGCTCAGCCCGGGCCTGGTCCCGGGCTGCCCCGGACCGGCTCCGCTTCACCGCGCCCCGCACTCCGGCCGCCGGAGCCCGGTGTCCCGCATCGACCCGGAAGCAGCTGTCGCGGCCCAACAACAACACGTGACCCCGGCGCACGTGTCACGTCCGCTGCGTGAATGGGCGGGGGCGCCGGAGGAGGAGCGGGTCTTCGCCAACCTAGCCGGGTTTCCATGACGACGAGGACGTCGGCTCTGGGCCGGCCTCCCTAGAAACGCGCCTCCTGTCCTCCTCCCCTCTGGCAGGTTCACCTGAAGGGACACGTCCGGCGCACAGGGGGAGTACCCCTGGGCCCCTCAGAGGGGGATGCGGACACGTCAGAGGGCTGCTAAACGGAGGACTGGGCTGAACCCCTCCAGACACACCTGGGATCTTGCCTTGGCTCCCTCACCAATAGCTCTGTGACCCTGACCACTGACACCGCCTCTCTCTGGATTCAGTGGCCTTATCCACAAAATGCAAAACCTACACAAGGTGGATTATCGGCTGTTATTAAGTGGCATTCCATGATGCGTTTGCACCAGGACATGGTAGTGCCTGGCCCTTATGGTGACGCCTTCGCTAGGCTTGTAGCTAGACGACGTTTCAAAGCTCCAACACTAACGTAGTAATTGTTAATGTTAGTTGCCTGGGAGTTAGTGGACTTTGACTCATGGCGACCAATTCCTAACAGAATGAGAGGCTGCCCCATCCCTTTCATTCATCCTTGATAGGTCTGAGCCCATTGCTGTGGGTTAGAGAGTGGCTTCCAATTGAATAGCTCATCTTTGAGCACCATTTACAACAATATTCTCTCATGTGCCTGAAGACTTTGATGGGTGCATTTGAGGCCACCGATCCTTACTTTATACTCTGGATGTCCGATGACAACTGCCCACCATAGGTGAGCCTGTTGGCATTTGAAATACCAGTGGCATAGCTTCCAGGATGATAGCAACATGCGAGCCACCGCAGTGCAATAAACGGAGTGTAGCTTCCATTAATAAATCCCTTGTAGGTAACAGTGCCCTGATAGTATTGTTACTTAAGCATGGGACAGTTAACCACAAAGTGGGTGGTTCATCCACCAGCTTCAGGGAGGGAGAATGATGCAGCTGTCTGCTCCTACAAAGATGCACAGTCCCAGAAATCCTGTATAGGGACACTACAATCAACTTGATGGCAGTGGATTTGACTTTGGTTTTGTAGGTACCAGGCCATGTACACATGCCATTTCTAGTTCTTACAATTTTCCAAAGGCAGGCATATTGTAGATTTGAAAAATGAAATTTAGAGAGGATCGCCCAGTTATTCAAAACGACCAACCAAGCGGAGATTGGAATTCAGTTCATCTTAAAACCATGTGCCTCATGGTATACCATGCTGTTGTCTCATTATATAACAGGGCTTCAGAAAGTTTTGGAAGAAATGGAATTCAAAGAGAATGGAACGTTTCCATGAACTTTTTGAAGACCCCTCATATACCACTGTTGGGCTGTGATTGCTTATGTGCTTCTTTTTTGTAATTGATTGTGGTGATGATTGGACAACTCTTTTTTTATATATTTTACCTAGATTTATTCTGTGGTAATTTTTTTCATTTTACAGAGTATTTTAGTTTATTTTGAATATTTTTTAATCATTTTATTAAGGGCTCACACAATTCTTATTACAATCCATATATGCATCAATTGTGTAAAGCACAGTTGTACATTCATTGCCCTCATCATTCCCAAAACATTTGATCTCCACTTAAGCCCCTGGCATCAACTTCTCATTTTTTTCCCTCCCTCATGAACCCTTGATCATTTATAAATTATTATTTTGTCATATCTTACACTATTTAACGTCTCCCTTCACCCACTTTTCTGTTGTCCATCCTCCAGGGCGGAGGTTATATGTAGATCCTTGTAATCCATTCCCCTTTCCACCCCACCCTCCCTCCTCCATCCCAGTATCACCACTCTCACCACTGGTCCTGGAGGTATCTTCCATCGTGGATTCCCTGTGTTTCCAGTTCCCATCTGTACCAGTGTACATTCTCTGGTCTAGCCAGATTTGTAAGGTAGATTGGGGTCATGATAGTGGGTGGGGAGGAGGAAGCATTTAGGAACTAGAGGAAAGTTGTATGTTTTATTGTTGCTACCCTGCACCCTGACTGGCTCTTCTCCTCCCCGTGACCCTTCTGTAAGGGGATGTCCAATTGCCTACAGATGGGCTTTGGGTCTCCAATCCTCACTCCCCCTTATTCACAATGATATGATTTTTTGTTCTGATGATGCCTGATTCCTGATCCCTTCGACACCTCGTGATCACACAGGCTGGTGTGTTTCTTCCATGTGGACTTTGTTGTTTCTGAGCTAGATGGCTGCTTATTTACCTTCAAGCCTTTAAGACCCCAAACACTGTATCTTTTGATAGCCAAGGACCATCAGGTTTCTTCACCACATTTGCTTATGCACCCATTTGTCTTCAGTGAGCATATCATGGAGGTAAGCACACAATAATAGGATTTTTTTGTTCTTTGATGCCTGATAACTGATCCCTTCAGCAACTTGTGATCACGCAGGCTGGCGTGCTTCTTCCATGTGGACTTTGTTGCTTCTGAGCTAGATGGCCGCTTGTTTACCTTCAAGCCTTAAGACCCCAGATGCTATATCTTTTGATAACCAGGCACCATCAGCTTTCTTCACCACATTTGCTTATGCACCCACTTTGTCTTCAGCGATTGTGTTGGGAAGGTGAGTGTCATGAAATGCCAGTTTAATAGAACAAAGTATTCTTGCGTTAAGGGAGTACTTGAGTGGAGGCCCAATGTCTGTCTGCTACCTTAGTACTAAATCTTCTTTATTCCTTTCACAGGAATATACATGGGATAGAGGTGGTTCTTCAGAGAATTTAGTTGAAGTGCTAGAAGTTGGAGAGGTTCCCGTGCATAAACGATATGTGTCTTCACATGTTAGGGTTTGGGTGAGGAGGTAACAGGGTACACGCACGTCTGTGTATTAGTTCCTAGAAAATGGGTTAAGAGAAACTCAATGGCAGCTCACCAATATCAGTTCCCAGGCACTTCCTGTCACGTTATTTTGTTTGTCTTACCCCCGTAGGTGGGTGTCCCAAGGCTAGGGAGAAAGCAGCCAGAAGGAGCTGATTCTAGGAACGTAAAGATAAAGGCGGTGACCCAAGCAATGTGGCTTTGGTTGCCTTCACTGGGACTGTCCTCCTCGTTCCACAGTCAACCGACCCCTTTCTGGCTTTCAAAGCACCAGGAACATTGGCATGAAGCCTTCAAAGGCAGGCTCGCTGAGGAGGAACTCAAGATCAAAGTTCAGGGGAAAATCTCATGATCTGCTTTTCACAAAGTGTGTGTATGAAAAGAGGAGGACGGATGAAATGTGACCTCGAGTGACCTTGGGGGTCAAAAGAAGCAAATAGGATTACAATGTCTATAAATATATGCACAAATATTGCCTGTGAATAGGAGTGATTGGTTAGACATCTCTGTTTCTTTGAGATATCCTTGAGACCCTTTCTTTTGTTTCGATCCCTTCCCATATAGAGAAAATGCTAAAGGCAAGATTAAAGTTTCTACCCACAAAACAGACAGAATTATTTTTCTAAGATGCATATCTGCACATATTCCCATAGTTGAAAGCCCTTCTGAGGCTCCTCATGGCTCTTGGGAAAAGTCCATAATTATTAACCTACTTTACTCAGTTCTGTCATCTCAGCCCTGCTTCTGTCTGCAGCCTCAGCTCTGGCTTTGGTCTCCTCTTACTCTGTCCCTGCTCTAAGCGATATAGTGGTCACTAGCTCATTAAATAAAAAATCCAGTTCCTCAGTGAACTGTGTGCATAAGCGAGTAGCCTCAAAAATTACAAATAGAGGTAAGACTTGTAGGATGAGGACTCTGCACTCAGATCCAATCGAGGTAGGTCCACATGAGATCTTGACGTAGTGTTGTCAATGGAAAGCCATGTTGTTAGCCGGAGAAGGAAGTCCTGAGCTTCTAAGTCTTGGGCCACTAACGATACAGTCAGCAGTTTTAGCCTGCCCCCTACTCCAAGAAGACAGCTGAGGCTGCCACCTCCTGTAAAGAGTTACCGCCCGGGAAACCCTGGAGAGCAGTTCTACTCTGTCCTGCAGCGCTGCTCTGAGGCAGAACGGACTCAACAGCAGTTGGCTTGGTTTTGGTGAGAAATAGAAGTTAAACACCAAGAACAAATTACTTATAGAAATAAAACAGTGTCCAATAAGAACAGATTTGAGGTAAATTGGTCCTCCACCCCTAAAAGTACCCCACTCAGTAGTCATAGGAGGGTGAGCCACTTTTGTCTAAAAGGGAAATTAAATTGCTCTCTTCCCAAATTACCCATGTCCATTTCTGTATCAGTGGGTGGGCACAGCATGGATCTCTCTCCCACTTTATGTGATCCTGCTGGCATTTGAAATAGCAGCGACGTCACTTCGAACATCACAGCAACACACAAGCCACCGAAAGGTGAAGTTGTCAAGGATTTTGTCTTGCTTAGATTCAATATCAATGCTCATGGAAGCAGCAGTCAAGAGATCAAAACATGTGTTGCATTAGGTTCATCTGCTGCACAAGACCCCTTTAGAGAATTGAAAAGCAAGGATGTTACTTTGAGGACTAAGGTGCACCTGACCAAAGCCATGGTATGATCCATTGTATCATATGCATGGGGAAGTTGGTCATTGAATGAGGAAGACAGAAGAACAATCGATTCATTATTTTAATTTTGGTGCTGGAGAAGAAAATTGAAAGTATCACGAACTGCTAAAAGGTCAGATTTGTCTTGATGCTCCTTAGAGGGAAGGATGGCGAGACTTCATCTCACATACATGGGCATGTTGTCAGAAGAGACCCGTCCCTGGAGAAGGACATCATGCTTGGTAAAGTAGAGGGCCAGTGGAAAAAGAGGAAGGTCCCAAGGAGCCGGATTGACACTGTAGCTGAAACAGCGGGCTCAGGCATAGGGACAATTGTGAGGGCAATGCGGGGCTGTACAGTACTCCATTCTGACCACACGTGGTCACTATGTGTTGGAACAGATTCAATGCAGGTAGCAACAATACTTGTTCTTGGATAGATCATCAGCTCGGGTCAGGCATTGAGGAGCTATGTTTATTCTCTCTGAGACTTGTCTTGGCTAAGGCTAGCACCCTGTGCTTGCTGGATGAGCTTTCAATCAGCAACTTTAGGATAACAGTGACAGGGTAGCATGACAAAAGTGCTAGAGGCAAAAACTCACTCTGACTCATAGTGAGAGTTGATCTGACTCGTAGTGACCCTACAGGACAGGGTAGAACTGCTTTTGTGGGTTTCTGAGGCTCTAACTCTTTACAGAAGTAAAACACCTCATCTTTCTTCCAAGGAGTGGCCCTGTGGTAGTAGCCCAATATGAAACCACTGCTTCATCAGGACTCCTCCATTGGACTGCTAGTCACAAGGCCAACAGTTGGGAACCATGAGACAGTCCAAGGGAGAAAGGTAAGGTTTTCTACGATATTTTGCAATCAACCTGATGACAATGGGTTTGTTTATTTGTTTGTTTTGTTTACAGGAAACAAAACATTTTAAAGGTCATTTGTGTGTGGTGTGTACCCAAGCCTCTGCTGAGATGGTGACCTTCAGCCTGCAGGTACCGTCCTCTGCTCCATAGATTGACTCTGCCCAGCGCCACTGTCTGCCAATCTCGTGGTTCCTGCCATCTACACTGCTGCTGCTTTTCTCCGCCCCTTGACTCTGCCCCACTTGCCAGCATTTCCCTTGGTCTTCAGTGCTCCCAGTCTTTGCCTAAATGACAGCACTTCAAGCTGCCTAGGAAATTCAAGGTGGTGGAGGAGGGCAGAGGAGAAAGGAACTGTGTCCAAAGGTCACACTCCTCTCCTGGCTCCCAGCTGTCATCCATCAGAAAGCCCCAACTGAGTTGCCATGTTATAAGGTTTATATCAGTTACTGGCTGGCCCCTAAGTCAATCTTCATAAAGTTCAACTCCTGGGAGATGAAGAACAACCAATGTGTAAACGTAGATCAGAAACTGCCAATAATTGTAAGATGTTTGTATGATAGCAAAATGATCAATCAGTTCCTTATTTGATAAATAATTCCTGGATCAGTTGGACTGATCGGACAGACCTACATCTCTAACATTTTAAGTCTATGTTCCTCCAGTGGTGCTCTCGGGTAAACCTCAAATTTCTAATTGCAAGGTTGGCAGTTCAAAACCAGCAGCCTCTCTGAGAGAAAGGGATGAGGCTATCTGCCTCTGTAAAGATTGACAGCCTTAGAAACCCTATTTAGCGTCACTTTGAACCTGGATCAACTCAATGACAGTAGTTTGGGGTTTTCTTTTGATTTTGTTTGATTTTGAATGCCATAAGACAATCCTAACAATGATCTGAAATTTTATTATGTGTCCTACACTGCTCAAGATATTTGACCTAGATTAAACCCTGTAATCCTCACAAGGATGTTATGAGGTAGGTTTGGTACCATCTGATATACCATGGAAGACTCAGGTTAAATAGTATGCCTAGCAATATGCAGTGGGTGAGTAACAGAGACAATTGATATTTAGGTCTGTCTAACATTAAAAGAAGAATGCAGCATCAGGACTGGAGGAAGACCCGTTATCTCTTATGTACTGAAGACATACCCTGGTTTGTTAAAAGCCAAAAGGACTGGAAGCACTTACTGATGAAGATCAAAGGCTGTAGGCTTCAGTATGGATTACCACTCAATGTAAGGAAAATAAAAATTCTTACAAGTCAGCATCATGATCAATGGAGAAAAGATGAAAGTTGTCAAGGATTTCATGTTACTTAGATTTATAATCAGTGCTCATGGAAGCAGCAGCAAAGAAATCAAAGGACCATTTGCATTGGGCAAATCTGCTGCCCAAGATCGATTTAAAGTTAAAGAGCAAAGATGTAACTTGGAGAACTAAGGTATACCAAATGTAAGCCTTAGTATTTTCAATTACCTCTTATGCATGTGAAATCTGAATGATGAATAAAAGGTTGTGCGGGAGGCCAGGTAGACTAGTGAAACAAATCTAGAGACACTCATATGAGGGGGTACCCCCCGAAATGGTTTTGAAAACATTTTTTAAAATAAAGCTATGTATTTTTTTACAAAACAACCTTATGACCATCAAAGTACTCTTCTTACACTTAATACATTTTTATTACATTTTATTAGGGGCTCATACAACTCTTATCACAATCCATACATATACATACTTCAATTGTATAAAGCACATCCGTACATTCTTTGCCCTAATCATTTTCAAAGCATTTGCTCTCCACTTAAGCCCTTTGAATCAGGTCTTCATTTTTTTCCCCTCCCTCCCCGCTCCCCCCTCCCTCATGAGCCCTTGATAATTTATAGACTGTTATTTTGTCATATCTTGCCCTATCCGGAGTCTCCCTTCCCCCCCTTCTCTGCCGTCCATTTCCCAGGGAGGAGGTCACATGTGGATCCTTGTAATCAGTTCCCCCTTTCCAACCCACTCACCCTTCACTCTCCCAGCATCGCCCCTCACACCCCTGGTCCTGAAGGTATCATCCACCCTGGATTCCCTGTGCCTCCAGATCCCATATGTACCAGTGTACAACCTCTGTCCTATCCAGTCCTGCAAGGTAGAATTCAGATCATGTAAGGGGTGGGGCGGGGGGAATCATCCAGGATCTGGGAGAAAGCTGTGTTCTTCATCGGGACTACATCGCACCCTGACTGACCCATCTCCTCTCCTAAACCCCTCTATGAGGGGATCTCCAGTGGCCAACAAATGGGCCTTGGGTCTCCACTCTGCACTTCCCCCTTCATTCACTATGGTATATATATATATATATATTCTTTTTTATTTTTTTGCATGATGCCTTAAACCTGGTCCCTTTGGCACCTTGTGATCGCACATACTGGTGTGCTTCTTCCATGTGGGCTGTATTGCTTCTGAGCTAGATGGCCGCTTGTTCACCTTCAAGCCTTTAAGATCCCAGACACTATCTCTTTCGATAGCTGGGCACCATCAGCTTTCTTCGCCACATTTGCTTATGCACCCATTTGTCTTCGGCGATCGTATCATGGAGGTGTGCAGCCAATGATATGATTTTTTGTTCTTTGATGCCTGATAACTGATCCCTTCGGGATCACGGGATCACACAGGCTGGTGTGTTCTTACATGTGGGCTTTGTTGCTTCTGAGCTAAATGGCCGCTTGTTATCTTCAAGCCTTTAAGACCTCAGACACTATCTCTTTTGCTAGCCGGGCACCATCAGCTTTCTTCACCACATTTACTTGTTCACCCACTTTGGCTTCAGCAGTTGTGTCAGGAGGGTGAGCATCGTAGAGTGCCAATTTAATAAAAGAAAGTACTTAATACATTTTTTGAATCAGCTTTCAAACGCATCTGTTTTGGATGGTTGCCAGCACCTCCCTCATTTTTTTTCTTCACCTCCTCTGGATGGCCTTTCATGTCCCTCTGCATTTGTGGAAACAAAAAGAAGCCACATGGAGTGAGGTCAGGTGCGTAAGGTATATGGGACAAGAAAGGCATGCTGCTTTTTTGCCAAAAACTGGCGCCTTGGTACGGCTGCATGAGCAGGTGCATTGTCCTGGTAGCAAAACCAGTTCCCTGTCTGCCACAAATCAGACCTGTTGCACACTGTTACACAATCTTCTCAGAACCCCTAAATAAAAAAGCTTTGTTAATAGTATGACCTGATGGACTGAATACCATTTTGCATGATGAGTTGACATTTTGTTTGGGAAGTTGACAGATGTCCAGAACTAGGTTTGTCATCAATTGACATTTCACCTTTTTTGAAAAGAGAAAGCCACTTGAGTTTTTCCCATAGTAATGTCCTTATAAGATCTGTTCAACGTCACAATAATTTCTGTGGTATTTTTCCTGAGCAGGAAACAAAATTTCACAGCCACATGCTGTTCTCTTAAATCGGCCATCACAAAAAAATGAGGTTTGAGCAAAACTGCTTGTACAAAATAATTCACTGTGACCAGACAAAACTTTCCCAGGCAATGCCGCTGGGTGCACTAACTCTAGCAGGAAAAACTGTGTTCAACAAAAGCTCCAATCTGCCCAACGCAAGTCTGTTTTCAGGCACCCCCTAGTATGTGTAAGATAAAGCTTATATCAAAGGTATCACTGTATATTAAGAAAACATCCAGCCCAGTCAAGGTCAAATCCATACGTCCAATACTACTCATATGTCTGATACTAGTCCATAAATCCCTCTTCAGACTGATGCAGCCAGACGCAATGATTCAGAATGCAGGAAGATCACAGACCTGTGGGTGTCAAGTCTTGTAGATCCAATGTTGGTGGATGCATCACAAGGCCCTGGCAGGGTTCAGCTGCATGGCTCACTCAGGTTTCAGCCTGGTTCCACATGGCTTGTCAACAGGTAGGTGAGGCAGAAAGAGAGGGTGTACCCCACCACCAGGGAGAAAGAGAGAAGGAGACCTGTCTCAGAAAGCCATTGATCTTGGTTGCCCTCCAATCAAGCTGCAACGTGATTGACAGGCTGAAGTCCATGTTCCAATGGAAGCCATCTTGACACTGAAAAATAATGATGCATTTAAATTAGGAAATTTGTAAAGTATATAAAAAGCACTGATGACTGCTAGAAGAACAGACAAATAATAGTGAGGCTTCATCTCACAGACTTTAGACATATTTTCAGGAGACACCAGCCCTGGAGGACATCATCCTAGGTAAACACCATCCTTTAAAAAGAGAAGTCTTTGAATGAAACAAATTGACATGGTGGCTACAGCAATGGGCTGAAACATAACAATCGTGAGGATGGTACAGGATTGGGCATTTCTTTGCTCTGTTGTACATATAGTACGCGTGCATTGGAACCAACCTGGGGATAATTGAGAACACATTATTCTTTACCAAAATAAAAAATAAGAATAGTTAGTTAAACTTCTAGAAAGTGAGTGCACATTAGTTTTGTAATCTTAAGGACTCCATGAAAATTAATATGACACAGGGCTGCACAATGAGTGGTTTTGTTATACATAAAGCCACTCGTGAATTGGACACCTAGCAACAACAACGACAACCTTCTAAAATGAAATTCTTATGAGGGATTCATCTATGTAAATTGATAACAGAAAATCAAGAGTTTCATTTAAAACCAGATTCTGCTCAGTAAAGAAGTCCTGATATTTTTTTAATAAGTTGTATTCATGACATGCCAATTTAAAGTAAAAGTATATTTTCCCTTTGCTTGGTTATTAAGCTTGGCATGGCAGTCTATTTCCTGACAAATATGTCAATGGTTTTGACAAAAGTAAAACACAGTAACACCAAATTACAGAACTTATAAGGTTGATGTAGCCTACATGGTTCCTATCCATTTTAGAATTGTGATCTCTTTGAGAATCTGGTGCTCACCGTCCCAACATGATCGCTGAAGACAAAACGGGTGCATAAGCAAATGTGGTGAAGGAAGCTGATGGTGCCTGGCTATCAAAAACAGACGATATCAAAAGATACACAGGTACAGATAAGGACTGGAAACACAGGGAATCCAGGACAGGTAACCCCTCAGGACCAATATTGAGAGTAGCCATACCAGGATCATAAGGTGAAGGTGGGGGGAGAAAAGGGGAACTGATGACAATGAGCTACATATAACCCCCCTCTCAGGGGGATGGACAACAGAAAAGTAGGTGAAGGGAGACATCAGTCAGTGTAAGACATGAAAAAATAATAATTTATAAATTATCAAGGGTTCATGAGTGGGGAAGGGAGGGGGAAAAGTGAGAAGCTGATACCAAGGACTCAAGTAGAACAAAAATGTTTTGAAAATGATGATGGCAACAAATGTACAAATGTGCTTGACACAATGGATGGATGTATGGATTGTGATGAGTTGTACGAGCCCCCAATAAAAATGATATTTTTTCAAGAGAATCTGGTGGAACCTCTACTATTTCTTCATGAAAATGCATATGTAAACACATGCAAAATATTTTACACATGATTTCAGGTGGTGTATCATTGTATCTTATCCAATTCAGATTATAGTATTTGGTAAATGAATCTCTAAGACAGAAAGAGATGAAATGATTTATGGCAACACAACTGGTTAGTGGAAAGACCATGACTAGTATTGGAGACAATTTCTATTTCTAAACCAGTAGTCTGTCTTTCAAATGAACTGACTGCTTTTTTGATCACCTGAGTTTCCATCTGTGTATTGATGTTGTCCATGTTGAATTATTTTACAATTCTGTCCTCATCTCTTTCTCTCCTTTGGAGAAATCATCACTAAAAAGATGCCTTTTAAAAAATTAACATTTCTTTAATTTCACTGTAGCACAGTTACCTATGCCTATGAATTATCTCTCATTTGCATGGTGCAAATAATATTTAACTCACCTTTTGCTCCCCAAACCACCTAGTTAAGTCGTCGACATGTTTTCATTATAAAAGAAGCATTTATTAGATGCAAAGTGCTTGCAAGTATCTGACCGAAACTTCATGAAAGAAATAAAATGATCACAGCAGGTAGATGTTAGCTTGTGATGTTGTTGTTTGGCTCTGGCGCATGGTGAAGCCAGGGGTAACAGTGAGAACCCCGCCTAGTCCTGTACTACCATCCTCACAATGGTCAGGGTTGAACCCATCGTTGCAGCTACCATGTTGATACATCACTCGAATCCTTCAGTTGTGATCCATCATGTCATTATGAAGGCTATAGTGTTTGATAGTCCAGTCCTGTTCACTCTCAGCAAGCAAGATCATATCATCAGCATAGCGCAGGTTGTTCACAAGGCTTCCTCCAGTCCTAGTGCTGCGTTCTTCTTCATAGAGTCCAGTTTCTTAGATTATTTGCTCATTACACAGGCTGAATAAGTAAGGCAAAAGCATCTAACCTTGATGCACATCGTTCTTGATTTTAAACCATGAAGTATTTCCTTGTTCTGTTTGAACGGCCCCTTCATCTGTGTGTGCATGAGCATAATGGAGTGTTCAAGGATTTTCATTCTTCACAAGGCTGTCCATAGTTAGTTAGAATCCACACAGTAATGCCTTTTCGCGGCCAATAAAATCAAATAAACGTGTTTCTGGTATTGTTTGTTTTCAGCCATGATCCATCTGACTTCAGCGATGATATCCCCCATTCCACATTGTCAACTTAGTCCAGCTTCAAGTTCTGGCGCACCCTGTTGATGTACTGCTGCAACTTTTTAAAGTTATCTTTAACAGGGTTTCACTTGCATGCAATACTAATGATGTTTTTTCTATTATATCCACATTCTATTGGGTCATCTCTCTTTGGAATGGGCACACATTTGAATCTCTTACTGGTTGGCCAGGTAACTGCCTTCCAAATTCCTTGGCATCGATTAGTGAATGCTTCCAGCATTGCTCAGTTTGTTAAACGTTTCAATGGGCATTCTGTTAAATCCTGGATCCTCGCTTTCTCTCGTGCCTTCAGGACAGCTTTGACTTTTCCTTCAGGACCAAGAACTCCAAGTTCATCATAGGTGGTGACCCCTTTGGATGGTTGAACTTCCGCCAGTTCTTGAGTGTGTTCCTTTCATCTTCTGTGACGTTCCCTGCGTAGTTAACTATTTTGCCCACGGAATCTTCCAATATTATACCTTGAGGTGTGAACTTTTTCTTCAGTTCTTTCAGCTGGAGAAATGCTAAGCATGCGCTTTGGTTTTGGTTTCTAACTTCAGGTCTTTGCATAGTGCATCATAATGCATTACATTCTGCTCAGCTCTTCATCATTTCTTCCTTTTGTCCTACTATACGTTCAAAACCATGTTTTAGAGTCTCTTCTGATATCCAATTTTGTCTTTTCTTTTCCTGTCTGCTTAATGATCTTTTGCTTTTTTCATGTATGATGTTCTAAATGTCATACTTCAATGCATCTGTTTTTCAGTCACTAGTGTTCAATGCATAAAACCTGCTCTTGGGGTGGTTTTTAAATTAAGGTGAAAAGTACTCAAGGTTGTATTGTTGTTCTCATTGTCTTGTTTTAATTTTTTTCACCTTTCACCTGAACTGTCATATGAACAATAATGGTCTGTGCCAACGTTGGTTTCTAGTCCCTTTTGGCTGGTGATAATGAGCTTCTCCACCAGGTCTTCCTGCAGATGTAGTCAATTTGATTCCTGTGTATTCCATCTGTCAAGATCCGCATGTATAGTCACCTTTAATATTGTTGGGAAAAGAATTCCAGTGAAGAAGTCATGGTTTCTCAAAATTGTATCATGTGATCTCCAGCTTTGTTTCTATAACCAAAGCCCAAATTTCCAACTACCATTTCCTCTTTGTTTCCAATTTTCCATTCCAATTACAAGTAAATTTTTTTCTGTTGGTTTGTTTGAATGAGGATCAAAATAAAAATCTATCCATTGCATTTGTTAAGAAATCTCATAACTTTCTTTTAATCCATAGGTTTCTCTCTGTGATAGTTAAGTTTCAAGTCTAGTTGGATGGACCATGATTCTCTAATGATATGCTCTAACACAGAATGATCAGCTCCATGGCGGGATTAACCTGGTCACACTAAGGACGGTTTATCAGGGTGTGGCCTACTCAGTATAGATTAATGCTTTTTGGAAGCTAGCTCCCTTCTGCTGAATCTGGATTCTGCATCTGGTGTTTGATCTCCTGTCAATCCCAAGAGTCATCAGTGGGTGCTGACTTGGATTTATTTAGCTGTTTGTCCAGTAACCTGTGGCTTTTCTGTTTTGTCAGGGGATCCCACCCCTAACAAATCATCACAGGTCCAGTAGGCACAATTGTACAGCGATAATAAGTAAAGATTATAGTAAAGTCATAGACAGCAAGAGAGATAGAAGGGAGAGTAAAATGAAGGAGTCAGACACATCTCATGGTAGCATGCTCACCTCATCTCCTCTTAGTGATACAGGGTAGGAGAGAGAGATTTATTACTATCCAAGGCTTATATATCTTTTGGGGGACATGCAAGCCCCCTAATTACAGGTAAAGACGTACATCACTGGAAGGGGTTGTGCTATAGGTACTACAGTAATGGGAGGGGGACGATCTCGGGGTATACAAGCAATAGGAAAGGCAGGTATTGGGGGTACACATGGGACAAGATGGGCAGACCCTAGATTCATGATGGCAGCCTAACCTCGATTGCTCTAGAGTTGGAGATTTTATTTAGCCTACTGTATATACTAGAATATAAGCCGACCCGAATATAAGCCGAGGTACCTAATTATTACCTGGGAAACCAGAAAAACTGATTGACTCGAGTATAAGCCTAGGGTGGAAAATGCAGAAGCTATTGGTGAGTTTCAATAATCAAAACAAATGAAAATAAAATTACTAAAAATTGGGGTAATGTATTTAAATATTTATTTTAATTAAAAACATCAATAAAAGGACAAGTCATTTAACATTAGTAAACCAGAACAGTAAGTGAAAATAGGTTCAGCAAAAACAATAAGGTATCAACAATGATACCTTAAGAGTACTATTCCTTGAGATCAATCAGCAACCAAGCTAAAATGTAAAGAGTTAAAATCCTTCAAAACTGGATTCCTCATCATCATCCGTATTCCAATGCAGTGCTTCAGCTGGTGTGAGGTCATCATAGACGCTGTCCTCACTGAGATCGCTGTCATCACCATCACTGCTGTCATTTTCATAAAAAGCGCAGTCTTCACTGCCATCCACAGCATTACTAATACTACATGTCTGGAAGGCACGTGGCACCGTGTCTTCTGGAATGTCTTCCCATGCATCTCGAACCCACTTTGCTATGAACTCTATGTCAGGCTTCATGAGATTTCCTCCTTTTGTTAGTCGGGCTTGACCAGATGACATCCATGCCACATCCTTCGCACAGGGTCTTTAAAAGGCTTATTCAAAGATACACGTCATAGGACGGCTCTGATTGGTTAGATGGGAGTAAACAAACATTCAAAGCCCTGCAGTGTCAGCGAGGCTTTGAATGAACAGCGGAGAAACAGCAATCACCCTTGAGATAATGGGCACTCGTCCCGTTACCTGGGGAGGTGGTGGGGGGAGCTACCACTGCTAAGTTTTTCAGCACATTTTTTTGTGCTGAAAAACTTGGCTTATACACTAGTATATATGGTAAGCTTTCAGGGGAAGCAATGCACTGTCCCTACCAACAGGGAGTGAGCCCTACCTATTGTAGGAGAAACAATGGTGTCTGGTTGCTCTGGAAGGCTGGAGTTTTCAGGGAGATAACTTGACAATCATTTACCATTAGTTGCAAGCAGTGTCCTAAGACTAACATATATATTTGGGGGTGTCGAGTTGGGGAACAGTCTTTTTGTATTCCACAATTCCCCCTTTTGTTTTATATATAAAATTCAAAAGAGCCATAGGGACGAAGTGGTTATTTTCTGTACATTGAAAGCTGTCGAGGCAATTTTTTTAAGATGTCAAGGCAAATTTAATGACCAAATTAATATAGCCAAATATTCAGGCTTATGGCAAACATTTTGAATCCAGGCATGGGGGTAAAGTCCCCTTATGTTCAACTGCTATTGGGGGAAGGTATGAGAGGCATCGGATGCTGCGGCAGGAAGAAATAGAACAAACAGGTATGTCTACTTCTGTAGGGAGACAAAATCAATCATGTGCTCACTTTAAGGTAGCACAGCTTTATGGGGAGAATGTGTAGAAATGATAGATTACCTCAGGAAAATGCACTCAGACTATATCTCCAACCACCAGAGTGGCGGCTTTTCTACCATGGAACACTGGCCTTTCAGATTCCCTCCATACCAGTCAGGGAATAAGTTCTAGTTCCCTTAGTGCTAGCTTCCCACATTTCCCCCTTCTGCATTACATTTAAGATTTATTAGTGTCACGGAGGCAACATGGTCTCTCTTCATATCTCTTAGCTTCCTATAGAAGCGACATGAAACTGCGAGCGTCAAAATTATGATGATAAGCAACACAGTCAGACTGGAACTTAAGCTATGTGAAATGCTTTGAGCCAAAGCTCGCGGGTCCAACCGTTCCATGTCATTCACCAACTGCTTAATCATATCAGAGCCAAGAGACGCCTCAAGCTTGTCTTTGAATGTGTAGAAAATATCCTTTTTAAGCTGATCAACATCTAATGAAATGTTTCCCGTAAACCCTTGCAAATGTTTTCTAATCAAATCCCAATAATGCAATGTCTTTTTATATGGGAAAGGGGTTATACAAAAAGCAGTTACATTCCAATCACATTTTAGCATTAATTGATGTTGCAAGTCCATGATTTGATCTCTCAATCACTGGACAGTTTGCCCACTACTTTCCCCCCCAGTTCACCGTCCACCTTTGCCTGAGTGGCCCAGAGCTGATGCGAGTCCACTTGCCACTTCTGCACGAAAGGTTCAGTTTTGATGGGCTCTTGTAGAGCTCCCCCAGCGATGGCAGCAGTGGTGGCAATGTCTATCAGTCTGATTATAGCTGCGATCAACATTCCCACGAATCAGCAAGGTCTTTTCAGCATCTTTGACTTCACTTGCATCATGAAGGATGATTCTGGACTGCTCTCCCATCTGCGCTTCCTCTCCACTGGATCCACACCCCCATCCTGCTCTTTAGGATGAGGATGCTGTCTTTTGAAAGGCTTACAAGCAGAGTATGGTTAATGCACGTGAACAATTTACAGTTATGGCAAGTGGCACTGCGAGCAGTTTCAGTTATGAGGATGTTTCCTACAGCAAGCACATAAGGCAGCTTTACACATGGGACTATGGATCGCGTCTCATTCTTGTGAAAAGTGTAAGTATAACCTGAGTGACTGGTGCCAGTAAAGCTTCCTGTGTAGCCTGTTAAAGGCTTAGTGGTAAGCGGTAATTTCCACAGCTCCCCCTGTTCAAGTCCTGGCACAGGCTTCAGTAACCTGGGGCAGGGAGGTATAAGGCCCCCTTCATGCCAGCCTATCAGCTCTGACCTGGTAGTGACAATATCATCAGTGTTCTTTTGCCAATCACAATTACTGATATAATCACACGAGGTGATGTTGGATTCCTCTGAGCAATTAGTTACAAACTTACCATGGAGGCCCCAATCAATAATAGTCACAGTGTCATTTCTTAACACCTTTCCATGTTGCCCCGGACTTTTGAGCCATTTGAGTCTGTCAGCAACCACATGCTGGTAACTCATAATTTTACAGGTTTCCACATCTCCTCTCCCCTCCACAGTATTGGAGTTTTCATATTCTGCGAATGCTTCACCCATTATCATCCAAAGGCAATAGCTGGCTTCATTAAAGACCAGCCAGTTATTCCATGTTTGAGAGTTAACAGCTACACAGCTAGGGCTGGCGCCCACACATCAAGGCAAAGTTTCAAAACCCAGAGGGAAATTTAAATTTCTGCCTTACTCATCAGAATGTCTGGCTCTACCCCCAACACTGAGCACAGCATGAGCTTCCCTCCTTTCTTCTGGGCCTTGCTGGCTGAAAAGAGATCCACCTATCTCCTTTACCTGTGAAAACATAAACAAATAGGCCCTCCCTTCGGAGTGTCAGCAACCTGGAAACAGAATCATGGTTCAGATTGGGTGGTTTCTCCATCTCCTCATTGTCATTCATCTTTCTCCAAACATGGTTGCGTCCTTCTAAAGGGAGTCCATCGCTTTATTCTGCAAAAACATAAATGTAAAGCCTCAGGTGATAAACGGACTTAGATCCCCAATGCAATTTCCATCTTCTTGGGAATTCTTAGGACCAGCTTTTTCTGTAGAAGTGAAAACATGTTTATCTGCCCCAATTTTGTTACAAGCTTTTAGCAAGGAGAAAATTTTTTGGTTGAAATGACTAGATGAACTTTGTCACACATGGGATTACTCTTCTCCCCCTTCTGTTTGGACAGTGCAGATTTTAAAGCACTGCTAGCGATCTCAGTTAACTTGCTAGGTTCGGGACCAGTATAACTACTTAGATAGAGTTCATTGTTATGTAAAGTTCAGCTTCCAGCTCTCAGAGAATCTAGAGGGCTGACGAGTTGTGAGAACTTCTTGCCACACTCAGGATAATTTGAAAGACTGAAAAAATTATTCGTAAATTTGTTCAGCTGTTCTTGAAGTAATTAATCAAACAGACATTTTTTGTCTCTAGGTTTACCAATAAGGATACAGGCTCTTTACACTCTATGATTTTATAATCTTGCAATATTCTGACTTGATTAATTTCTCTCATTCCTTCCAAGCTGGATTTAGAGCTATTTAGTGGCCCTCTTGAATGCCCTAAGGAAATGATCCCATATCCAGATTTGAAAAACCTTTTCCCTCTAATTTCTAAATCCATGTGGGGGCACTATTGTTTCCCCACAACAGCATTCCAAAAGACTCCTTGATTTAAAATACAGTGGTCAGACTTCTCAAGTACTCTTCCCTGATAGGTATAAATTTTAACTCTAGAAATGCAAGTAAGCATAAATTTACTTAAGCAATCTTCCTTCTTTATAAACCATGGTATATCGGATTTTATCACTGCCTTAATTTCTTCATAATCCTGATCAATAATTCCAACTACCATCAGAACACTTTGAAATTTAGGTTGGACTTTTCTAGTGAACATCCCACAGTTCTTGTAGGTAGCAGACCCCAATTACCACTTTTAATAATTTCTGATTTAATTACAGCTTTTGGCTTTACCTTGTTGTACATGAGCCAGACAAGAACAACTGAAACATGAGATTGAAAGAAATAAAAAGTTTATTAACAAAAAAAGAAGAAGAAGAACCTGTGCAGGGACCTGCAGCCTGAAAGGAAAAAAAAACTTGACTCACCGGTCCCTCCTGCTTAGAGACTTGGGTTTTTATAAGGTTTTATTAGATTGCGATACTGTACAAGCAGGCTGGTACAGAAGCAGAACTTGTGACTAAAGGGCACAACTAATCAGGCTGTTACAGGATAGTCTTTTGCTGGCTTTTAGGAACAAGGGGCTAGTTGGCCTTTTTTTTTTTTTTTTTGGTGTGTGAGAAAATGCTACAAGGCCTGAGGTTGCACTTTAGGACTGGTGCAGAATGATTGCTTAATATAAAATGGCTCGATTTAGGCTAACTATCACAACCTCATAACTCTGAATAATTCCAGTATCAATGTGAATTCCTTGAGTACTTAGGTTAAAACTTCCTGATAAAAACTGTATTACCCGAGGAGCTGATGCCAGGGGCTTAGGTGCAGAGCAACTGTTTTGAGAATGAAGAGGGCAATGAATGTACAAATGTGCTTTACACAATGGATGGATGTGTGGATTGTGATGAGCCTCTAATAAAATGATTTTAAAACCTGTATTACTCTTTCAATAAGAGGCTCCTGATTTGGGGTATCAACAAGCTGTTGTGAGGGCTTCTGAGCCTTTATGTGGTTATGTAAGGTCTCTCTCTCTGGGATTAGATTTCAGCCTCGGTCCTTGGCTCCGCGCGAAAGATTTCACGCCGAAGCCAGGCTCGTGATCCAAGTGAATTTAATGAGAGTTAAAAGAAGCTTCAGGTTTTACGCAGCACCCATAGGATTCCTTTGACCATGCGGCCTGGCAGAGACTGCTCCGGGTCACGCAAGGATCTCTCTCCTCCCACGAAGAGGACCAGACCAGCCCAAGCAAGACCCTCTTCCTCTAGGTTCCTGCCTCTCTCCCTTCCCGTCCCTGCCTTTTCAAGGGTTCCCGGGGGAGGCGTGGTGAACGACCCCATGTCGCTCCCATTAGCTGAATTGCAATCACCTGGCCCAGGTGGGCTGCTCCAGGTGTAACGCCCATCTGGGCCCACCGGCGGGAAAATCCAGCTTTGTCCTTTGCTGGCTCTCCTGGGCATGCGTTAATGGACTTCCCAATTCCCTAGGCTAAGCTGCCTAACAGTTAGTCAAACTTACTGCAGCCAGAACAGAGGCTGGGCTTTTGCAAGTTTGGTTAGGTCTGGTCTCCTGCTGTAAGATTGGGGGATACCTGTGATTGCTGCTATTCAAAGTTTCCTTTGCTGGGTTAGACAGAGGCCTTGTCTTCCCCCTTAGTTGGGCAGGGCTTGGATCAAGCTCCTTTCTCTATTTCCTTGCCAGGAAGTCTTTGCTAATGGAAATCCTTGAATCTTGAGCAACATCTACTAGCCCAATGAGTTCTTTTCCTGCAGCGGGAAAGTCCAGGTTCTTTTAAACCCAAACTCGGTGGCATTGGTCCATGCTCTGGTGCAAGCCCCAGCTCACTCTTTGTGGCCAGGCTGATTATCCTGCGCTGTCTACATGTTCTTTGAAGATGACCTATCTTCCCACAACTAAAGCATTTTCTTTTAGGTCTGGTGTAATTTGCCAAGGCAGCTGCCATGAGGTTGGCCTTGTATTCATCTGTCTCTATATTCCTGAATATTCTAACAGCGTGCTTTGCTCCCTGTAGGGACGCAAGGCATTTTTACAGTGTATATTAGAGAAATCAAAAGATAGCTGATAAACTACCTGTTTTACTGCCTGCACATTTGGAAATAGAGTTTTCCAGTTGGGACACAAAGTCAGCATAGGGTTCATCATTCCTCTGTGTTATAGCTGTGTAACTCAGGCTTCTCTCTCCTGGTGGAATTATCTTTTCCCAGGCCCTTTCTCAAACCTCACATACCTGTGCTATTGCATGTTCAGAAACTGTACTTGTGACTAAACAGCGATATAATTCTCATCTCCTAGAAGCTGATGAACCCTTATATATATATACCCTCTTCTGCATTTTTGCATGCTCGTGATAGGGCTGCTTTGATATTGTACAGAAGGAGAAAGACACATTTTAGTCATGGTTCTCCAGTCACCAGGGATCCAGTGTTCAGACTCAGCCAGAGATCTTATCATACTAATTACAAAGGGTGAGTCTGGACCATAGTTAGATACAGTTTGCTTGAGATTTTTCAGTAGCTTAAAGGGAAAGGCAGCATGCTGCTGTTCTTGAATCCCTTGTGGGTACTGCTCATAAACTGTCTGTCAATAATTCTAACGGGATAAGTCATCCTAAATTCTAATTCTGCTTCCTTAGATATATTTTTCTCCACTTGTGAAAGCAAAGGTGCCTTCCTACTCTCTGCCTCTTTGCTTCTCACTTCCTGAACCTCACCTTCTATGTTAAATCTCTCCATTTGTATTTCTTTGGATCTAATCTTGTCTCTCCCTCCAGCACTGACTTGCTTGATTGTATTGTGATTCCCTAGCTATACTCTGGTGGGGGTGCAGATGCTTCTAGTTTGATATCTCCTTCGTATTCAGACTTCATTCTCTCAGCTCTGTTTAAAATCTTCTCATCTGCCTGATACTCATTCTGCCTGCTTCTGATTTAAGTCTGTGTAGCTTAGAGGCTTCCCACTACTTTGCTGGTGTTGTTTCTCTGCTCTCTCCCTACAGAGACTCCAAAATGGTTTTAATCTGCACCCACACCGCCCAGGTCTCCATGGGTATGCTTTGTCAGGGGGGTGCGGGGGGGGGGGGGCTTTCTGAAGTTAATGGCTACCATATCCCATATTTCCATATCAAAGGTTCCTGACTCTGGAAAAGAAGGCTTAAATTTCTTTACCACTTGAAGAAACTCTTTCATCCTCTTATTCATTACCACTACATTTTGTTTCTTCAAGAAGTGGCTAAGAGTGATACTGTACTCTGTATCCTTGCTTTTTGCCTGACCCATATCTCACTCAGACTAAAAGAACACACTGGGAAAAAAAATAAACTCAAAAGTTTTTTTTTCCCAATTCACCCTCTCTGTCTGATGAGGCCATGCAATTGTTACACAGGATATAACTCAAAAGAGTTCTTTTCCTACTGGACCCATATGATGGGCACCATATGTAGGGGAAGTAAGCCCCTCAACTAATCACGGGTTCCGTTCAGTAAGCGCAATTGTATGGTTGAGAGATAGGAGAGAGAGTAAAATGAAGGAGTCAGACACATCTCCTGGTAGCATGCTCACCTCAGCTCCTCTTGGTCATGCAGGGCAGCAGAGAGAGAGAGAGATTTATTACTAACCAAGGCTTATATATCTTTTGGGGGACATGCAAGCCCCCTAATTACAGGTAAAGACATACATCACTGGAAGGGGTTGTGCTATAGGTACTACAATAATGAGAGGGGGGCGATCTAGCAATAGGAAAGGGAGGTATTAGGGATACACATGGGACAAGATGGGCAGGACCTAGATTCATGATGGCAGCCTAACATTGATTGTCCTAGAGTTGGAGACTTTATTTAATCTAAGCTTTCAGGGAAAGCAATGCACTGTCCCTAACACCAGGGCATGAGCCCTACCCAGTGTGGGAGAAACAATGGTGTCTTCTTGCTCTGGCTGGCTGGAGTTTTCAGGGAGATAACTTGACAATCATTTACCATTAGTTGCAAGCAGTGTCCTAAGACTAACATATATATATTTGGGGGTGTCAAGTTGGGGAGCAGTCTTTTTGTATCCCACAGTTTCTTCTTCATCAGTTCCTGCAGTTACAAGGGTCAGGAGACCGACAAACTTGAACTGGACTGATTTACCCATTTCAACAGCTGTGTGAAACATTTCTTAATATAAATTTCTTTCTACATACATATACAAGCATGACTGGTCTTGCTTCTTTAGAGAACCCAGCCTAATACACTTTCATTTTTTTGCTCTCTCTTGGGAATTCATTGAAGAAACCAAATTGTATGTCCTCTAATCTCCCATTTTCTGAATTTTGTTCATTAAACCCTTGGGGTTGTCAACAGGCTATAGTGGAAATTAAACTTAGAAGCCTGGTCTGATTCAGATTACACTTTTGGCAAGAGTACTTCCACAGTAGTGTTGACTGGAATCAACACTGGTGGCATATAATATTGAACTGCCTCTTTTGGTAATGTCACTGGCCACTAATGATCCTTACCTATCCATAACATTTGGAAAATGATATTCTAATAATGAATATTTCTTAATTTTTAGCTAGCATACTTTTTAAAGAGAATTATTTTCTTTCCTTTTAAAAAAATCATTTTATTGTGGGCTCTTACAACTCTTGTTACAAACCATATATCAATTGTATCTGACATATTTGTACATATATTCCATTGCTCTTTTCTAGACATTTACTTTTCATTGAGCCCTCCCTGCTCCCGCCCCCCTCCCAGGATTGTTTTCTATTAGGTTACTATTAAGATGTTAATTCTGTGGATGAGGCTTTCTGCTCCAGGAAAGAGTCACAGTGTCAGAAACCATTCGAGGCAGTTCTGCCCTGTCCTCTAAGGGTCAATGTGAGTTGGAATCAACTTGCTGAATGAGTTTCCATGAGATACTAGTTGCATCAGAATGGCAATTAAACTAGACAAAGATGATCACTGACCTGTAATTTTTGTTCTTGTTTTTAAGCAGTATTATGAATACATGGATTTAGTATTTTAACGTGTTGCACTATTTTGGTATATAATTTTTTCATTTTAAATTTTATTGACATATACTTTACATATAATATGATAATCTATGCATATTAAAGAGCTGGGTGATCCATCAGTTTCAGAACTTTTGTTTCTTCTCTTACTTGTTATCACTCGTGCTCCACCCCCACCCTGTGCTCTTTTAAAAACACGTTTATGGGCGTTTTAAGGTTTTCTGTTTGAAGGGAGAAAGAGGCGACTATCTGCTTCTGGAAAGAAGGAAAAAATCTTGGAAGATGGAAGGGGCAGTTCTCGTCTGTCCTGTAGGTTTCTATGAACTGCAATCGACTCGATGGCGGTGAGGCTGTTTGGTTTTCTTTTTGGTAATTTTTGCGCGTGTGTGTATTTGCTTTTCAGCAGTTCTGGATTGAGTGTGGTACTTGGATGATTTTATGTTAACTAGACACTCCTGGCTAGGGGTGGAGTCAAACCTGTCAATCAAGCAGTAACTTGATGACACTTCCTTGGTTGTGTGGCCTTTTGTATGAAAATGAGGGACTCTGGGAACTCTCTCTTCTCTTCCCTCACTAGGACTTTCACTGGGACTCTGTGTTTGCCTCCAGGGGTGGCTCCATGTGGGTCACCAAACCCTGAGAGCTGTCGGCACCCTGCCATGCTTCCACTGACCTTTCCATCCTCACAACCCTGCACCCCCTGGCCTGTGACAGTCTGCAATTCTGTTTACCATTCTGTGTCACCAACATGTGGTGATATGAGTCTGAAAAGGCTCTTATGGACAGCACCAGACGTATGGACTTGAGTTGGACTGGGCTGGATGCATTCTTGATATATATATATACTATTTGATTCAAAGCTCTTATATATCAATGTGATAGGCTGGGTTGTCTAGAGAAACAAATCCAGTGACACGCATATATATATATGCGTCTCTAGACAACCCGGTTATCACATTGATATATTAGGTAGATCCCCCTCCTTCCACCTTTGACTATAATAGGATATTTGCCATCTGTGGCTTGATGGGTTTTCATCAATTTTAATAATTCTCTCCAATTACATTTTCAAGGAGAGCTTTTGACTCATTTGTTATTTCCTCTGCGACCCTGTTTACATGTATGAGACTTTCTCAGTGTGCCTCCCTGTGTTTTACATTCACTTGTCTATCCATGATTCATTACAGATTTTAAAAAATTTATGTCCCAGTACATTATTATTTCTTTCACTATAATCTGCTCTACAATCCATCTATTGAGGTCTTAATTTTGATTGTTATATTTTTGTTTTATAATCTTACATGAGTAGTTTTTAAAGTTTCTGGGTCTCTGGCAAAATTATCAATTTTTTTCTTTATTTATAATTTGGAATATCTTAAACATAGGCTTTTAATTTAAAATCTGTGTGTTATGACTTATTTAGAGTTCATATTGTTTTAATTCAATCATCCATTAATTCTGTTTTCTTTCATATTTTCTTGACTATTAATTTGCCTGTTTAATTTTGAATATAGGAAAGATATTGTAAGTTTAAGATTCTGGTAATAATTTGGGGACTCCTTTAACCATAAGGTTAGCAGTTCAAACTCTTCAGCCACTCCTTGGAAGAAAGATAAAGTTGTCTGCTCCTATAAAGGTTCACAAAACCTGAAAGCTTTACACAGGCTCTCGATGAGTCAGAATTGACTCAATGGCCATGGACTTTCAGGTAAGTTTATATTTCTCCAGAAAGGATTTATATTTGCTTTGGAAGACAACCAAGTTCACCAATAATACATCAAAAACTTAACCCGATTTCAAAGAATATGAGAATCTGGGCTTCAAGATCTTTGAGCGTTCCTCTATTTACAGTTCATTCTTCCTTCTAAGAAATAATCTTTAAAGACCCAACTATTATCCCTTAAATTGTGTTTCCCAAATGATGCATTGAAGCCCTAACCTTTGGTTACTGTGAATGTGGCATTATATGGAATTAGGACTTTTGTTCATGTCATTAGTTAATATGAGGTCATATTGGAGTAGTACGGTCCCTAGTCCAATATAACTGGTGTCATTGTAAAAAGAGATGAAGTGACACAGAAATAGACATGCAAACCAAGAATGCCATGTGAAGACAGGACACAGAGATTTGAGAGATGCATCTACAAATCAAGGGATGTCTGAGACAACCAGAGCTGGACAAAGCAAGAAAGGATTGTCTTCTAGAGCTTTCAGCTTCCCAATCCCCAGGCTGCAAACTTCACACTTCCAGGACTGTGAGGGAATACGTTCCTGCCGCTTTACATTACCCAGTTCATGGAGACTCACTCCAGCAGCACTAGGAAACGAATCCACCAGCCAAAACATGGCGGGTTACTGACATCCCTGTTCAGCGTTTGGACAAATTTTTGTATTCTTAGTTCCGTGGTTCTATCAAAAGCATCACTTGGTTTATAAGCCTTTCAATGGTTTCTTTTAAAACCAGAATATGGGAACCAATAGAGAGGTCTGCGGGCTAGCCCCAATCCCAGTTATGTGGACACTCCCCACCCCCCCTCAGAAGAATGCACTTCAGAGGACAGCACTGGGGCTGCAGTTTAGGGAGAGGGGCATGTCGGATTAGAGCACACAGGAGAAATGAAAAGGGATGGAGAGTGACGAAAGTACATCCTGGCCCACCAAGCCCCAAGGACAATGTTCCTGCTCAGAGCAGACTATTTTCATGGGAAGGACCGTAGGGCTGGCCCCACCACTGGACATGGCATCCTGCACTGAACCATGATGCTGAGGGGGACAGCACTGGAGACACAGTGCGAGAATAGTGCACAGTCTGGCCCCATCACACTGGGGTGAGGCACTGAGAGCATGCAGCAGAGCAGCAGGGGGAGCAGAGTGATGAAACCCCCGGGGAATATAAAAAATAGACTTTGGAGACAGAGTGTGGCACCCCATCAGACTCGACTGGAAAACACTGATAAAGGCCAACAAGCAGAACTTGAGCTATTTATAGGCTTTTCCATTTTTGTCAGTGGCTTTCTTTTTATTATTTTTTTTGCTGTTGTTATTGTTTTGTCGGTTTTGACTTCCTTTGTTGTTGTATTTGACTTTGCCTGGTATTTGCACTTATTAATGTAGCTGCATGTTTACCTAGATAAGATAGGCGGATATGGGAGAAAGGGAGGTGGGAGAAAGGAAGGGGAGGGGGGACGAACCCAGGACAAGAGAACAAGTGAACTAAAATCAATGGAAGGAAGCTCATAGGATGCCTAGTGGGGCTCAATCAAGGGCAATGTAGCAGCGAAGAATTACTAAACGGGAATGAAGACAGAACATGATGGTGGGACAAGAGGGAAGTAAAAAGGAAATAGAGAAAAGAACAGGAGGCAAAGGACATTTATAGAGGCCTAAATACAGGCATGTACATATGTAAATATATATAAAATGAGAAGGGAATAGAACTATGTACTCATATCTGTATGCTGAGAATTACGGTTGCAGATGGACATTGGGTCCTGACTCAGTACTTCCTTAACACAAGAACACTTTGTTCTAACAATCCAGCATTCTGTGATGCTCATCTTCCCAGCATGATCGCTGAAGACAAAATGGGTACATAAGCAAATGTGATGAAGAAAGCTGATGGTGCCCGGCTATCAAAAGATATAGTGTCTGGGGTCTTAAAGGCTTGAAGATAAACAAGCGGCCATCTAGCTGAGAACCAACAAAGCCCTCATGGAAGAAGCACCCCAGCCTATGTGATCATGAGGTGTCAATGAGATCAGGTATCAGGCATCTAAGACCCAGAATAAAACCATACCCAAGGTTAATGGTGGTGGGGTAGGGGGTGGGTGGGTATGGAGTGGAGACCCAATGGCCATCTGTAGACAATTGGACATCCCCTCACAGAGGGGTCACACTGAAGAGATGAGCCAGTGAGGGTGCAGTATAGCACAGATGAAACACACAACTTTCCTCTAACTGTTTGGTGCCTCCTCCTCCCCACTACTATGACCTCAATTCTACCTTATAAATCGGATAAGACCAGAATGTGCACACTACTTCAGATAAGAGCTCAAAACACAGGGAATCCAGGATAGATAAATCCCTCCGGGCCAACAATGAGAGTAGAGATACCAGGAGGATTAGGCGAGGGGAGGATGGGGAGAGAGAGGGGAGCTGATCACAAGGATCAACTTAGAATCCCTCCCAGGGGGACGAATAATGGAAAAGTGGGTGAGAGGCAATGTAGGACGATGTAAGATATGGAAAAATAATCTAATACTCTATAATCTTATCAAGGGTTCGTGGGGGGAGGGGGAGAAATGGGGAGTGGATATCAGGGGCTCAAGTGGAAAGAGAATGCTTTGAAAATGATGATGGCGGCATATGTGCAAATGTGCTTGACACACTGAAGGAATGTATGGATTGTCATGAGATGTAAGAGCCCCCAATAAAAGTATTTAAAAAAAAAACAAAAAACCAGAATACACTATCAAGGGTGAAACAGCCCCTAAGGCCTCTCTAGGTTTCTCTTTTCTCCCAGATCTTGGCCTCTTATTGTTGCATTATTTGTCACCTGATTCCTACAGACAGGTTTTTTAAAATGTTTGTCCAGCTTTTCTGGTTGTCTTTAGAGGGAGATTTAGATGTTATTCTCCACGTCTCTAGGCTGGAAATGGAAGATGTCAATTCCTTTCTACAGCTCATTCTGCTTTGGTATTTTCGCTCATCCCTGACCCCACTCAAGAAATGCAACCAGAATGGACAGGAGGAAGCTTAAGCAATTTCAGTGAGCAGTTTAGACTTAATAATCAGAGTAGCTTGGTGGGTGTGTGTCCCCTTCTCTATCCTTGAGCTTAAGGGTGCTTTTCAGCTCTGCTCCACACCCTGGCTCTTATCTTTGTAATAGTGTCCTTCTAAAGCCTTATCTCCTCCTTCCCAATTGGTGCCCAGGGTCGCAGAGGCTTTGGCCATGTGGTTTTGTTTTGTGTCGGACCTGCTCTTCTAGTTTCTTCTGACACTTCGTCAGACTCATTCAAAGAGATTTGAGTCTACTTTGGTAAACTTAAATATCGAATACAAGACTTTTCACCACACTGATGATCCTCTTTCTTCCTCTATCTGCAGGAGGTTCTAAGACTATTTTAACTCATGTCCACAGAGACCAGGTCCTTGAATGAATATTTTCCCCTTCTTTGTGCACTTTCTTTAAGTTTGTAACACCGTTCCCCAGGTACCTAGATCTAAAGTTCCTTCCTCAGTGAACCACGGAATGAATTTTTTTACTACTTGTGAAAAATCTTGCATTTTTCTTTTAGCTATTGCTACACCTGTTGTTTGAACTAATGGATGAGTATAATACAGCACGCTTCAGACTCAGACTTCATTTCACTTTGCCTCATAACCCTGTATATATTTATCTATTAATCCCCCAGCCAAATTCTCACTTCAAAATAGTTCCTCAATCACACTTATCCTCAGAGGGGTCACAAAGCCATTGTGCGGGGGCTCTGTTCTACCTTTCATGGAGTCTTTCGTTGGGGTCCATGTCTAGGTGCCAGTTGTTGGGTTTCAAGTCTCCAACAGTCTAATGGGTCCTTAGGAGCGACTTTGTGATAATGGAAAATAATAAAGACAGTTTGATAGCGGGGCACAGGGGATTTCTTGTCCCTGTGTCAGGACCAACAGAGAGAGAGAGTGTACTTTCCAATGGGACTAACAGATCTTTCAAAAGGCATGCACATCATACAGCCAACACTTACCATAATCAACGGGTAATATCATAAGCAGGTAACATAATAAACACGCAAAGAAATGACTCGGTGTCTTAACCTAGTGCTAATTGATCTCAAATGCCCTGAGTCCTCCCCAGGGGAGCAATCGCTGGTCAGTATCAGAGAGAGACATCAGAGGAGGGTTTGCTACATTGTACCATGGATTGGGCTACAAAACCTGATTATTTGTATCTACAGATAACCTTCAGGCAGAGTGAACAGCCAGATGCAGGAATGGTTCCCCTTTTATTCTAGCTTCTTTATGACTGTTCCCTAATGGAAGCCTATAATGGGGGACACCTTTTTGGCCTGGATAGTATGTCTTTGAAAACATTTCTATCTTGGAACAATGGAGAGCTTTCTCAAAATAGGGTAGTTTCCCACACTCATGATTGTGAGTGTAGAACTAAGGCCGAATACCCTCATCCAAGTCCTTAGTTTAGCATAGCAGCCAAGACATACCGAGCTCTGACTAGAGCTCAATGCCATTCCAGTTTTCCATGAACTCACTGATTTAACTTTTCAAGATAAATTATATGTGCACCTGAAATATTTTTCACTGGTAAGATTAATCATTATAAAAGGAAATCTCTCTAAAATTGACATACTTCTAAATCTGTAGCTTGCTGTTAGCATTCAGAGGCTAGCTCAAAGCTTGGTCATGGTAGTTGGTCGATAGTTTGTTGTTTTTTTTGTTTGAGAAATGGATGAATAATATTGGGGCATAGTTAAAATAATTATTAAGTTATTGAATTGTGCTTTAAAGAACAATTTGTAGGTCCAATTGAAGACCCATGGAAGCTTCTAATAAAATATTCTTAGGCGTAGTTTAAATGATGATTGATAAGAATGCAGCTCCTTGGCTAGCATGTTACACTCCACTCTCTATGAATGTTTAACTCAGCAACATTGTCCCATACTAAGCATTACTTCAAAGCCAAGCACTTGTGATAGGTACAGATGGATACAGATGAATACTTTGCTCATAAGTATTCATCTGTCTTGGAAGGTTTAGCTGTTCACTTACATTAGGAAATTTCATTGAGCTCTATAAATATGCCTTTTAAAAAATTACATCAACTTTGAAATAACATTGAGTATAATTAAAAATAGTTTATACAATGTTAGTCCATCCAGCTACTGAGACATCTCTGTTATGTTATTTCATTATTTATTTGTTTACAATTTACAGTTATTTTTTCTAAAGAGCCTCAAAGTATTCCCATGTCCTTTAAATTTGGATATTCTCATATACATTGTAACTAATGAAGGTAAACTATAGAAAGGAAAGTGAGATGAGGAGAAGAGAGCATCAGGAGGAGCTCTGGAAGAACGGGCAGCAAGAGTCCACATATTTTACATCATCTCAAATCTGATAGATTAGCTCTCCGCTGAATTGAAGACCTTGTCTTATGTAAGGACCTGACTCTGATGCTGATAGTTTTAAAATATATCCAAAAGTTCCTTATCACTCCTTTCATTGAGTGGTGGAGTGTCTGTCCCTCTCCTCCTCAACCTGGATGGGCCTTCCTGTCTTCCTCTATAGGTAGGATAAAATGCCCCATACTATGACTGTGTGCTTTGGGCATACTTATTCTTCGAGCCCAGCCACCATGCTGTGAAGAAGACGTGTGAACACACTGTGTTAAGGTATCCTCACCAACAATCTCAGCTAAGGTCTCAGCCAAGAAAGAGCTTACACCACCAACCAGACGTAAGAGTAAGTGAGCCTCACATCTTTCTGGCCCTAGCATCAAGTCACCTCCAGCCTTGAAGTGCTTTCAGCGAGGACCCAGACATGATGGAACAGAAGCAATCCATTCCATTTCAAACTCTTCACCCAGCATGCCCATGACCTTGACAACAGGATTGTTTGGTGCCACTCAGTTTGTTGCAGGCCAAGAGGTAACTGGAACCCACAAATAGTGAAGGATGGGGATCTGGCACGACCTTGCTTTTCTGGCTCATCTTCCACTGTACCTCCTGCTCCTTACCCTGGATACAGACCTCATTTCCTTCTCCCTGTAGTCTGTGTCCCCTTCCTCCCTTGCTGGAGCTCTTCCTCCTTCCTGGGCATCAGCATCCAGAAAACCTGGGTTTGAGTCCTGTTTGGGCTATTCAAGAGCTGAGTAAACAACATCTCTAGTCCTCACCAGAAAAATAGGCAAAAAATTAGAACCAGTCTATCCAGTAAATGCCTAAAGTAATAAAGTGCTTCATACTTGGCAAACCATATACATTCAATAAATGCTAGAAATTTTTATAGGTTCTTTGTATTCATAAGTGAATTTCTATTGAACATTCAAGACTTATATGAAACCTTTTGTCTTTAAAGTCTAAGTTTATATATCAATTCCTTTGTGAAGATGTCTTCTCCAAAATTAAATTGCTCTTTTCATTGTGCTGCTAAGTACTTTACAAATTTTCCTGTTCCATCTTTTGACAAGGAACTTATATATGTGACTCATTATACTCTAAATTTCCTAAGGAAAAGGGTTGAGGCAAAGGCCTCACAGAAGTCAGAAATATGCTTGTCCTACGTGGCGTAGGTGAGGGTGGAAGAGGACTGGGTGGAGTTTTGTGCTGACACGCCCTACCTGAGTCACTATGAGTTAGGACCAACCCCGTGACATCTCTCAACAGCAACAACATGTGGTGTGTGCACATTCATATTTGAGACACCAAATTACCAAATCCGTTGATATTGACTTGTCTCTAACTCATAACAACCTTCTAGGACAGAGCCATCAATGTCCAGAGCCTTTGTGGTGCAGTGCTTAAGTAATCTGCTGATAGCTGAGAAGCCACCAGTTCAAACCCACCAGGCTGATTTCATAAAAATTTACATCCTTGGAAGCCCTATAGGCAGCTCTAGTCTGTCTTCTTTCATAATGGGTTTGGGAATAATGCTGTAATTGGGAAAGGGGGGTGAAAAACTGTTAGATGAATATGGCTCCGGAATTGACAGAACCTACAGGGTCACTGTGAGTTGGATTCAACTCGATGGCAGGGAGTTTGGTTTGGTTTTGAGTGAAGGAACTTACATAAGAGGAATGAAAACACAACACAAGCTCGCTCAATAACTTACAAACAAATGCATAGCAGCATGATTCATAACGGCCACGCAGCAGACACAGCCCAAGTGTCTGTCACTGGACGAAAGAATAAACAAAATGTGAGATACTCGTACAGATCCAAAGAAACATTGTTGGAGCACAGAAAAGAATAAAGAGCTATGATATGAATGGACCTTGAAAGCATCACGTTAGTGAAAGAAGCCAGACACAAACATTTTACAGACTATGATTCGCTGCCTATGCAAATCCAGACAAAGGAGAGATGACAACTAAGGGTACAGAATGACCCTTTTTGAGGTGGTGAAACTTGAGTGTGGTGAAGGTTGTTCATATTTATGGGTCTGCTAAGAAAGTTGGAATGCGGGCTTGAAGTTGCTGACTGGTGCAGTGTGTGAGATACATAGCCGATTTTTAAATGGTGAACGTGGCGCAGGGCCAGGAAGGGCGTGGTTCTAGGGTCCACGGGGTTGCTACAAGTCAGAGCCCACCCCATGGCAACCAACAACCAATCCTGTGTGGCAAATCCCAGGATTTAGCTGGCGCTTCTCAAAGGGCGCACACTCACCCTCCCTGCCCATCCGACAGAGCTTTTCTAGTTCCCTGCACCCTAAGAAGACCTCTTTCCTTTAGCCTTCCTTCCATGTCATTCCTGCTGACCCGGCAGGCTCACCTCAGACTTTCTGAGAAACAGAGACACTATCAGTGCGAACTTCTTTATCTGCCTGCACCTTTCCTAATAGACAACCTGTACTCACCCTGTTTTATTTTCTGCTAAAATGGAGGATGTGCTGCTTCCTTCTGCTCATACCCACTCAAGGTCATCCAAGCTTTGTGCTTCCCTTTCTTTTCTACTTCACCGATCTCATCCTCTCTGCCAGATCGTGCCTGTCGCATCATGAACATGCTCTGGCACTGCCCACCTTAAAGAACATGGTGTTAGACAGGGTTCTCTAGAGAAACAAAACCAGAATGCTAATAATTATATATATATTTATACAAATAGATAGATATATAACATAAGAAATAAACAGTTAATTAAATTATAAAGTAATACAAATGGCTCAGTGCAACTCACTCCTGTGAGACAGTTGTGAGACACTGGCAGTCCTTCAAATCTTGAGGGCCGCCGGGTAGTCCTCTGCAGAGCAATTCAGGCTATCCGGGCACAGGCTGAAAACAGCAAAGCAGGTCACCAACAGTCAGCCAGATGACAGAATCCGACAGTCCCCAGCTTGAGATGTAAATTCCAACGGTGTGGTGAAGCAGGTCTTGAAGGAACCTCAAATTACAGTGCCACTGTCCATGGGTTAGGTGTCCCACAGGTAGTGTAGCTTGCAAGTTGAGGCAAAGAACAAATAAGGCAGCCGCACACTGGTCCGGTGATCAAAGAGCAAGAGACAAGAAAGGCTAAGCTCGCCGAGCCATTTATCTCCGCCCTTCAATTAATCCCACATGTGTTTATATTGGCAAGGTTGATGCAATAAACTAACTACCTCAAACACCTTCCCTGGATCCACATTTTGTTCCCTATCCCCTGCTGCTTCTCAGCAAAACACAATGAGATAGTGGCTCCACGTGTTCCCTCGGTTGTCACTCACCATGCAGTCCTGGCTTTACCTGGGTGTGAACTGCTTATACCGTCCACACCAACCCAGGCTGTGTGAGTCACTGTAGTCCTTCTCTGCCTAGTCTGTCACTGCGTTCATTTCAAACTCACAGTAGCAGTCACTACCCTTCAAAGAAACAAAACACAACCCACTGGCATGGAGTCCCTTCTGAGTTATAGCATCTCTGCCGAACAGCATAGAACTGCTTCTTAGGGTTTCTGAGCTTGTGTATCTTTCTGGGAGCAGAAAGCCTCATCTTTATACCAAAGAGCAGCTGGTGAGTTTGAACTACGAGGCTACACGTCTCAAGGCTCCCTGCCATCGAGTCAGTGCTGACTCATAACGACCCACTGTGGGTTTTCGAGTGAGACTGTGACTGACTGTTTATGAGAGTAGAAAGCCCATTCTTTCTCCTGTGGAGTTGCTGGTAGTTTTGAACTGCCAACCACGTGGATTGCAGTCCAACAGTTGTCTTTAGGATGGAACTTCCTTCTTCTCACTGGCTGCTTCTTTCTTAGATGGGTCGTTTTCCTCTATCCAACCTCCAAATCTTGGTTTTGTAGAACTGCCTCTCCTTGGTCATGTCAAATAGATAGTGCCCTAGATTTAAATAGCACATTCATGCTGATAAATTATAAATAGCCAGTTTAGGCTTCTCTGGGCCTCCATAGCACACATATATCCAACTGCCTATTTAAATTTCCACTTGGATAATCAAGAAGATCTCAGTCTGTTTCTTTCCATCCCCTCCGTCCTGGATTGAACTGTGTCTCCCAAAATGATGTGGCACAACTTGACTAGGCCATGATTTTCATGCTTTGGCTGTTATGTGGTGATGTAATCATCTGGGAGATTCGCTTTGATGTGATCAGCTGATCGATTGTAAGGGGATTGGAGTAGGATGCAGTGCCCGTACTCAGGTCAGATTCCTGATCCAAGCGAAGCAGATTTTCCGTGGGGTGTGGCCTGTTCCACCTTGTATCTTCCAAGACATAAAAGGAGAGAGAAGTGAGCAAAGGAGAAGGGACCTACTACCACCAAAAAGAAGAGTCAAGAGTCTAGCCAGTCCTTAGACCTGCAATTCCTGCACTGAGAACCAACTAGAACCAGGGGAAGATGGATGCTTAGTCACATGAAGATCACACGAAGAAGTAGAAACTTTAAGAGATAAGGACTTTTTTTCCAGCACCAGGAGGGAGAGAAAGTTTTATTCCATAGCTGGTCCCCAGAATTTGAACTTCTAGCCTCTCAGACTGTGAGAAAATAAGTTTCTGTTTAATAAAGCCACCTACTTTTCATTATAACATCACTAGGTAACTAAGACACCCTCCTAATCTTATCTTTCCCATTTCATAACTAACAGCACTCTTCTCGTCAATTGTGAAAGCCAATGTCCTGAAATTCATCTCGACTACTAAATGCTGTCTACCTCTGAAATGTATGTATCTCTGTAGATACTCACTTTAGCTAGGCCCTCTGTACATGTATGTTTAATAAACGAATAGTGAAAGGGCTTCCCTGGAAAGCTCTTTAAGGTGTGAGAATTTACTGTCCCTGTCCAAAGTTAGTGGGGGGAAGATGTTTCCAGCTTCTGGGACGGGCAGGGAACTAAGAATCAAGGTGGTGTGCAATGCTAACACAGGCCAGAGATCAATACTCCCACTCCCCGCCCCCAAGACCAGGTCTTGAGAAGTTTCTCCAATGTTCTCCAATCGGGCCTTTGTACACTCGGATTATGAGACCACATTTTGGGTGCCCCGCGAGAGGGAGAGGGGTCTTGGTGGTGTTATAGGTTGGGCTGCTAACCACAGGTTGAAAATACCAGTTGCTCCTATTTAGGGTTTCGATGAGTGGGCAGGGTGGCAGTAGGGATGAGTTTTGTTTTGGCATCGCGTCATAACGTGAAGGGCAGGGCCTGCTGCAGTGTGCGCGGCAACTATAAAGCAGCACAAAGCTCTGCCACCTGTGGATGGTGCGGGTGCTGGGGAGCTGGCCAGGGCAAACAGGGCCCAGTGACTCTGCCTGGTCTTAGGCACTCAGAGTGCCCGCTCCCTCGGAGTCTTCAAAATTATACTTCCCCGTTCGAAGACTGGTTGCTATCAAATCAGTTCTGACTCCTGGTGAGCGCACGTGTCTCACAGGAAAACTGCTCCCAAGGCCTTTCCAGGGGTTGATTTAGGGCACTAGATAGCCAAGTATTTCTTCTGGGTACACTTGGCCGCCAATCTCTGAGTTAGCAATCAAGTACTTTAACCACTTGCACATCCATGACCCCTTTCTGGCCTTAGTGCTCCCCCGATTGATACAGGTGCCTTGCATGCATACACGCATGGGCACATATACTTCACCATGCTTACCCAAACCGCCAGAGGGAAGCAGCAGCCCACATCGTTCTTGCAGATTCACCACATGCATCGACATTATAAGAACCTCAAGAAGGTCTGTTTATGGTATGTAGCATGTTTCAAACACGTTTAGCCTTAGAGCCTTTCATCGTGAATACCTTTTCATATGTCACTGAGCTCAAAACCAAACTCACTGCCGTGAGTCGACGCCAACTCATAGAAACCCTGTAGAACATGGTAGAATTGCCTTTGTGAGTTTCTGAGACTCTAGTTCTTTACAGGAAAGCCCCATTTTTCTCCCTCAGAGTGGCTGGTGGTTTCGAACTTCTGCACCCCAACGCATATCCCATAAAACACAGAGAATCAATTGAAGTGATATTTCTCCAACTAGGGTCTGCAAACTCTTTGGATGCTAAAAGATTTGGCAGTTCTCACCAAAGCCTGGATAACTGACAAACAATAGT
Source organism: Tenrec ecaudatus (assembly GCF_050624435.1). NCBI lineage: Eukaryota > Metazoa > Chordata > Mammalia > Afrosoricida > Tenrecidae > Tenrec > Tenrec ecaudatus. Next base: position 120,612,528 of record NC_134533.1, on the reverse strand, counting down.
TCCCAACAACACTCAACTCCAACCTCAATCTCACTACCATCAGATCAAGTCTGACTCATAGTGACTCTGTAGAACAGGGTAGAACTGTGTGCTAGTCTGGGTAGACTAGAGAAACAAATCCAGGGAGAATCATATGTGTATAAGAAAGAGCTTTATATAAAAGAGCAATTGTATATTGAGAAAACATCCCAGCCAAGTCCAGATCAAGTCCATAAGTCTGATATTAGCCCATATGTCTGATACCAATCTATAAATTCCTCTTCAGACTCATGAAGCACATGCGATGAAGCCTAATGCAGGATGTTCACAGGCCAGTGGTTGGAAAAGTCATGTGGATCCAGTGGCGGTAGAAGCAGCTCAGCGCTGGCATGGGTCTCAATGTAGCTCCTCCAGCTCCAGGGCTCAGGCTGCATCAGCATAGCTCCATCAGGCTCATCGTCAGTAATGTCTCACAGAGTGTGTTAGAAACATTAAAGAAACAAATCCACAGAAACATATGTATAAGAGAGAGTTTTATATAAAGTGTAAGTATACATTAAGAAATCATCCCAACCCAGTGCTACCCAAGCCCTTAAGTCCAACACCAATCTACAAAGTCCTCCTCAATATCACAAAACACACACAATGACGCCAACTTCAGGAAGAAAGCCAAATCAGTGAAGGTGTAAGCGTCTCAGAGCTGACAGGGGTCTCCACACGGCTGCTCCGGCACCCAGGCTGCATCAGGGTAGGTCCATGCGGCTTCTCCTTAGGGATGTCTGGCAGGAAGTGAGCCTTGTCAGCTGAACCAGGGAGCTGGCTAAGGCAGCTGCACCCTGGTCCAACCATCAGAAAGCAAGAGACCCAAAAACTAGAAAGGCGAGGCTCACAGAGCTATTTATCTCTTTGCCCTTCAATTAACCCCACATGTGTTTATCGGCCAGGCTGGCACAATAAACCTCAATTATCTCACAAGGAGTGAGGTATTTGTTCTCCAGTAAGCTATTTATCTCCTTAGTGCCTCCAAATGAGGTAATCAGCTGTGACCTGATTGACAGGCTAGAGTCTTTCCCTCCACAAGTTGACACCAAATTATGTAACGAACACAAACTGCCCCTTTGACTGTAAATATTTACAGGAGTAGAAAGTTTTATCTTTCTATTGTGGAGTCACTGATGTGGTGAACATTTACCTGTGGTGAACAGTCAATGCATAACCCACCATGTTTCCAGGACCCCTTTCAAATACATTAGCACCTACTGAAACCAACTAACCAATTAGCAAAGCCCCCCAAAACTGTCAACACTCACTCTTAAGAAGAAAAATGAGTAGATTGTGTGTGGCTGCTTCGGTGATGCAGTGGTTTTGCAGTGGGCTGAAGCCTGAAAGGTGTCTGTTAGAAGCCACCAGCCCCTCCACCAGAATGGTGGGGCTTCCTATTTCTGTACAGAGTTACAGTCTCTGAAGCCCAGTAGGGTCACTATGGGTCAGAATCAGCTTGATGGCAGTGAGTGAAAGTGTCATCTCAAGGAAATGGCTCCTTTGGTTGTAGAGAATGTGTGGGTCAGGTTGGAGGCTTCTTTTAACTCATGCAGCTTCAGTGACTGGTGAATTCGTGGTCAATGGGTTGGATGCCTGTGGATACTGAAAACCAGAGGTCAGATGATGACAGGCCAGCTGCACAATCCAGAGAACGTCTCCGGTGCATCTGGGCTTGGTGGCCTCCACCACTTGAAAAAGAGCTCTTCGACAGGTACGTCCCCAAGGGCCTGGGGTCTCTCTGTATGCCCAGGTGCTCTTAAATACCGAGGAATGGCCTTGATGGAGGTGTGGTTTTTGGTTTCTAACCAACTGTCCCCCCGAAGAAAACGAAGGTTGTTGTCTAAAGGCACACCTTCTACTAAAGTCAGAACTTAGTGCTCCCTTAATCCTGTGTTGGAGAGCTCCCTCCAAAATGGGGTCACAGCCACAGTCATAGGGTCCAGAAGTATAATACATTATGTCAGGAATGATGACTGGAAGAGCCACACTAACTGACTCTATCTCGGGAAAATGGAACTTGTAAGTGACTACTTGGCTATCTGGCTAAGATATTTAAGCAGGATCTTAAAGAAGTCCCATGGCTGTGACTTCTTGATGCTAACAATAAAATGTGAAAGAAAATAAATAGAACTATATGATGGGGGAAAGGGTTTTACCTGTGGAGAAGACGTGAATTTTGGAATCCAAAAAGTGGAATGATATGGATCGTGTGTCCTCTCAAAACATGTGTCAACTTGGCTAGGTTATGATTATCAGTATTATGGATTTGTGATCTGATGTTTAATAAATCTAGTTTGTGATCTGATGTTTAATAAATCTTAACCTCTACAGTGTTAATGGGGGGGGCTCTCTACTCCCATCATTTGTTACAAAACTCACAGGGACAGTTCTACCCTGTCCTATAGGGTCACTATGAGATGGCAGTGATTTTTTTCTTTTACAATGTGAATGAGGCAGAATTAGTTATAAGCAGGATAAAATCTACAGCACTGGGTTGTATCACGCGTCAATCTCCTTTGAGATACAGAAGTGATTAAACCAGCAAGCAGCGATCAGGGGGACTCAGCACCATCAAGAGAGAACAGCCAGGAAAGAGTATGTCCTTTCGGTGCAGGGTGCTTGTGCTAAAAATCTCTTGGACCCAGGGAAGATAGATGCCAAGACACATGAGACCTCCTAGTGATTCCAGGTCCACATAGGTTGAAAGAAGATAAGAGACTTAGCTCAGAGGTGGCAGAGCAAGAAAGGCCACCTCTAGAGTTAGCACCCAGAATTCAGACTTCTATTTTCTTATGTGGTGAGCAAATAGATTTCTGTTTGTTAAAGCCATTCACTTGTGATATTTCCATTATCGCAGCTCTAGATAACTAAGACAATTAAAAATTAGTATTAAAATACTAATCCTTAAAATTGATACTAAAAGTAGTACAGTGCTCACCATAGTGGTGCAAAGGTTAATATGCTCAGCTGTTAACCAAAAGATTGGAGGTTCTAGTTCATCCCGTGGCATCTGGATATCGACTTCTGAAAAATCACCCACGGAAACAAACCTGATGGAGCTCAATTCTGCTCCAACACATATGCGGCCCCTCTCATACATATGTGTCAGATTCTACTAGCTAGCCACTGGTCTGGGTTTCTGAAAAGGTTAAGGGTAGAAATCTGCTAAGGTCATGTAATAGTTGAATTAGGAGTCGAAGCCAGGGCCTTGATCCAAGACCACGACTTTAACCAGTAGACTCCCTGGGCCTCTACAGAGCAGTGTATCCTGAGGGGAGTAAAGCACAGCCGTATGTTTGTCTTCATTTATGGGCGATAATTCTCTGCCTATGAATGCCTGTCAAACCTCTCCTTAGAGCTCCTCTTTCACCACCTCCAAACACCAAACTCACCACCGTTGAGGTGATTCCGACTCATGGCAATCCCTGTGGGTTTCTGAGACTGTAACTCTTTTGTTTGTTTACTTAATTATTTTTAAATGTTTAATTTAATTAATTTTAATTAAAAGATCATGTTATTGGTGGCTTTTACAGCTCATAAAACAATTCATACATTGATTGTATCAAGCATATTTGTACAAATGTTGCCATAATTATTTTCTAAACATTTACTTCCTATTGAGCCCTTGGTATCAGCTCCTCCTTTTTCCTTCCCTACCCCCCTCATGACCCCTTGATAAATTATTATTTTCATATCTTAAAAAATAATTTTATTGGGGCTCATATAATTCTTATCACAATCCATACATACATCAGTTGTGTAAAGCACCCTTATACATTCGTTGCCCTCATCATTCTCAAAATTTGCCTTCCACTTGGGTTCCTGGAATCAGCTCATTTTCCTTTTTTCCCTCACCCTCCCTTCTCGCTACCCCTTCCCTCATGAACCCTTAATAACTTATAAATTATTATTTTATCTTATCTTACACTGCCCCGCATCTCCCTTCACCCACATTCCTGTTGCCCATCCCCAAGAGAGGAGGTTATATGTAGATCCCCGAGATTGGTTCCCCCTTTATACGCCCCCCTTACCTCCCGGTATCGCCACTCTCACCGCTGGTCCTGAGGGGTTCATCTGTCCTAGATTCCCTGTGTTTCCAGATCCCAACTATACTGCTGTGCATCCTCTGGTCTAACCAGGTTTGCAAGGTAGAATTGGGATCATGATAGTTGGGGGGAGGAAGCATTTAAGAACTAGAGGAAAGTTGTATTTTTCAAAGTTCTACATCGCACCCTGACTGGCTCATCTCCTCCCTGAGACCCCTCTGCCAGGGATCTCCAGTGGCCTACAAATGGGCTTTGGGTCTCTACTCCGTACTACCCCCTCATTCACTGTGTTAAAATTTTTTGTTCTGATGATGCCTGATACCCGATCCCTTCGACATCTCATGATCACACAGGCTGGTGTGCTTTTTCCATGTGGGCTTTATTGCTTCTGAGCTAGATGGCTGCTTGTTTACCTTCAAGCCTTTAAGACCCATGGAGGTGAGCACACAATGATATGATTTTTCTTTCTTTGATGCCTGATAACTGATCCCTTCGGCACCTCATGAGCACACGGGCTGGTGTGTTCTTCCATGTGGGCTTTGTTGCTTCTGAGCTAGATGGTTGCTTGTTTACCTTCAAGCCTTTAAGACCCTACATGCTATCTCTTTTGATAGCCGGGCACCATCAGCTTTCTTCACCACATTTGCTTATTCACCTGCTTTGTCTTCAGCGGTTGTGTCTGGTAGGGGAGCATCATAGAATGCCAATTTAATAGAAGAAAGTATTCTTGCCTCGAGGGAGTACTTGAGTACTCCAATGTCCTTCTGCTACCTTAATACTAAACCTATAAATATAGGCACATAAATCTATTTCCCCATCCTCATACATAAATATATTTGCATATATACATGTCTTTATCTAGACCTATATAAATGCCCTTTGCCTCTCAGCTCATTCCTCTATTTCCCTTGACCTTCCTCCTGTTGCACTATCATGCTCAGTCCCCACCAGGGTTTCAGCAATTCCTCTTGGTTACATTACCCTTGTTCATGCCCTACCAGGCCTCCCACACCCTCCTCATCACCGATTTGGATCACTTGCTGTTCCTTTGTCCTTGGGTTTGTTAACACCACTTCCTTTCCCTCCCTCCCTCTCTCCCATGTCCCCCCCCCCTGCGAACTGTCAGTCCCATTGTTTTCTCCTCCAGATTGTTCATCCAGCCTATCTTATTTAGACAGACCTGCGGAGATAATAACATGCACAAAAACAAGACAGAGCAAAACCAAGCAATAATATACAATAAAACAAAAACAAACCAATGACAACAAAACAAAACACAACAAGAAAGAAAAGCTTTTAGTTATTTCAAGGATCATTTGTTGGCGTATAGGAGTGATTTCCAGTCCAGTCTGTTGGGGCACCATGCTCTGGCCCCAAAGTCCACCTTCAGCATTCCCTGGGGACCTTGCCGCTCTATTCCTTTGCTGTTTTGTTACACCCCCTTAGTGTTTTTCCTTGGTGTGGCGGGATCAGATCGGGTGCAATTCCCACACTGTGTTTCCAGTGTTGTCCCCTGTAGGGCTATGGGTCAGTGAGGGACGTCATGTCTTATAGTGGGGCCGGTCATGCGGTCCTCTCTGTGGACTAATTGGGATCATCATCCTCAAGGCCTGGTGGGCCAGGATGTGCTCCACTCTCTCCTCCTCCCCTTCATCTGCTCCCGTTTGGTCTGATCAGATATGTCCATCTCCTGGAGATGCAGATCCAATGCCGTCTTTTGAAATAAATACTTCTGGGGAGAGGGGCAGGTGTTCACTAAGTAGTTGGGATTGGGGCCGGCCCCCCAGACTGTAACTCTTTACAAGAATAGAAAGCCTCATCTTGCTCCCGGGAGTGGCTGGAGGTTTTGAGGTGCTGACCCAGCAGTTAGCAGCGTTGCCTAGTAATGTTATAACCCGAATACCACTCATGGGTAGCTTTAAAGGACAAAATTCACTTTCTAACCGTTCTAGAGGCTTAACGTTCAAATCAGTCTTGGTCATGTCTATTCTCTCCGTGCTGGTAGCTGTGGATGTTCCTTCTTCCTTGACTTGTAGGCAACCCTTGCATGGTGTCTGTCTTCTACTATGTCTACTCTGCTCTTTTAGAACTCGAAAGAGATTAATTAGGTTTAGGATCTACCCATATTGTGTTGTAGGGAAAAAAGACTATAACTAAAATAAAAACAAAAAAATTTATGATGCCAGAACGAGCATTTTGCAAGACAGAGGAAGACAATGCCAGCCAACCTGATGATATGCTCCCCCACTCTCCAGAGCTGAGTAAATGCTTATAAAGACCAGTTGAAAGGCACAGTGAGAATGCTGGTGATTGGCGGACTTACAGAACTTAGAGCGGAGTTAGGACATGGTTAGAGAAGGGCACAAGGGTTTGTAAGTCCAGGTTACCATCAAGTTGGTCAGGTGCTGTCAAATCAGTTCCAACTCATAGCACCCTGTGTACATGAGAATAACGTGTTGCCCAGGCCTAGACTATCCTGACAATTCCTATCTTTGAGCCCATCGTGTCAACCCTCTACTTTACCAAGCATCATCCTCATTGTTTCTCAGAAGCCTTCTGAGTGCACTTCTTCCAAGACGGATGTGTTTATTCTTGTAACACTCCGTGATACTTCATACATTGCCAACTCCATAATTCAAGTGCACGACCCCGCCTCCAGCCGTCCTTGTTCATGGTCCAGCTTTCCCATGCATGGGAGACCGTTGAAAATACCCTCACTGAGCCCACCTTAGTCTTCAGGTTTGGGAAAAAAACTACAACACCTTTGTCCTCCTGAGTGAGAGCAAAGCAGGGATTTTCTGAGAACTGGCTGAGCTCTAAAGTCACCTGCTTAATCCCGGTCCATATTGGCAGCTCGACAAAGGCACATTCTTCGGCTTTATGTATTTCTCATCTGCACAAGGTTAGGTTAAAATTTGCATCCCATCAGATATAAGGCAAAAGGAAATCTTAGAATAAGAAAAAAAAATTGTGGTCCACTGTGCAACTATGGTTGGTTTGAACCCGTTGTTGCTGCAGCCCAGTCAAACCCTGGCCGTGTCAAACACCTTAAGTTTTAAAATGCTCTTCCTAAACTGGTATGACCTTGACTGATTGGTTGCATTTCATTCTGGAAGGTGTCATATCACATTACTATGAAATGTAATCAACTCTACCCAAAACCACCTGGTTTAATTCCATGACAGCGCCTAGCTAAATTGACACATACAATTTAGCATCACACTTCCTGTGTTTGTCTGAGTACTTTAGAGGAACAAATCCAGAAAAACTCATGTATAAGAGAGAGTTTTATATAAATGGTAAGTGCATATCAAGAACACATCCCAACTCAGTGCTGCCCAAGCCCACAAGTCCAACATTAACCCATTAACCCATATGTTCAACACCAATCCACCAAGTCCTCCTCCATCTCACAAAACAGATGCAATGATGCCGACTGCAGGAGGAAAGCCGAATCAGTGAACATGTAAGCATCTCCACTCTGGCAGGGGTCTCCACACAGCTGCAGGACCCAGGGCTGCATCAGGATAGATCCATGGGCTTCTCCTTGGGGATGTCTTGCAGGAAGTGAACCTTGTCAGCTGAAGCAGGGAACTGGCTAAGGCAGCTGCACCCTGGTCCGACCATCACAAAGTAAGAGACCCGAGAACTAGAAAGGCAAAGCTCACCGAACCACTTATCCCTCTGCCCTTCAATTAACCCCACATGTGTTTATCAGGCCGGTTGGCACAATAAACTGTAACTATCTCACTTTCCCTACACAAGTCTGCACTTCCTTTTTCTTCACTAATTCTGAAATTAAAATAGGAAAAAAGAAGTCACCCCAGCGTATTGAGAAAAACGAAGGTATGAAGGGAAGGTCCTTTCCTCACGTTTTAGGCTGGAGAAATCATCTCTCTCATGCAATGGCATCCATCTTTGCATCTCCCCAGCAGTCCTGGGAGTCTAGTGGGCTCGAGTGGGGCTCACTGAGGCTTGCTACTCCTGTAAAGATTGACAGTCTTGGAAACCTTCTAAGGTCACTGTGGATCAAATCTGACTCGAAGGCAGTGAGCTGGGTTTAGGTTTTTCTCGTGCATCTCCATGGCACTTCAATAAGGTCTGGTCCAAACAGAAGAGGGGAAAAAGCACTCTAACAGAATTACCCAGAGAGTTCAGAAGCAAAGCAGTCCTGAGGCAGGGGTGTGATTAAGCCTTTCCTAAAAGAAGGGGATCGGCATGACTTAGAACTGAGGCCTGTTGCCTCACTCTTGGTAACGTTGCTCAGTTTCCTTCTCGTCTTCTGTCAGGAACAAGGAACGTGAGTGAGTGACATAACACACACCTTTGAAATAATACCCAGGCTTACAATGGAGGCTTTTTAAAGGCAGAGCGCAAACAGAAGGCAAACTGCATAATGGTGATCCTTCATTCATAACGAGGACAATGATTACAAAATTACCAATCCTTGACTCTACCCAATACATTATCTGTTGAGTGCTACGCTTAATGCCTCAGATTGGCATTGCTTTTTATCTTTTTCAATTTATGGAATAGATTTCTGCTTACACATAAACAGAGGTACCCCACCTCCAATAGTATCCCACCAGGAAAATGGAATATAAAATTGCTTCCCTGAATGGTTTTGCCTTTAGCAAGTGCTTTTTCAGAGTTTCCCCAGCATGTCTCACACAGTTCCTTAATATCTAAACTCTCGAGGTGCCACAGAGCACTATGAACCATGCATTCGCAACAAACACCTCACATGCTTTGTTTTAGGCATTGGCACCAACCCACTGCCGCTGAGTGGGTTTCCGCTCAGAGCAACCCTGTATAGGTTTTCCAAGACTGTCAATCTTTGCAGGAATAGACGGCCTCATCTTTCTCTCAGGGAGTGCCGGGTGGGCTTGAACCCCTGATCTAGCAACCCCTTACTCACAGTTCCACTAGGCTCTTTCTGGAGCTCTGTATGTTACAGATATAGGTGTATGTACACATTTATGCATAGATCTATGTTTGTAAGGCTTTCCAGTGAATATTGGGGTGAGCAGAAAAGACAAAGCCAGGTCAGGAACAAAGGTGATTCCAAAGTGACATTTAAAAAGTGCATACGGTGATGACATACACACTTAAAAGTTGGACCTCAAATTTAGCTTTCCAGATATTGATTCAAAAAAGGAAAGGAACCTTGCCAGCCTTCTCAGCACCCGAAGGATAAAGCCAGCTGCTCAAGGGATCTTCAGCTATTTTAAGCACCAAGATCAGATAGGGTTTCCCCCTAGGGACCTACTGAATTGAACACTGTATAATGTAGTGAGCTTCATACTAAAAAAAAAAATTCTTTATCAGAGTTAATGGATTTCACTAGACTAACCCTTATGAAGACCTTGCACATCAGCTAAGAGCAAAGGGTAATTTCTCAAGACAATCCTGCAGGAGCCCGATAGAATGCAGTCTTCATAGCCAGCTCACTGCTGATCAATAACGTGCAAAGAATAAAGTAAATTGAAACCAGAAAACATTATATTCATAAAACTGACTGGTTCTTATCCTCTGAGTGCAAGTTATGTTTTGCTAACAAATGCTTTACAGGCTTAAATTTTGATCATTGTGAAAAATGTTGTACTCCTTTCCCATCAACATCATAAATATCAGAAGTACCTGAGAGCAGTGCGCAGCAACAACCTCGAAAATACTATAGTGTCAGTCCTTGGGTTATGTAAATGTTGGATTTACTCACAACCTGTTCTCGCCCTGTAAAACCCAAGGTCAGCAGTTCAAACCCACCAGCCAGGTCTCTAGAGACTAGTGAGGCTTTCTGGTCGTGTAAAGCAGAGATCCTCAAACTACGGCCCGCGGGCCACATGGAGGACAATTTATCTGGCCCGTCGGGTGTTTTTGCACCCCCCCCTTTAACTCCAAAATAAGGTATGTGCAGTGTGCATAGGAATTTGTTCATAACTTTATTTTTTAAAAACTATAGTCCGGCCCTCTTACAGGCCTGAGGGACAGTGAACTATAAAAAGTTTGGGGACCCCTAGTGTAAAGCTTTAAGGAGCTGGGGTGATATAAGGTCTACAGGTTGAAGGTAGCTACAGGACAAAATGAGGCTCTCTGTACCGGTAAAAGTCTGGAAAGCGGTTATCTTCTGCCCTGTGTGGTCCGGAGGAGTTGGAATTGACTTGATAGCAATGGGTGTGTCCTTGTCCTTTAATGTTATGTAAAGCTACCTTCATATTGAAATGCTTGAACCACCTTCTGCTTCCAACAAATTCTTCCTTACGATTAGATTACCTTCACTTCAATCACCTTCACTTGCTGCAGGTGCAGCTTTTAAATCCTTGAAAAGGCTTCAGGTCTTTTCTTGCCTTAAAGCACCACTAAATAAGAACCGTATGCAAAAGAAGAACTGTATGCACCTGTTCTGACTTACTGATACACTTGACTTCCAGAGACACTGCGGAACAGATCTTGTTGGCAACCCTGGGACTGCCTACAATAATGACAACCACAAAGCTTCTTTTTTCTTGAGCCTTTATTGTTTACCAAGCTTGCGGCATAGGGTTACTCTGTGATTTCCGTAATCCCCTCATCAGCCCCGCAAGAGGCCCTATTTTACAAAACAAGAAAATGGGAGAGAATAGCCATTGAGTGAATGGCCCAAAGCCGCCAGCTTTTACGCATTAGAGACACGTCTTGACTCTAGTAGAGTCTAGTCCACCTGTCTGTCTTTCCAGGCTGCCTTGACAGTCGGGCTGATGAGCTCTTTTCCTCATTTCTGGGAAACCTTTTCTGCTTTGTATGATTTCTTACAAATGGCAGACAGGACTAATAATCAGTTGGTCTTTTAAGAAGATGCCATATTTTCTCTCTCTTTGATCACCTCTCAGAATCCTTTCTCTCCGTTGGCAGCTGTAGTGTGATCTGAATTCTTGAGTAGTGTGGTCCAGATTTCTCTGTGAGTACCTTCTCCTCAAGATCCACTCATCCATCTTCTTGTCATAATCCACTCACCTGTCTTCCTTTTCTGCTGGTCTGTGACAGGGGCAGCCTTTTGGTTTTACTCTCCTGCTTTCACCTGCTACAATCCATTGGCACACACCAAAGCCACGCCAGCACGTGTCTGTATGGCCTTCGTAGATGAGAAATGCACCCCAACCACAGACTTTAGGGGAAAGCTGCCTTGCTGAGTGATCATTGGATCCACTTCCCAATGGACTTCCCGCAAGTCCTAAGCGGGAATACTTATTGACAGCAAGTGCTTTCCAGGGTCAATGATGACATCTGAGGACCACGTGGTTCCCTTGAGGTGCTGGAGTCGCTTTCACCAGATCCACCCGCTCCTCACTGATGGACTATCTCCTTATCCGGCAGTTCCCATGTAGGACAATCGTAAAAGAAAAATGCTGTCGCCCATTAACGATGGGCAGTAGCAAATACCAAGAATAACACTGGCCGTGGTGGCTCAGGTTCTGGGTCCCCTTGGTGGGGTCATGATTCTCAGTGGTTTGGCAACTATGTAATGATGTAATTTCGCAGCTGTGTAATAATGTGGTCATCCTCTGTTTATGATGTGATGGGTGGCCTTTCTTTATTTGTGCATAGCACACATTTAGAGCCTATCCTTGTTCTTACGTTCGGAGTGAGTGCACTTTATTATAAAGACTTATTGATTTTGTTTTGGAGTACAAAGGGGAGCCCATAGCTCAAATATAATTTAAGGTAGACATTTAGTAAGTCTTGAACAGAACAAGGACAAGACGAAGACACATCATCTAGATGAGTGACATCATCAGCAGGAGCTCACAAGGGTTTGCTGAGATTCAGTGACTTAAAAGGGACATTGGAAGGTGAAGGAAACTGTTGCAAAGCACGATTGGTGGCAGACCAAACCATCACAGTTACAGGTGGGAACAGAACCATGACTGGGACACATACATTTTGTTAGACAGAAGAGCTTACAAGATGGGTCCGAGACTTTCCGACCAAGGCAGTCAGAGCAGGAGGCATGATTCTATGACCCCAGGATGGTGACCACCATCAAGGACACACCCAGGCAAGCCCCCACAGGAGACTGTACCTCCCTGGACTGGTGAAGGGGGTGGAGTTAACCCACTTTCCAAAGCATGCTGCCTGGTGATCTGCTTCTGCAAGATGACCATCTTGGAAACCCTGGGGAGTACAATTCCATTCTGCAGCACAGGGACTGCCAGGTGGCAGAGTCAACTCCAAGGCAACTTAAAAAAAAAGAAAAAGAAGTATACGTTTTCATGGTTTCCTGAGTGTTTTCTGTTTGTTTATTTTTGCTACTATAAACGGATGTACTGGATGGCCTCATTCATGTCCACTTGCGAGCATTCGCAATGACCTCCCTAGTAGAGTACACACTAAGAGAAGGGATTGACGGCTCAGAGGATATGCCTCCTCGTTCCCGGTAGTAGTCATTGCCGCGTTGTCTTCAGTTTATACTCCTAACAGCTGTGGGCGCTCGAGAGTGTCTACGTACCACCTGCTCAGCCCTTGGTAGTATAACATCATTGGTTATTTACCTTACCTTTCAGATGGTGTGGTAGTTACATAATCTGTTGCCAATTTGTGAGGATTACGAGTGAAGGGGTAGAGACTAGTCTGTCAACCATTGCATAGCCAATGAGGCCTTTGTGTGAGCATGGCATTCCCCTGAGGATTCTGGGAATTCCTATATTTCCTCCTTGGAGGCAGGTATCCCTCTCCCCTCCCCCTCATCTCCTCCTCCTCCTTCTCACTCCCTGAGAGACGCTCTATTGACAAAACACATAGACCCTGTGCCCTGGGAACTGGAGGAGCCAAATAGAGACCCTTGCCAGCACTGAGATGCTTCTACTGCCACTGGATCCACAAGACTTTGCACCCACTGGCCTGCGATCTTCCTGCACTCGGCATCATTGCATGTGTTTCTTGAGTCTGAAGAGGACTTTATAGATTGGTATCAGACATATGGGATCATATCGGACATCTGGACGTGATCTGGACTGGGAGGTTTTCTCAATATTCAGCTGCTCTTGTGTATATACAGTTCATTCCTATACTATGAGAGTGTCTATGAATTTGTCTCTCTAGTCCACCCAGACTAACACAGGTGGGTGTGGAAATGTATCTTCTTGTTGTTTTTGAAGTCTTCAAACAGTTTAGAAAACTAGCTGATTTTGAAGCTCTATGAAAGGTTTAGTGAGTTATGAGTTGGAATGCTAATGGTTAACAGTTCAAAACCACCAACTGCTGCGTGCAAGATCGATGAGGCTTTCTACTCCTGTACAGAGTTACAGTCTCAAAAAGCCCTGGGAGCAATTCTACCCGGTCCTATAGGGTTGTTGTGAGTTGAAATCCACTCAGTGGCAGTGAATTTGCTGTTTTTGTGGAAGCAGAACCTTTTTCTACAGGAAGTAGATAATGCATATAGGAAGTAGAAATAAGCTCAATGAGGTCCTATTGACTGTGGTCAGGGGAATCCGTTGCTGCCAGTACTTTGAGCAATTGTATTTAGACTAAAGATGAGACATTATAATTTATATGTTGACAAATCACAAATTCCTCCCTCTCTGTACTCAGGTTGTAAATTAGATTATAAATATAGTGATACCAAGTCAGTCAAGATTGGTGCTCATCTGCAAAGGGTTTACATATTTGAAGGCCACCTTTAGACCCAAGGAAGGGAAATTCTCTCCTTCTCTCTGGCCTTAACTTCCAGAAGCATGTTGTGTTAGTTAGGTGCTGTGGAGTCAGCCCACAAACTCCTGGGGACCCCACGCACAAAGTTTCTGATTGGACAGTTGTGGTTTTCTCTTTCAAAGTAGATCGCCATGCCTTTCTTCCTATTCTTCCTTAGTTTGGTTCCTCTGCTGACAGTGGTGATTGCACATAATGTACGTTGGTTGGGACTTGAACCTGGGTCTCCTGCATGGGAGGTGAGATGTCTACCTCTGAGCCACCACTGCCCCTATTCCAAGAACACACATGCTTTCAGATATTTCCAGCTGCTTGGAGTGGGGTGAGGTGGGATAGGAAGTTTTGCCTCTGCCACAGGGAGGCAAAGAGGAAGCTAGGCAGGACATGCCTACCTACCAAGGGACTCTTGAAGGCTAGACCACACATTCTGTAAAGAAACCACACTCCTGAGCCTGATTAATTCATTGTCTTTTAATTAGCAAGAGTTTTAAACTTTGTTTCCCCCTTTTGTTATCTCTGATCCCTGAGTAAAATGCTCAGTATCACTTCAGTTTTGTCTCGACTCTGCTACAGGGAATAAGGAAAAAGTCAAAAAGTCTCTTGAGCAGGATTTGTGAATGGGCAAGGGTGACTCTGGGGGTGGGGGGTAGCGGGAGGGGGTAAAGGTGGCAGTAATAGTAAGATATGAGAAGGTTCCAAGGGGAAGATGAGTCTTAAGGGGACAGAGCCTGGTTATCAAATCCAGCCTCCTGTTCTCTGTGGAGAGTCTACCTCTGCTCAAGTCTTAGAAGATTTCATTAAAGGAGACTGGCAGTTACATAATCTCCTGTCAACTTGAGCAAAGGGGTGGAGTCTAGCCTGTCAATCAGGTTGCAGTTTGATGACCTCATTTGGAGGCGCCACCGAGATAAATAGTTCACTGGATGCCAGACCAAGTCTCTCTCTGCCATCCCTTTCCTGCTGTCGAAACACTCAGAGAGCTGGAGGAGACACATGGAGACCCATGACAGTTGAGATGCTTCCACTGCCACTGGGCCCACGAGACCTTCTACCCACTGGCCAGTGAACTGCCTGCGTTGTGAGTGTAAAGGGGAATTTATGGACTAGTATTGGACATGTGGGCTAATATCGGACTTATGGACTTGATCTGGACTGGGCTGGGATGTTTGCTCAATATACAATTGCTCTTGTATATAAAGTTTTCTCCTATCCACATATGAGTGTCTATGAATCTGCTTCTCTAGTCAACCCAGACTAACACAGAGACTATGGGGTTACTGACACTGATGCCCCCCATCACACACACACACCCCTAGCCCATTGCAGGGGGTGAGTCCTGGCTGACCCCGATGTGACATAGCCCCCTGTTCCCTTAATTCCAGGCTCTGAACTCGATGTTTCAGGAGGAGCATGATCTGTGAAGCTTGGTGAACTTGAGTTCATACGCATGCTGGGAGAGGTTTGTAAACTTGGACATCTTTCTTAAACTCCCAGAGCCTCAAACTGCTTTAGCCATAAAGTGGCTGTGATACTATCTACCTTAGAGAGTTGTAAGGAAGCTTCCCGTAGCAGCCTGAGGCAATCAGCCAAAATGATTCGCTACTCACTGACCCAGAAAACCCCACGAAATCATGCAAATCAAGAGGGTTGAAGCCTTGGTTCCATTTGAAGGACACCGTGAAAGTGCACTGACTATCGAGGCATGCACAGCCGAAAGCCACCCGGTGTTTGAAAGATGTCACTCTGCAGAAGCAGCGCGTGCCCTTCCAACTTTACGACGGTGGAGTTGGTAGGTGTGCCCAGACCAAGCACTGGGGTTGGGCCCAGGATCGATGGCCCCGAACAAGTGCTGAAAGTTTTGCTGCACGTGTTTCAAAGTGCAGAGCGCACTGCTGAACTTGAGGGTTAGACGTGGATTCCCTGCTCATTGTGCACGTTCAGGTGAACCAAGCCCTCTAGACGCACTGCCGCACTTCCAGAGCTCATGGTCATGAGTTCATGATCCCTAATGAAAAGGAGCAATTTGTTCCTAAACCAGAAGAAGTTGCACAGAAGAAAAAGATCTCCCAGAAGCAACCGAAGAAGCAAACACTTCTGACTCGGGAGTAAAGTAAGCTTAAACGAAGAGTTAAAAAAAAAAAGTGGTAGGGTACCCTGGTGGCATAGTGGGTTAGTCGCTGGACTGCTAACTGCAAGGTCAGCAGTTCAAGTCCACCAGCCACTCCATGAGCGGTTTCTCAGAAACCCAAAGGAGCCATTCTACAATGTCCTACAGGGCACTAGGAGTTGCAATCTACTCAGTGGCTGTGGGTTGGTTAGAAGGTTACAGTGAGGATTGATCACACACACTACTTTATGTTCCGGTGCCTAGTTTAATACCTGGAGCATAGTCGGCTTGCAAGAAACCTTAGTTCTCTTCTTCCCAGTTCCTCTCCTCCTACCCAGGCCCCTGTCTCTGGGTCAGCGTTCCCACCAGACCCAGGGCTCTTTGCTTACTTCCCAGCACTTACCTGACTCACAGGAGTCCTCAGAAGCACGCCTCCCGCCTCTCCTTGTGCGGGCTTCCATAAAAGGAGACCTCTGTCTTGCCAAATAGTCAGGCCCTGTCTCTACTATCAGGTAAGAGCCGACGGAAGATGATTAACTAGTTGGCACAATGAGTTAAATTACGAACTACTTACCTCAAGGTCAGTGGTTCAAACCCACTAGGTGCTTGAGGGAGATTTACAGTGTCAGAAGTCCTAGAGAGCAGGTCTACCCTGCCCTAGATGGTTGCTAGTAGTCAGGACAGATTTGGAGGTAGTGGGTCTGGCTTGGCTTTGGTTTCAGGAGCCTTGGCAATACAGTCAAGCTCAGTGCCTTCCTGATAGCCATTACTCATAGATGCCCCTGGGAAACCTTCTCCCCTCTGGCAAACCGGTGAGGCTGGCTGCCTCCGAGGAGAAATGGAAGACCAAGCTCGTTTACTCTCTGACTCACGCATTGGCCGCCCCACGGGGGCTGTCGTCAGGGCATGGGGATCTGAAGTAAGGCCCGTTGCTCTCACACAGTGCTCTTGTCCCGCAGGATGTCCTCAACTGGATAGCCTTCTCCAGTTAGTTCTACCAGGAGGTGAAAATGCCACTTAAATCTTTTTCCAACTTTTCTCAGATCACGTCGGTATTACTACGTCGGAAAGTATCATCTAAACACTTAATTTTAAAGCCTTGGTTCTTTGGGAAAAATAAGAAAGAACATTTCATCCTGTTTATTCTGAGATTTACTCTCCACCCCGTCACCCCCCCCCCTTCATCTTCAACCATTTTGTTATTGTATCTTTCATAACCTTTGGAGATTAGGCTTCAATTTTTCACCTAGACTCTAATTTGCTCATAAATCGCTTCATTTTGCTTAATTTAAATGTTTTGGCCAACTTCATGGTTTAATAATGAGAAATAAAATTGGAGCCTTAATGACTGCAAGGAGGGAATTTTCATTTCATCTGGAATTAAAGAGCTGTTGTGGGGTGGGCCTCCTGTCAGCCAAGCTGCCACCGCCTCTGCTGTCGCATGCCAAATGAGGTCTCCAATATGATTACTTGAAAATCCTTCAAATCCAGCCCTACTTATAGCCATCTGATTGCTATGGTCCCATTGATTAAATGTGAACTATTAATTGAAAACAGGCCATCTAGAAAGACCCCAAGTCCCTGGTGTGTCTCTCCCATGCTGCATGCAGGGCCAATGCAAAGTCATGCAGCTCTCAAAGGCATGTAAAAACACGTCGTCTCACGCAGGCCCTGCGACCACAATGATAAGATAACTAGGCAGTGGAGAGTCCTGTGTCAGCACCTGAACAGACTTGAATTTGAAAGAGAGCTAGAAAAAGTTGTTTAAAAAAGACACACAGGCGTTTTCTTTTAAGGTTTTTTTTAAAATTAATTGGGACTCATACATATATCAGATCATTCCATAGTTCGATCATGTCCAGCAGAATTGCACATTTACTGCCACAGTCCATTTCCAAACAGTCTTGTTCGGTGTGGACCCCTGATGGCAACACCTGTGGCTGTCTTCCAGTTCGTTCTGCCTCACAACAGCAGAAGGGGCCATTGCCTGATCTTGCACCGTCCTTACAAGAGGAGCTGCGGTGGGGCTCATTGCTGGAGCCATTGTGGTGACCCGGAATCCTCTTTTTCATGGACCTTCTACTTCACCAGGCAGGGTGTCTTTTCCCTTTGGGTTGCTGGCTGCAAGTTCAGTGGTTCAAGACCACCGGCCGCTCCACTGGTGGAGAAACATGAACTTTTCTGTCCCTACAGAGACAGACCGCCTTAGGAACCCCATGTAAGGGCACTGTGAGTTGGAATCACTTTGACGTCAGTGGGTCTGGATCTCTGCTGACGACATGCCCAAAGTGCATGAGGTACAGTCTTGCCTTCCTCTCTAGTTGTACTTCTTCCAAGACGGATTTGTTTGTTCTTCCGGTAGTCCATATACCATGGAATACCCAGTACTCTTCACTAAATCCACATGATAGTTCAAATGCATATTTCTTCTTTGGTCTTCCTTATTCATTGTCCCACTTTCACTTGCATGTGAGAGCATCGAAAATACCATGGCGAGGGACAAGAGCGTGTGGTGGCATCTTTACTTTTTACCATTACGATAAAAAAGGCCTTTTGTAGCAGATTTGCCTAATGCAGAGCCTCATCTGGTTTCTTAACTGCTGCTTCTCTGGGATGTTGATCCAAGTAAAATCAAATCTTTAACAAACTCATCTTGTTTTCTGTTTATTATGATGTTATTCATTGGTCCAGTTTTAAGAATTTTTATTTTCCTTGTGTTGATGTGTAATCTATGAGGGGGTACCCCCCAAAAAAACCTGGAAAAAATTCAAAACTATGTATTTAACTTTTTTTAACAAAACAACCCTGTCACCTTCAAAGTACTCTCCATTACCTTTAATACATTTGTCAAATATGTGATTCCATTCTTGGAAACATTTTTCTTTTCTCTTTAATATTATTTTAATAGATGATTTTGGGGGGTGCTCTTAAAGCTCTTATAACAATCCATGCATCAATTGTATCAAGCACATTTGTACATATGTTGCCGTCATCATTTCCAAAAGGAAACATTTTCAAACTCATCTGTTTGGATGGCTCAGAGCACCTCCATTGTTTTTTCTTCACCTCTTCTACATCATTAAATTGCTGTCCTTTCATGTCCCTCTTCATTCATAGAAACAAAAAGAAGTCACATGGAGTCAGGTGAGTAAGGTGCATGAGGCAAGAGAGGTATGGCTTTTTTTTTCTGCCCCAAACTGGCACACTGAGATGGCTGTGTGAGTAGGTGCCTTGTTGTGGTGGCAAAACCAGCCCCTGTCTGCCACAAATCAGGCCTTTTTTGGTCGCACACAGTTACACAATCTTTTCAGAACCTCTAAAGAGAAAGCTTGATTAACAGTCTGACCTGGTGGAACAAACTCCAAATGTACTAAGAGTCGACATTTTTGTCCATCTGGGAAGTTGATGGATGTCCAGAATGAGGTTTGTCATCAATCGACATTTCACCTTTTTTGAAACAAGAAAACCACTCATACACTTGAATTTTCCCACAGTGCTGTCCTTGTCAGCTGTGTCCAACATCACAACTGTTTCTGTAGCATTTTTCCCGAATAGGAAGCAAATTTCCACAGCTGTTCTCTTAAATCGACCATCACAATAAAAGAGGTTAGAGCAAAACCATGTTTACGAAAAAAATTAACTGTGACCAGAGAGAATTTTCCCAGGTGACGCAACTGGGTGCACTAACTTAGAGGAGTTCCTCAATGCTCACTAGAAGTTGGGGGAGGCCGGGGGTGTGGGGGTGGGGAAGTGCTACTACTAAGAAAGTTCTGCTCAAAGGAGATTTTTTACAGATTTTTTTGGTACCCCTTCGTATTGTCATTGAATGCTGTTGGTCTTTTTCACTTTCAGCAAAGCAAGATTGTATTATTTGCATATTGCTGGTTATTAATGAGTCTCCAATCTTGATACTGCATTCTTCGTATGGGTTATCTTCCCGGACTGTTGGCTTAGTGTATAGACCGAATCAGTATGGTGAGAGGGGCCAACCTTAACATACATCTTTTCTGATTTTAGACTATGCAGGATCTCCCTTGTCCTGCTTGAACCACAGCATCTCCGCCTATGTACAGGTTCCGTATGAGCACAGTGAAGTCATCTGGGATTATCTTTCTTCATGAGGTCATACATAATCAGTTATGATCCACACAGTTGACTGCTTTTGTGTGGTCAGCGAACACAGGCAGCCACACTGTGTGACTATGGACTGGAGTCTTGAACCTTCTGAGCAACTCTAAGGTGCACCCATTGGTCTTTCCACACTTGGAGCAAAGGTGAGTGAAGGAAACCAAAGACCCATGAAAATAACGCGTCCAGTGAGCTTGGGACCAAGAAAGAGAGAAAAATACAAGCTGGTGTCTGGCTACCACTCCCAACTGCTCAGAAAGGACCCCATTAAGTCCTGGATTGAGTAGGAGGAAAATGGGAAACAAAACTCAAAATCATAAAATATGAAACAGGCTTTTAACACTGGCCAACATGATAGTGAGGTGCATAAGCCATGGATTACAAGACTACTATTATGATGGAATAATGACCAATCAGGAGGCAAAATAAAGGCCAATGGGAAAGCCAGAGAAGGGCTGGTGAGTCAATGGGGTCTACCACTCCACTATAAAATCCAGTATCATACTTCTAGACGTTGTTGGCTTCCTCAAATTGTGAAATGACCCGCTTTGTGACTGAAGCTTACTTTGTGACTGAAGCTTACTTTGTTTACTAAATCTTTGTTGCACTTAACAACAGCAGGCTCACTGCTCAGAGAGACACTGGAGGAACCCTGAGACTACGGTCCATGGCTACCCTTTAGGTCTGGAACTGAACTCATGCTTATGGCTTAATTTTTAATTCAACAATAGAAAAGTCTAAGGGGAATAATAACACTAGGGGAAGCGGTACATATTCAATCATTTGAGATCAAACCAATCATTTGAGATAATAAAAGACAATCTTTACTCAAGAACAAAGTTCAGAAAGCATAGGAAAGAAGGAAGAATGGAAATGAATCAGAGAGGAAGTGAAATAAAGGATTTTACATTGTGGGAATTGCAGTCAATGACATGAAACTGTATGAGTTGTTGAATAGAAGACTGATTTTCTCTGTTAGCTTTCACCCCAATCACAATAAAAGATCAAAACCAAAAAATTACAGGTATCCATCTTCTCGTACTGTTTTCAGCCAAGATCTATATGAACATTAGCCATGATATCTCTTGTTCTGTGTTATCTTCTAAATCCAACATGAATTACTGACTGTTCTTGCCAATGTTTGGTGGCAATCATTTTGAATGATCATTAGTTCAATTTCATTTGCATATGATATTAATGATATTGTTTAATGACTTCCACATGTCATTTGATAACTGTGATAGGTGTTGTGTCAACTTGGCTGGATCAAAGTTTTCAGTAATTTGGCAATAATCTCAAATGATGTGATCTAACACAGTGTAATCAACTCCATGATGAACTCTAGATGAATATAATCAGCTCTGAGCAGTTTTGGAGGAGTAAAGCCCCTTGATTAGGTCACAACCTTGATGCAATTGGAAGAAAGTCTTCCCAGAGATGTGGCATGGTCCTGTTTAAGCAGACTTTGTAGGAGAGCTTGTATTTCCAGCTGGAACTGGATCCTGCATGTGGCTTGTTAACCTCCTGCCATATTGCCTGCTAATCCCTGCTGACCTCAGATTCATTTAACTCTGCATCCACCAGCCTGCATTTTTCCTTCTTCATCTTCCTGTTTCCTGATTCATCAACCCCCACAACTACATGAGTCAGGAGGAGCCTCCATATATCATTTCACCCTTGAACTGGACTTAGCCATTTCTACAACTGTGTGAACCATTTCTTGATATAAATCTCTTCCGATATACATACACATTTAAGCATCACTGGTTTTGCTTCTCTAGAGAAGACTGCCTAATACAATCATGCATACGAGTCTCTTCCAGCCCATTGGCTAGGTAGCTCCGTGTGCACTTGCAGCATTGTATCTCTTTACAATCACATTTCCATTGGCATTTCCTCAATTACTTGTTTTCTACCAATCCCTTCACTGTAGGTTGAGCTTCTTCCATCAGTAGCATTATGTTTTGATCATGGCTGGATGTTGGCTGATTCTTTTTACAGTAATGAGTCTCTATATTCCTTCCATCTTCTTTTGATATTTCCTGTTCTTCTTCTGTTTTGGCTCCATCGAGCCTTTCAACAGTAAAACTTAAAGATGATATTTTTTCTTTAGTTCTCTCAGTTTGGGAAATGCCAAGTGCATTATTTCCCTTTGGTTCTCTAAATCCAGGTCTTTGCAAATTTTATTGTAATCTTTTGTCTTCATGAATTATCCTTTGGGATGTTCTTTTCGGCTTTTTATTTAAATATTTAGTCCATTAGGTTTAGCGGTTCTATATTCACAAGAACATTTCAGAGTTTCTTCTGACATCCATTTTGGTCTTTCCTCGCACCCCCTTTTTTGTATTTTTAATACTCCTTTGCTTTTTTCATGAATAAAACCCTCGATATCCTACAACTTGCTAGGCCTTCAATCATTGGTGTTCAAAGCATCAAATCCATTCACGAGATGGTTTCCACATCCAGGGGTGATATAAGCAAAGTCTTACTTTGCCCCTTGTGGCTTGGTTTGAGTTTTCTTCCGCTTCTGATTGAGCTCGCGTTTGCAGTTGATTGTTCCACAGTTGTCCCCTGGCCTTGTCCTGAATGATGAGATCGAGCTTCTCCATCATCTGTTTCCACAGACATAGTTGATTTTGAATGCCATGTGATGAAGTCCATGTGCTTGCATTGTTAGACAAGGTATTTGCAATGAAGCAGTCATAGGGCTGCACAATTCTTTCATGGCCTCCCAGCATCCTTTCTATCATATTTCCAACTACTGATTCTCTTCCTTTGTTTTCAGCTTGCCCATTCCAATCACCAGCAATTATCAATTCACCTCGATGGTATGTTTGATCAATTTCAGACTGAACAATTTGGTAAAAATCTTTAATTTATTCATATTTGATGTTAGTTGGTCTTATTGAACTGGGCTTCCTTGTAAGCATATGGATACTGTCCTGCAACTGACAATGGTGTTGTGTGTCCAGATAGACCTGAAATGCTCTTTTTGACAATGACTGTGACACCATTCCTCCCCAGTTTCTAGCACAATAGACTATATGACTGTCCAACCAAATGGCCATATACCAGTCCATTTGAGCACATTAGTGGCCAGAAAAAGAAGCCTAATTGTGTTAAGTTTTGTGGTGCTAATTGAAAAGTGGGTGGTTTGGAGGCGGCGGAACTATGCGGGCCGGAGGGAAGCAGTGAGTAGCTATGTCGGAAACAGGTGAGGAGCAGCCAATGGAGACGCCCAACGCCACGGAAAACAGGCACGAGGCCACCCCTGAGGGCGAGTCGCCGGCCCGGTCCGGCACCGCGACCACGACTGCGACCGGACCGGACCGGCCCCCGCCCCCCACCGGCTGGCGATCAGAATGGCGCCAAGGAAGACCAGTTCATCGCCAGCGAGAAAGAACGAGGAGGACGCAGGAAAAATGTTCGTTGGTGGCTTGAGCTGGGATACCAGCAAAAAGGACCTGAAAGACTATTTTACCGAACTTGGAGAGGTCGTTGACTGAGTGTAGAATAAAAATGGATCCTAACACTGGACGGTCAAGAGGATTTGGGTTCATCCTCTTCAAAGATGCAAGCCGCGTGGAGAAGGTACTAGACCAGAAGGAACACCGGCTGGCTGGTCGGGTTCTTGACCCTAAAAAGGCCATGGCCATGAAGAAGGAGCCGGTGAAGAAAATCTTCGTTGGGGGTCGGAATCCTGAGGCCACTGAGGAGAAGATCAGGGAGTAGTTTGGCGAATTTGGGGAGATTGAGGCCATTGAGCTTCCCATGGATCCAAAGTCTTTGTTTTTATCACCTATAAAGAAGAGGAACCTGTGAAGAAAGTTCTGGAAAAAAAGTTTCACACTGTCAGTGGAAGCAAGTGTGAACTCAAGGTGGCCCAGCCCAAAGAGGTCTACCAGCAGCAGCAGTGCGGCTCTGGGGGCGTGGAAACCGCAACCGAGGAAACCGAGGCAGTGCGGGTGGGGGTGGCAGTGGAGGGCAGAGTCAGAGTTGGAACCAGGGCCTCGGCTACCAGCAGGGCTACTGGCCGGGCTATGGCGGCCACGACTAGGACTATAGTCAGGGCAGTACAAATTACAGAAGAGCCAGCGACGCGGTGGCCACCAGAATAACTACAAACCATACTGAGGCCGTGGCAGGCACGGCAGCTGACCGCGCCGCTCCCTTTGGATTATCAGTGAACACAGTTATGTACCAAATTTAACTTGGCAGACGTTCTATGGCCTGTCCCATGTGCAGCTTATTTAAAATTTCCCCCTGGAAATCACTCTCCTGTTTACTATTTCCAGAGCTAGTTGTGTGAGCAGCGTGTGGTGTATCAGAGGCCAAGCAGCATCCTGGGCCTAATTTAATACCAGGTTCCCCAAAACCCGAGGGGTGGGTGTGCGCCCTGCTGCTGCTCTGTGTCTTGGGCCTGCAGGCCCTGGTGGGTAAAGAGTACACTTGTATCTTAGGAAACCAGTGTCACCTTTTTTTCACCTTTTAATTTTATATTATTTGTGTCATACATTTCCTGTAACGGAAGTGTTAATTTTACTGTACTTTTTGGGAATCTAATGTATTGTAAGGTATTTTACACGTGCCTGATTTTGCCACGCCTGGATATTGAAGCTATCCAAGTTTTTGAAATAAAAATTTAAACGTCTCTCCCCCCCAAAAAGGAAAAGTAGGTGGTTTGAACCAACCAGCCTATCAGCGGAAGAAAGATGAGTCAGTCTGCTTCCATAAGAGATTTACAGCATGGGAACTGTCCTATTGGGGGCACCACGAGTCAGAAGGGACTATTCAGCAGCAAGCTTTTGGTATACCTAAGACAGCCAACTTCAAGTGTCCATTTCATTTTTGGAAAATTCCACATTTCCTTGATTCATACTTCATATATTCCACATACCTTTATAAGTGAGTGTTTGCAGCTGTTTTCTTTCTCTCAGTTTGAGTTCTTCTGTTACAGTACCAAATAAAGGTCTTGAAAGCTTTATTCCATCTCAATCACCAAGGTCAAGTGAAAACCTTGACCACTGGGGAAAGGTTGCCACAGAATGGCTCTGTCACCTGGAATTCCTTCCAGGTCCCAGGGCTAAAAGGAAACACTAGCTGGGTAATCCCCCTTGTGAAGAGAGGCACTTGACTTTGGTTGCTTTTGTTTGTATCAAATACAGTAGGTCCTCTGAGACACTGATGGAGAGGACACTTGGCACCAGGTAGCATAATGGAACAGGCTAGACTTAAACCAGCCTGTTCTACTGAGGGCTTATTGAATGGTTAGGGAAACACAATCTCAGATTCTTCCACCCTAGTTACCATCCTACAGGTATGTCCCAGGCCACCTTCCTCACCTCATATCACTTCTTTATAAGGACTATTCTACAGTTACTGACTTGCCATTTAGCTACATATTGTCTTGGGCAAGGAGATTTGACTGTCAAAACAGATTGTAAATATGTCAGAAGCAAAACCCTTATTTTATATGTATTTTTGGCCACTCAGTTATTGATTGATAAATGAATCAGCAATTAATACATTAATTATTTATCCAATACCTGTTATATTTATAACAATGTACAAAAGTTGTTTATAGATGCTTCAGAGGATCCGGATAGCTGAGGTATCTAATTTCTGCCTTACAGTGGCTTACAATTTTATTGAATTAGTTTGATGTGTATGTGAAAAAGTGACACATAATGATGTCCTGGCTTATAAAATCACAATGATTAAAAAATACATACAAATGATGCTATGGAAAAAAAATTAACTCTATAGGCACTGACATTTGTGTGCTTTCTCTTTTGACTGTTTGGATTTTCCAAATTTTCTAAAATGTATATGCATTGATTTGTTGATTGTTTTTTTTAAAAGAAACTTTAAAATATGAATTGCAAAGCAATACAACAGCAGAAATGTCACAAACCCACGTTAAAGTTCAGAGCCAAATAAGCAATTGAGAAAATGAGCTCCCTAAGTTTTAAGTGCCTTATTTCAGTACTGGGACAGAAATAGGTGCATCGTATACATTGATGGAATAGTTCTTTGACTATGAAATATTTATTGACTATAAAGTTAATTTCACAATTCGTCGGCATACTTATTAGAGGAGTATTTCATTATTAAAGAATTATCTTCTATGGTGGCACTCTGGGTTTGGTGGTTCAAACCCAGAAGCTGCTCTGCTGGTGAAGGGTGAGGCTGGCTGCTCCCACAATGACGTACAGTCTCAGAAGCCCTCTGCAGGGTTCCTATGGGTTGCAATCAATTTGGTGGCAACTAGTTTGGTTTTCTAGAAGTAGAATTATTTTTGTGATATTTATTAATTCCCTTTGTAGTTTAATTATGTACATTTGTTTCCTCTTTAAGGGGTACTTTCAGGATAGACCCATGCATGATAAGGCTCTTAAAGATAGCATGAAAAGGATTTTGCTTAAAATAACAAAGGTTTTGGAGGTAGGTGCACCAAAACCAAACCTAATGCCATTAAGTTGATTCTAATACATAGTGACCCTATATAGGGTTTCCGAGATTGTAAATCTTTATGGAAGCAGACAGCTACATCTTTCTCCCTCAGAGTGGCTGGTGGGTTTGAACTACTAACCTTGCAGTTTTCTGCCCAATGCATAGCCCACAACGCCATCAAGTTTCCTAAGGTGTGCTCAAATCCTGATCCGTCACTGAATTTCAAAGTCACCATGGCCAAATAAATAACTTTTGTTCATGTAAAATGAAAAAGAGTATATTTACTTTTTGTAAATATAAAAATAGCATATATAAAACAAAGCACATTATCTGGCAGTTACTAGGTCTGCAATAAAGCGGAGTTGATAGTATTATTATTATTATTTATTATTACTATCATTTATTGTCATCATTGTAATAGGTTATCTCACCTGACTTCTCATGAACTTCGAGTTCTCTCTGTGAAAGGCTGATCTCATTAGCACACATACTTACAGTGATGGGGAACTAAATAATTCATTGAAAAGTTTTTCCTTTCGTTTATGTGTTTGCTGACCCTCCCCACATGCGATACTTGTGCGAGGCTATACAGAGGGCTCAAATTCTACACCCCTTTCCACAGCTCGTCCATCTGCAGATCTCTCAGCTGCTCACAGCCTCCCTGCCCTCCCTGCTAGTGTATGACTCAATGTAAAGGTGGCCCAAATCCTCTCAACTGCACCCATGGTTACCCTCGTGATAAGTGGAAAAACGATTGAAGCTGTCAAGTATTTTGTCTTGCTTGGGTCCACAATCGGTGTTCCTGGAAGCAACGGTCAATAAATCAAAAGCATGCATTGAATTAGATCAATGTACTTCACAGAATCTCTTGAAAGTGTTGAGAATCAAGGAGAGAACTTTGAGGACTAATGTGCACCTGACCCAGACCGTGGTGTTTTCAGTTGCTTCACGTGTATGCGAAAGTTGAACACTGAAAAAGGAAGACGGAAAAAGGAAGAAAAGCAAAGGAAGACTGGAGAAGAATTGGTGTATTTGAATTATGGTGAGGAATATTGAAAGTACCTTGGACTGATAGAAAGACAAACCAGTCTGTCTTGGAAGTACTGCCAGAATGCTCCTTAGAGCCAACGATGGCCAGACTTTATCTCATGTACTTTGTCAGGAGAGACCAGGCCCTGGCGAGGGAAATAATGTTTGGTCCAGGAGCAGCACAGTGCAAAAGAAGAGCGCCCTCTCTAGATGGACTGACACAGTGGCTGCAGCAATGGGCTCACTGTCAGAAGAATCGTGAGGAAGACACAGAACCAGAAGCTGGTTGGTTCTGTTGCGTGCAGGGTCGCTGTGGGTCGGAATGGACTCGGTAGCACCTGACAACAACCCTCTTTTCCACATCTCGTCTTCTGTAGATGGCTCAGCTGAACCGAATCCCCCTGCCCTCTCCCCCTCCCCCGCCCCCAGTGTAAGCATAACATTTCATAAGAGTGTTTGTTTGAACTGGTTGGTTGAGTTGCTTTCCTAGTCACAATGACTTGAGTTATGGTCCTCACAGTAGGAGGAGGAAGGAGAAGTAGAGTGATGGACTACAGGAGGGCCCGTCCAGACGGCCAATTCTAGGAGGCCAACTTCCAATTCGATGAAATCCTTGCATGCAGTTTCCTTGTTGGGATGGTTACCTCTCTGTGGAGGAAAAAGCCGAGCAGCGGATGACGGTTCTGGTTTGTTGATGCGTGATGCATCGGCACCATACGCTTTCATTGCAGCCCACCAAAGGAACAGATGCCAGATAAGAACACCCTTCTTAGAGTAACATTGCATCTCAAGGAGCAGATGCAGCATCCTTGATGATTTCTCAGCATTTATGGAAACCACGTGTTTCAAAAACAAGCGCGAAATATTAGGGATGAGCAAAGTTATACATCAACGTGACTTGTCTGCTTCAACCACAGAAACCAAGAGTCCTAATAAAAAATGAAGCCGCTATGAACCCGGCCTGCATTTGATTCTTCCTGGAGCAGACATCCCTGATGGGATCCAGTGATGGACATGGAGACACCTGCCAGGGGAGACAGAGCTGGAGCTGAAGCCTAGCTTTGTCCTTCACTGAACCTTGGGTAAGTTCATTTAACTTACAAAAGCCTTCCTTTTTTTTTCCATTCCAAAAACAGTAATAGTTAACCGACAGAGCCATCAGGAGGATGAAATATAAAACAGTAGTGAGTTGGATGTGTAGCATTCACTATTGTTCACTCGATGCTGACTCAGTGACCCCCTATGACAGGGTAGAACTGCCCCAGTGGGTTTCTGAGACTGTAATTCTTTATGGAAGTAGAAAGCCTCATCTTTCTCCTGAGGAGTGGCTGGTGGTTTTGAACTGCTGACGTTGTGGATGGCAGCCCAGTAGTAACCACTACACCACCAGGGCTCCTAATTGGCTCCTAAGTGGAGTTTAGCAGGACCTGGAGACATGCTGTTTCCCCCATCAGCTCATCTTGTGTTTCATTGCTCTCAGTACCAATACTTAGGAAAATAGCAGCATATTTTTGCATTAGTCAGAACTGGATAGACTTCTCAGTACAATAATCACTCTAAATACTATAATTTGTTGCCCTTTAAACCATTATGATGTTTTCATATTTTAAAGCAAACTACCAAGGGATTTTTTTCCCTGTTTTCTTGACAGGTGAAGCAGCCTGCAGTTGCTTTTGATTATTCTAGAAAATAAGATCATATTTGCTTTGAGCGAAGCCCTCCTTGATGGACTTATATTGACAGGAATAGCCCATGAACCAAGTCTAAGGAATTTCATTTTGGAGCCAAAAAATCACTTTGGAGGATAATGAGGAGCTAGGGAAGACGGGTGATTGAGTTTTCCAAAGCTGGTTTGGGAGTTTGGAGGCTGAACTCGTGTGACCTGTATAGAAAGTTTGTAGACAACCGATAGAAAACAGCCCCTTGTACTTCCAATCAGAATCAACTCTCCCCATCCTGTAAATGTAATCAGCTTGTTCTTTCTACTAGGTGCATTCTCAGTAAAATGATTCTTTGCAATGGCCACTTTAAGCCAGGTCTTTGAAAGAGTTTATTTTGATTGGATCCCTGCTGGGAATTTGCATTTCCACCTTGGAAAGACTGAATCAGAATGGACAGTATAATAAGATCCCCAGGTGATTTTATGGACCCCCCCCCCCCAAGTGATTCTTCTTGCATACATTAGAACCACCTGGGGATCTTGTGAAGATGTAGATTCTGATTCAGTTTATTTGGATGAACCGGTTCAAAGTCTTGCCTTAAATCAAGAGAGGATTCACATATTTCTACCACTCATTTTATACCTATGATGTTTTGAAAACTTAAAAGGACACTGCGGGCAGTTGAATTTACCTCCTTTGCGCACTCACGGGGAATAAGTGGATGGCAGGTATCGGATACTGGAGAGAAGAAATGGGGCACAGGCATCTTTTTGCGCTTGATGGCAGGTGAGAGTATTTTCACAAGACATGTGAAAACCATAAAATTCAATGTAGAAAGTGGTGAGGGCCCTAAGATTGCACAAGTTGGGGAGGGGGAAGGCCTTCCTTCCTCCCCTGGCAGTGGGGGTCCCAGGAGACTGCAGGAAGATGGTTTTCCTCCTGCATAAATGTAGGTAGGTGTGGGCCATGAGATCAATGGGGAAAGCATCTTGGGAGGTGGGACACGCCAAGTCAAAGGAAGGTACAGGCGCAGAGAACCATGGGAGGAAGTGGTTTTAGGAAGAGTCACGCCTGATGGTTTGGCCACGCGCTTGCAGGCAATGGAAGGTGAGAAAGTGTCAGGAGATTGGAAGATCGCAGGGGCTGGATCAGGGAAGGTCGTAAATCCTCTGGAAATTGGCAGTTTGAGAAAACCTGCTATTTTACCTAAAATGAAAGATATGTTGGCTGCTTAGAATGCTGCTTCTGAATTCTGTATTTGACCAGTCAGCGAATCTCCCACATTGGAATAATTCCATTATCGTGTTTTTTTAATTGTTTTTGGTTTTTGCCCTCTAACCTGGACAGGGTTATTGATAATACCAAACCTACCCTTGCTGCTGAGTCCATGCAGACCCATAGGGACCCTTGGCACAGAGTAGAACCCCCCCCCCCCCCCGCCCCATGGGTTCCCAAGCCTGTAAACCTTGACAGGAGCAGCAAACCTCATTTCTCCCCTGGGTTTGAATTACTAACCTTGGGGTCAGTAGCTCCATGCATGGCTCATTATGCCACCAGGGCTCCTTATTCATCAGTAGTGAGTCCAATTCCAAGTCTACCAGCATTGCTTTTATTCTAATTGGCTGTGATCAATCATGTAATCCGCAGGACATTTTGCCTGGTCCCTTATCAATGGCAGAGGTTTAGTTGGTAATAAAGATGGGAGGAGTGGGGGGGGGCAGTATGCTTTAAGGAGTCAACTCAGGTATCTTATCACTCAACTGGGAGCAGGGAAAAAGGCCCTTTTCCCTCATGCATCTGCATTTATATTCGGCTTAGAAATAAATTACATGAAAGGTCAGTCATCGAGAACTAAGCCACTAAAAGCCAGAAGACTAAACCCAGCAATGTTACTAGGAACACGGAGAATGGCTGAAGAGATCATCAGAAAAGTGTCTCCCTCCTGAAGTGGTTGTGAGGAGCATTGACCGCGATCTATACACAGACACACAGCGCACACCAGTTTATCTCATTTAATAAGCAAACCTCCCCGCCCCCACACAAAAAGAAAGACAAAGAAAACGCAAATAAAAAGAACTTTAAGTCTCTACTGCTTTCGCTCGATCTTCTGTAAGCTGGCTTTTAAAGTCCTGTGACTGCAGCTGAGCCTGGTGCCTGCGCCCAGCCCAGCCCAGCCCAGCCCACTGGCACCAAGAGCATGCCCTCTGCTACAGCCGCCTGTGCTGCTTTCCTGCCTCTTGTCCCTCACGTTTATCCATATTTTCATGATTGGAAATGCTTTTTCTATGCACACTTGGTGCTGTGGGATTACAGATGATGTAGAAATGGAAATTACATCCCCCTACCCCCGGTGGAAAAGCTTCTAAGAATCTAATCAGAGCCAGCCAAGTAGAATAACTTTCCAGGTAGACTCCTCGTGCTATGGAAAGCCGCAGAGTTTAATGGACTGAAAAAGGAAAATAGATCTAAATGTTTCTGTACATCAGGAATTTGATTCTATGTTAATTTTTACACATTTCTTCCACATCTTTACACTGCTGGATTCACACTCCTATCCTCTAATTAAAAATGTTTAATCTTTTAAAAAATTATTCATAACATACTGCAGACAGTTTCGCTGCTGTTCCGTTTAGGTTTTCCATATTCTGTAGGACTAGGCTCTTGGTCTCCACCTCGAATTCCACTCAAACAGCATAAGGAGACCAGAAAGCAGGAAGTGGCGAGAATCTCAGAACAGCGTGGACAGCAAATAGGGAGAAGCCCAGCAGGAGAGCTGGGATCCCTGGCCGCTGAGGAACCACTCACTGCCAGTGAGTCGATTCCAATTCATAGAGACCCATGGGTTTCAGAGAGCCTTGTCTTTCACCCAAGGAGTGGCTGGTGCTTCCGAACTGCTGACCTTGTGGTTAACAGCCTGCCTCGTGTAAGCCACCACGCCACCAGGGCTCCTTTGAAAAGGAGTAGCGGCAGTGGGACTGTACAGTAGAAGCAATGATCCTTCTTCTATCAGTGAAGGATGGAGTTAATGAAATGTAAATTCACCACATTGCACTTCGGAGGCATACAGCAAGGCTTGCTTTTCCAGAGGCATTAACACGCTAACCCACATGACAAACAAATGAGTCCTGGGTCTTCCTCTCGGCGCTCGCTTGCTATCTCAGGTACTTGGGCTCTTCGCGCCCCTGGATTTCTGTGCCACCTTATCTGCCAATCCACAGCACCTAGCGTGCTCTTCTTTCACTGTGGCTTAGAGGTACGGTCATCTCCCCAGGCAGGCCCTGGTTGCTGCTTCTCCTTCCTCATTATTTCCCACAGTCATAATGGGGTGCTGGGTGCTTGAGAAACACCCAAGGTCACTCACAGATCGGCGTAAAAGGAGGCAAGACAAGGAGAGAGCCTTTGCGGCCTGGCCGCCTCTTGGAGGACATTAGACCGGGTACGAGCAATCCTGTGGCTTGGGCAGGATTCTGCAGCTTGTTTTCTAGCGGGAGGATAATTTATTCTGCTCTGAACATAGCATCTTGAATATGGAAGCTACCTGTATGAGGGGCTTCACAAAGTCCGTGCAGAAATCCCATTACCTTTTCATTCCATTTCCCACAAATTTCTTGGAGCCCCCTCTTCAGTAGGACGAATTCCCCAGACACATTAAGTCACAGCACATTGATTCCCTGACATGCCTCCATAAATCCAAGCAAATGAAAATACCTATATTTTAAATTCATCAATGGCCCCATTATCAGGAGCCCTGGTGGTGCTATAGGTGGGCAGTTTGAGGCCGGAAGAAAGATTTACAGTAAAGATTTACAGCTTCGGAAACCCCCTAAGGGTCGCTATGAATCGCACCTATACTCTGGTAGTGAGGGTCCTATACTCTGGTAGTGAGGGTCCTATGCTCTGGTAGTGAGGGTCCTATGCTCTGGTAGTGAGGGTCCTATGCTCTGGTAGTGAGGGTCCTATGCTCTGGTAGTGAGGGTCCTATGCTCTGGTAGTGAGGGTCCTATGCTCTGGTAGTGAGGGTCCTATGCTCTGGTAGTGAGGGTCCTATGCTCTGGTAGTGAGGGTCCTATGCTCTGGTAGTGAGGGTCCTATGCTCTGGTAGTGAGGGTCCTATGCTCTGGTAGTGAGGGTCCTATGCTCTGGTAGTGAGGGTCCTATGCTCTGGTAGTGAGGGTCCTATGCTCTGGTAGTGAGGGTCCTATGCTCTGGTAGTGAGGGTCCTATGCTCTGGTAGAGAGGGTCCTATCCTCTGGTAGTGAGGGTCCTATCCTCTGGTAGTGAGGGTCCTATCCTCTGGTAGTGAGGGTCCTATCCTCTGGTAGTGAGGGTCCTATCCTCTGGTAGTGAGGGTCCTATCCTCTGGTAGTGAGGGTCCTATCCTCTGGTAGTGAGGGTCCTATCCTCTGGTAGTGAGGGTCCTATCCTCTGGTAGTGAGGGTCCTATCCTCTGGTAGTGAGGGTCCTATCCTCTGGTAGTGAGGGTCCTATCCTCTGGTAGTGAGGGTCCTATCCTCTGGTAGTGAGGGTCCTATCCTCTGGTAGTGAGGGTCCTATCCTCTGGTAGTGAGGGTCCTATCCTCTGGTAGTGAGGGTCCTATCCTCTGGTAGTGAGGGTCCTATCCTCTGGTAGTGAGGGTCCTATCCTCTGGTAGTGAGGGTCCTATCCTCTGGTAGTGAGGGTCCTATCCTCTGGTAGTGAGGGTCCTATCCTCTGGTAGTGAGGGTCCTATCCTCTGGTAGTGAGGGTCCTATCCTCTGGTAGTGAGGGTCCTATCCTCTGGTAGTGAGGGTCCTATCCTCTGGTAGTGAGGGTCCTATCCTCTGGTAGTGAGGGTCCTATCCTCTGGTAGTGAGAGGGTCCTATCCTCTGGTAGTGAGAGGGTCCTATACTCTGGTAGTGAGGGTCCTATACTCTGGTAGTGAGGGTCCTATGGGCCTGTTCTATATTCTCCACCCCCTTATGCTCCCTTCCTGGCGCTCCACTAGCTCTGTCCTTTCTGATCCGAGCGGGTTTCTTTGGTACCCCACCCCCAGCCCTCCCACTGTATTGCCTTCGTGGGCTTCATTCATGTTTGATCTCAGTACTTTTTTTCCCTTCTGGATTCTAGCCAGCATTGGAATTGGGTAATGAAATTAATGAAAATAAATGGACAATGTTCTATCAGCAGCGACAGGCCTTCTCTTATCGAAGTGCCCTGAAAACGTGGCTGCTTCTCTCTCTGAGCCACACCTGCTTACAATCCCCACTCACCCACCCCGATTCCCCAAGGGACGAGTCTTCTGCATGGCATCTCATCACCAATATTTAAGAAGCATCATTTGACCGTCACACCTCCAAGGGTCTGTTTGGGTGGTGGGAGGGGATGGGGGTGAGGGGCAGGGGTGGGAGGAGCTACTGCTCAGAGCTCAAGGGGACTAAGGGTTTCAGTGCTCTTGGAGAAGGACGCACTCCCTTTCAGTAACCTCTTTATGAAAGGATCCCTTTTCTGGATTTTCCAAACAGGCTCCTTTGTCACGACCCCAAGAGAGCCGACATCCAGTTGGGGGATCAAATCTCCCTTATCGTCTCCAGACTGTTTTACCTCTGGGCACTCCCCCCCTCCCCCGGCTGGGGGGCCCTCAGGCTTCACATAGCCAGCAACCTGCCTTCTGAGATGCCCCAGCCCCTCCGGCCTCCTGTGTGTGACTCTGACACCATGGGGAAGTCCCCCTTGGATTCTAAAAGCAAATTAAACTCCTTGGAATCCAAAACTAATAAACTTTCAGAGTGGCCTCAGGTGGGTTGGTTATCATGATATTTCAGTCTCACCTAACCAATAAGAGGGCTGGTTGGCAAGTGTCCAGGACGAATATTCCCATGTAAGCACTGGATTAGAGGAAGCCAAAAGATTTTTTTGGCCATCTACATGCTCATCTTACACCCCACCTGGGTTCTGAGGTGCAGATCTTGTGACGGTTGGGGCCCTGAAAAGCAATTAAAAGAAATAAAGCAAAGTATTATATTTTAATTGATGTAATCTTCAAGCTCCCAGTGGAATCTGGAGTGATATCTGACTAGAGTTACCCCAGGTATCAATAGATGGCTATTCTGTGAAAGTGCATTTAGGAAGACAAAACCCAACAAACTTCATTAACATGTGTCTCCGTTTAGGGGGCATGGAGGTAGGGTGGGGGTGTGTGATTGGCTCAGACTCCCAGGGCTAAAAATGGGAAGGAGCCACCCAGACTTTTCTGGGATCTGAACCAAGACTGAGGGAGGAGAGCGGGAGGTGGGGAGGTGGGGCCTGAGCCAGTGAGAGGAGAGGTGTGGAGCCGAGAGAGGACGGTGGGTATTTCCATTTTCTTTGGGGAGCATCTGGAACCACGCGTTCCAGATCACAGCGGCTCTCAGCCATCACGAACATTTCAGGGTTTGTTTCAGTTTTATTGTAAATATGCCAGTCCAAGAAAGATAAACAGCAGAAAGAAAGCAAGAGAAAGCAATGGCATTAGAATACAGAGTCAGATAGAAAATACAGAATGGGAAAGAAAGCCAACAAGTAGCAGGTTAAAAAGTGGAGACAAAGCGAAGGTGAAAACTAGCTGGAAACAAGGTAAAAATTATTCTGGACCTCCCCCGCCCCCAGGCTGGATTGAGGCACAGCAGCGATGGTCCCAGCAGCTAATAGAAACTGTCAGGTGTGCCAGTCTTATCTTTATTCCGCACGGTGAAAGGAACAGACTTTATAAATGATTCATGAGGACATTTATTTCCCTAATCCATTAAAAAAAAGTTTGCTATTGATCAAGATATCCAGCCCATAAAAACGCATTTTAAAAAACCACCCTTCCCACTGCAAATGTGATCTGACCGTAGGGACCACAGCTTCAGAGGCAGGGGCCGGGGCTGTGGGTAGAGAGTAGATGGCAACATTGGGGTCTGAAGTCAGTGGGTCTCTGGGCCACATTTCTCCGCTAGGCTGGAGGCCAGGCTAAAACGAAGCCCAATGTCCTGGACCTCCTGCTGTCTGATGGGTAAAGAGGAAAAAAGGGGAAAGCGTTCAGCTTGGGGAGCGAGACCAAGTGAGGGTACCACTGGCATCCCTGATGGGAATCGTCAGGGTGCCAGGTGAACCACAGGATGACAGCTTCAATTCAGGCCATGCCACAGAGACGATGCCGCCCTACCCACATGGCAAACACATGGACTTAAGCTCATCATCTTCCAAAGCTGTCTTTATTTTAGTCCATTCAGAACAGAAACAATTCCAGGGTCATTCAATGCAAGGTGTGGTGGAGGTGGTGGAGATGAAGACGGCGGCGGCGGCTGCCTATGTCTCTCTCCTTGTGAGTTTTCTAAGTGGACAATCAGAAGTTGCATAGGATTTGTTCTCCATCAGAAAACGAGAGCTCACTGCGCGACACTCCAGGTGGTGAAGCCAAGCAGAGGTGAAGCAGCTGCGAGGACCCTGCACCCCTTCCTGTCAGATGCCACTGCTCAGGGGCTCCCAGACTCCTCAAACATTGAACCACAGCCACAGCACGGCCGGGGACGCATCTGTGCCTCCCACCTTGTGAATGGCTTTACCTGAAGTCACACAAGCCAAGTCCGTGGTCCAAGTCAAGAGTTCTGATTCCTAGGTCTGTGATTGGCTACCCGACTCCACTTCTCTCCCAGGCACCTGGCAAATTCTTGATGACTTAAGGTCTTTCCATTACATACACACGCACGCTTACACAAACACACACGGACACATAGACAAACACACACACTTACACCTAGGGCTCAAATCCAGTAGCAAGACATCTCCCCATCCAGGGGGCTCTGGCTTCAAGGACAGCAGCCACCGAGTTTGGTTAAAAAGAGATGCAGTTGACAAAGTGTGCACCATACCAAGAGGTGGCCGGTCCTGCTCCTCTCTGAACAGCACTTGGCAGCCTCGCCCAGGCCTCCGGTGTTTGAACGCTGGTCCACCTGGCACGGGTTCTGCTCTCCTCTTCTGTCTTCTTCAGAGACCACATTCACAAAGGCCCATTCGAACCCAGTAATAGCGAGGCAGAAAGGGAAGGAAACCCCTGAAGTTCAGGCAATCAAGGCCTCTTTGAGTAGATTATAGATCATTGTTTGTTTTTGTGTTTGGCATTTAAAAAGTTTTAATGGGCTTTTCAGACTCTGCATCTTATTCTTCCCAAGGGCCGTCTTCCTACACACAGGCACACACCCCAAACCACCCCCCAGAAAGGAGAGTCCAGCACCTGAAATTGGATTACTGGTAACTAACTCAACTCTCTCACTGCCACCGAGTCGACACTGGCTCATAGCAGCCGGAAAGGACAGTGTAGAGCTGCCCAGTGGGTTTCCGAGAGCCTGGGATGCTTTACAGGAGTGGACAGCCCATCTCTCTCCCTTGGAGCGACTGGGGGTTTTCAACTGCTGACTCTGTGGATGGCAGCCCCCCGCGCCTCGCCCCCTGCCCACCGCACATCACCAGGGTTCCTCATCGGCAACTCCAGTGGCGTAAAATTCAGGAAAAGGACGGGAACTATTTAGACTTCCGTTTTCCAATGCTAGCTCCCCCCTCCCCTGCCCACAAACAAAAGCAAACCCCTACAACCCAGACAGCAAACGTCAGGACCAAGAAGAAGACAAAGAAGAAAAGGCGAAGCAAAAAAAAAGGGAAAAGAAAAACTATATACAAAACCAGAAGAAAAAAAAAGCCAACCTTCCCTGTTGAGTTTAATTTTTTTTTTCCTGTAAGAACTAGCGTTGGGGTACAATGGCCCCGTCCTCGGGGGACACTCCACTGAAGCTCCCACCCATGAGTGGGCAGGGCTAGTCGGGCAGCGACCCTACCCCAGGCCCCATGTTATTTTTGGTGGGTGGGAAAGGGCCCGGCAAGAGAAGCTGGGCTCCCGGTGGCCACGTGCTTGCGATGTCTCTCGTGGACCCCTTTCCGGACCTGGGCGCTGTTTCAGGGCCGGGCCGTCGGCTCTTTGATTCTTTTGCAAAGTTCCCGTATCCCAGATCCCGAGAGAAGTCATGACACTGTACAAGGCCGGGCTCCGGGCGGATAGCGGGTGCCTGCCGGGCCTCTGCTGTCTCGACTCCGCGGGCAGGGGCTACTCGGGCTCGCTGCTGTTGGTGGTCTTCTCCCACTCCAGGCTCTCCTCGCTGCGCGAAGGCGAGGGGCGGGCGCGCAGGCCCTGGAACCGCCGGCACTCGGGGCACACCCGGATGTGTGTGCAGCCACGGGCCACCAGGGCCGCCTCCTGGGCCAGTCTCTGGGCGATGGGGTCCGGCTCCCCGGCCCCGCACAGCTTGCCGTTGCTGAGCGTGGCTGTGCCCCTGGGCCTGCGCTCCTCGGTGATGGGGGGTCGGGGCTGCGGCACCCCCGAGCGCCGTCGCCGGGGGTGGGTATTGTCCTGACACAGGATGATACTGCGCAGCTCACTCACCATCTCTTGGCAGACAGACACCTGGAGGAGAGAAGGAGGTCACAGTCCAGCCTCTCAGAACCAGCCCCCACGGTCCCCTGAGGGTCTGTTGGGGGACAGATTGTCCCGTAGGATCTGGAAGGCCTCCCAGACCATCTGTCAATCCCACCCTGCGTTTGCTAGTCATGCATCCTTCATAATAGTCCTCCCTGTCAATTTGGTCACTTTCAAGGACAGCCAGCTCAGGAAAGTGCCCAGTTCTAGCTGCTAGATCCTTCTTCCTATCGAGTCAACAAATCCTCTCCCTGAAATGTTCACCCTTGGGTTGTTGATCGTAGTGAAACTTGGCCCTGGGAGGTTATCACTAAGGAAACAACCCCTCACCTGCATGCAACCACCATTGCGCCTGCATCAGTCTTTCACTGCTGTGTGCACGTGGGCATTCTTCTAGCCTTGAGTGCAGCAGCTGGCTGGGGTGGACAGAGGGCCTCTCATAGCTATCACAGGGAAGACAGTATCCTCATATGAAACTCTCCGGCCCAGCTGTGGGCCGGAATTCGGAATTTGTTGGGTTTTAGGAAAGGAATACAGCACAGCCATCACGTAGCACGCTCACAGGAGCCTGGGTCAGACCCAATATTGGAACGCATTCATATTCCTGTAGCAACAGGCATGTGCGCTCCCACGAGGTGAGAAAAAATAAAGCCATAAACAGCCGCCTCGGATCGGTTCAAACCAAGTTTTGCTGTCATGTGTACTTACAATAATTTATGAAAACGTGGGACTTTCTGGGCTCTCTTGGTTTGAGGCTCGTGGGTGAAAAACCCTGAGCCTGCACTACTCATGTCCATCTGATACCACTTCTTTCCACTACCATCCTGACACCATTTGCTTGCAGCTCTGAGAAGGCTTCCATTCACGGAATCCCCTGAAGAACAGCACTCGGAACTACAGGTATTGTAAGAGCACACAGACTGAACTCGCCGCCATGGAGTCAGTTGTGATTCACAGCGAGACCTGGCAGGACAGAGAGAACTGCATCCTATCAGAGTGGGCCTGTGCCCCTGTGGGTACCTGAGACTGGAGCTCCTTACGGGAGCAGAGAGCCTCATCTTGCTCCAGAGGAGCAGCTGGTTGTTTCACACTGCTGACCTTATGGGTAGCAGCCCAGCTGGTAACCCACCGTGCCTCTGGGGCTTAGAGACATAGCTTGCCACGAGTTACTTGGCTAACAGAATGGATCCAGGATTCGAACGTAAGTGTGCTAGAAAGAACATTTTTCTGGAGTGAGATGGGAAAATCCAGGTTCATGTTCTTTCAGCTCTATTGGGGGTCTATTGTTCTATCACAGATGAATAGATGAAGTAGCTTTTGCCCTTCATCCTAACAGTTGGTAGTGCTCTGAGCTCTCGCGAGAATAACTAAATGTGCAAATTTTCTGCCTGAAGCAGCTACAGAGAGGCAGTGTGAGCGAATGGAATAGGGACTGAGTGAGTGAGTATTTGAGAGCTGGATCCTAGACTCATTGTTAATAATTAGCAGAAACTCTAGGTAAGTCCCTTACCCTCCTTATGCTTACAATAACTATGATGCCGACAAAAAGAATAAACCTGTTCAACCTGTTTCATGTCACAAGAACGTAACTCAACAACTGCCCCAGTGTGCCAAGCATTGCGCTTCGCCATGGAGAGACAGAGAGAGAGGACGTAGGTTTTGCTTTTAAGGTGTTCAATGCCTATGAGGGAGGTTGACATAAGAGTATACCACAGGGTATATGTGCTCTGTGTGTCAACTACAAAGGCGGTGGAAAGGAGGAGGCATCCTGATGCACTTGACTGCTTTAGGGGAGAGGGCAAGGCGGTTGGGGAAAGTTTCACAGGCAAGGGACAACTGAACTAAGTCCATTTAAGGGATGGACACAGAAAGAAAGCCAGCAGAGCCAAAGCGAGAAGTAGGAGGGGAACCAAGAGTTTCCAGAAGGAATTGTCCACATCTTCACAGGCTACATTGAGGCGCAATGAGGTCTAATGGGCTCTCTTTGGTTTTGTCCAGTGGGAGCCTCAGACCCCTTGGCAATAGTCCTTCAGACGCCCTGAATTGAGGACTGAATGGGTCGTGAAGCACTGGAGACCTAACAGCAAATAAACATCTAGAAAATTATGATGGCAACATAGGTATAAATGCACTTGACACTATTGATGCATGGATCATTACAAGAGCGGTAAAAGCCCTCAATAAAATGTTAAAAAAGAAGGAGGAGGAGGAGGAGAACTGGAGACAGAGGCAGAAGAACCCCTGTTTTAGAAGAGGGGAGGGATAGGGTAAAACCCATATAATGTCGCTGCCATATTTAATTATGAGAAAAACGCCTGTTTACTGATTGCAGGAGAGAGAAGGCTGGAAAACACCACAGGGAGAGAAAAGGGGTAGTCCTTGAGCAGTGGCGAGAAGCTGAGTTCAAGAGCAGGGCCAAGGAGATGAATCAGAACACCTGCTCACCTGAATGCAGGTGTGGGAAGTGCCTACAGCTGTGGGATTGTTTTAGGTGAGGATTTTAACTTGGGGCTGGTCACTGCAGATTTCTTGGGGGAGACGAGAGGTAAAGCCAGCTTCTGCACGTGAAGGATCAGAGGCCCTGACCAGTGGCTGGTGGCGTGGAAGCCCCTTCTGAGAGATGGGGGAGGAGGCTCAGCACAGCAGTGAATGGAGAGGCTGGACGCCATGTTCTTAGAGGGCCTGCACAGTTATGCGCTTTTCTTCCAGGGGCAAGAAGGGGAGGGGCATTCGGGAGAATCCAGAGTTGAGAGACGGAGAGAGAATCTCATGAACTTTATAATGCCACTGACAAGTGCCCTCCCCTGGGTGAGGACAGACGAGCAGCACGCACTCTTCCTACTCCGCAGACTCTCCAATCTCCCCGAAGTTTTGACTTACCCACGCTTATTCAAAGCTACGAGGACACATAATTCATGTGCTCCAGTGAGTCGCAATATCTCTAAGTGTCTTCACCTATAAGGTAACCCCCCCTAAAAAAAACCCCACAAAACCAAGCCCTCACAATGGAAGGACTTATATCACCTTTTCCATTAGTAACCTGGTATTTTTCCTGGTTTTCTGCATCTGGAATTATAACTATACATAGGAATGTTTTACTCACAAAGCTTTTTCACATATGTATTTATGCTCAGCCATTTCAAAGACGACCATGGAGCCCAGAGAGGTTAGGTGCCTTTTCGATGGCTGCATAATTAGTACTAAGTGAAGCCATGTGTCAATCTCCAGGCCTGGAGTTCTTTCCACCCCCACCCCCCACCACGTTGGCTCTGTGGGAGCTCCGGATGTGCGTCGTTGTTGGAATGACGGTCGGAGCAGGGAAACGTGGGCCCATCTGTCATTACTATCCGTTCCCCTTTGGAAGTTTACCTCGGTTGCTTCTGAGTGTCGGAGAGTCCATAAGAACTCCAACATGGCCATGAAAATAGCCACGATTAAGCCACAAATAAGAACCACAAAGATTCCGCCAATATTCTCCATGCCCAGGCCTGCAAGACAGCAGAGAAACAACAAACAGCATAGAGCAACAGGCAAACACACCGTAAGCCTCCTACCCCAAATCTCGAAAGTCATGCAAATAACTAGAATTTGAGTCTTGCATCGTCTCCGTGAGGAACCTGGTATTTTCCCCTGTTCTCCATAGAGATCTTGAAGGGATTACATTTTCTTGAACAGTTGTCCTCGCATCTGGAGACACAGGGACAGGTTTTGGATTATGGGGCATTTGAGCACGAGGCATTTTGGGAGAAAGAAAACAAATCATAGCTGGAGTAAGAATAGAAGGCAGGACCGAGTTGCAAACGGACAATGCTAACAAGGTAGTGTAGGGGCTTGGGGGTACATTTGAGGCTCCTCTTAAGAACACGGTTCAGGCCAAGGTTAGCCTGTA
Organism: Tenrec ecaudatus; assembly: GCF_050624435.1. NCBI lineage: Eukaryota > Metazoa > Chordata > Mammalia > Afrosoricida > Tenrecidae > Tenrec > Tenrec ecaudatus. Next base: position 120,570,042 of record NC_134533.1, on the reverse strand, counting down.
GAGAGAGATCCGACACCCACTCCCTGTGAGAACTCTGCAAGTAGATTTTGGGTTTACGCTGTCATCCAGAGCCTCCTGCAAACCGAGTGTAAGCTCCAATAACATTCCTCCTCTGGGTTTGGATTTTGTTATTTATAATCCTTGGACCGCACAGGCTCATACCATCAACTCCTGATTACCCGTGTGAATGCAAGATCCTCCATGTTGAATAGTCAAAATCAGTGGATCACTAAAATATCCAATCTGAGGAAATGAAGCGAGCATTTGGAGTAGGTTTTTACCTTCCAGGAGGAAGGTGACTGGGGTTCATTTGAACACCTGGTCCTCTGCACGTAAGCCATTTAAAGAGAATGTTTTGATCGTGGGAATATGGGCATCCAATTCCACATGAATGGAGGGGGCTGTGAGTTAAGGAAGCCAGAAGGCAATGGGCACCGAGGGGACACGGGAGAGGAGGCACCAAAGTCTCCCTGTGTGAGGTGTGGGGTGTGAGGCTGTTGCTGCAGTCCAGGTCGGGCGTGAGAAGAACTCCTAGGATGTGGGTCTGTGGAGTGAGGTTGCAGGGAGATCACCAGGGACAGCTACCTGCGCGGAGACAAGGCCTCCCCAGAGTATGAAGATTCTTCCAGACTCCACCATCGCTTTGAAATATTTCTGCCTGATATGGAAGAAAGGACGAGGATACCTCTAGAACAGTGGTTCTCAACCTGTGGGTCGTGACCCCTTTGGGGGTCGAATGACCGTTTCACAGGGGCCACCCAATTCATAACAGTAGCAAAATGACAGTGAAGTAGCAACAAAAATAATTTTATGCTTGGGGGCGGTCACCACAACATGAACCATATTAAAGGATTGAGACATAGGGAGGCTGAGAATCACTGCTCTAGAGGGATATTAGCTACCTGCTTGTATTGCTTCTGTGAAGAGACATTCCTCTTGGTCTTGGTTATTTAGTGTTGCTGTGACCGAAATAGCACACAAGTGAATGGCTTCAATAGACAGACTTATTTTCTTATAGTTTAGAGGCTAGATGTCTGAATTCAGGATGCCGGCCTAAGGGAAGGTTTACTCTGTCTGTCCTCTCTGAAGGAAGGTCCCTGGGTCTTGGAACTTCTGCTCCTGGGTGATTTTCATGTGGCTTGGCAATGTTCTCCCTCAATCTTTCTCTGCCACCTCCAATTGCTTGTATAATCTTTTATATCTCCCAGGAGACTGGTTTACGAAACTCCCTATACTAACCTTACCTCATGAATATAACAAAGACAAGTCATTCCCAAATGGGATTATAATTATGGGCCTAAAGGTTAGACTCTATAATATGTATTTGGGGAGGGGGGGCATAATTCAATCCCTAACAATCTACCCTTTGCACCCCTCAAATCCCTGTCCTTCTCATATACAAAACTCTATCATATTGTCTTCAAAGTTTAACTTCACTCCAAGTCCCAAATCTGATTTTCTGAATCGTCTACATAAAATCTTTAGGCGTATTGCATCTTGAAGCAAAATTCTTCTTCAGCTGCAAATCTATGCAATCTAGACTCCAGGTTATCTGTTTCCAATGGCGGTATAGACACAAAGTTTACATTTCCATTAAAAATGGGAGAGATTGCAGGAAAAGAAGGAATAATGGTATCAAGCAAGTCCCAAACCTATCAGAACAATTGAAAATAATCCTGTTTTTGATACATTTGGGCAAAGGAACTAGATTCTGAGGGTTGGTGATGCCATCTGGATTCTCTGTGGAGGTGCCTCAGACCTGGACTCTACCTTGCAGGCCTACTGGGATGGACAGTTCCCTGAACTTGGAGCAGTCCCCAAATCCATCTGAATGATGGCCACACCCCCTCAGCTCCAGCAGGCCTCTCTGCTGTTCCTTGGGCATGGTAGCCATGCGCTGTCTCCCAGCACACTTCAGTGGCAGCGCCCCACTCCAGAACCAAGTTGGTGCCGATCTGGCTCCTTGAAACCTATGAGGCAGTGGTCCCACCTTTCAGCAGGTCTGGTGATCTCCCAAAGGCTCTAACAGCATTTTCTTTCTTTCATTTCATTTGTTATATTTAGAAGACAACAGATGTAGCTCCTTTGCCCTGTTTCCTGCCTGTGGAATTCCAAGCGGCAGAGTTTCTTTCATCCTTCCATGGACCCTTTCATTCTAAGACGATGGATATTCTGGGTGGTTAGCTCCAACAGCCACGAGCTTAATCTCTTTAACAAAGATTCTGTAGCCACATCCTTGGTGAACATTGTATACATGCCTTTAGTTTGTACTACAGAATTTTCAAATCTTCAAGTTCTTTTTACATTTTGTACAGATCGTTTTTAAGTTCAGTTCTTTCCTCCAGCATTTTACCGTAAGCAGCAAGGGAAACCACGTAGCCCCTTTAAGCTGTTGATTAGAAATCTCCAAGCACATCACTTACAATTTCTACCATCCACCAAACAGCTGAACATCATTCAGACAAAGTTCTTTGTCACTGCGTGCAAAACATTGCCCTTCCTGCATCAAGGATCCATGGTAACACAACGTGTTAGCCTGCAAGGTCAGCGGTTCAAACCACACCTCAAGGGGAAAAGATGCGACTGTGTGCGCCCTTCCGGAAAAACCTATGCAGCAGCTCTACTTTGTCCCGTGATATCACTATGAGTCAGAATCAGCTTGACAGTAGTGGGTTGTTTCCTCAATTGTCCAATCACATGTTCATCAGTTCCTTTTAAAATCTCGCCAGAAACACGTGAACATCATATTGTTAGCGAGTTTTTGTTGCTGTCACCGTCTGTACTCTCTAAGATGATACTCTAGCGCTCCTTACTTCCTCTGACCCGTCACTAGAAGTGCCTTTGCTGTTCATAATTCTGCCAACCTTCTCTTCAAGGCAATTCAAGTTTACTGTTAGGTCCCTAAGATCTCTTCCAGCCTTCACTCATTACCAATTCCAAAACCACAGCCTCGTTCTAAGTATCATTGGAGCAGCACCCCACTCCAGGTACCAAATTCTGCCATAGTCATTTACTGTCACTGTAGCAGTAAGAACACAAATGGATGGCCTAAACAAACAAATTTATTTTCCTCAATGTTTATGCGTCTTGTATTCTGAATTCAAGCTGCCAGCTTGAGGGAACCTGGGAACAAGTTTTCTCTTTGTTAATTCTCAAGGAAGGCCCTGATCTCTTTGAGTTTTTGTTGCTGGTCGATCTTCATGCGGCTTAGTCTCTCTTCCCCAATCTCTCTCTGCTGTGTTCACTTGCTTGTTTAATCTGTTATCTCCCAAGGGACTGATCCAAGACACACCCTACAGGAATCCTATCCCCTGAACACAGCAAAGGCAGCCCGTTCCCAAATGGGATTATACCCACAGGCATAGAGGTTAAGATTTATAACACATGTTCCTTTGGCCACAATTCAATCCAAACTCTGCCACCTGAACTCCAGCTGCCTCCTCCGTCTTGTGATTAGCAACTTCCCACGGACTCTCGGAGCATATACACACACGCAAGTTTCTCTCTTCTTAAAGAAAATTCTACTCTTTCACCTTTGTCTAGTGAATATCCTTTTTCTTTCCTGCCTTCCATGGCCAAGTTTGTTTTTTTAAGTTGTCTATATCCAAACTATTTTGAGACATTCTGAAGTCTCTCAGCTTTCACTGTAAGGTCCCATCTCACAGAAAATGCATCCACATCTTAATGTTAAATGCTTTAAAATTTTTTGCTTGTGATATTACTGAACAACAAAGAGCCCTTCATTTACTATTGGCTGTTATTTCTCAGCAATCATTGTGCACACAGGGCAATGTTTTTGAAATGGAAAAAAAAAAACTAATGGAAAACCTGTCTCTAAATGTAATGAAGTTTTCATGAATATTAAATTTAAAAATTAATGAAGTTGAAACAATGTTACATCCTGAAGCTATTTAATTAAACATGTCTTAATTTAATTTTACAATCTTCTTTTTGCATGTGAAAGCCTGTCTCCCTTCCCTCTCCCCACCCCAAGTTGTGAAATGTAAATTTGAACTCTTGAAAACATTCCAGACCAAGCTACTCTATGCTATTGGAAGGAGAAACGGACTCAGTTCTGAATTTACTATCCTTTCTATTCATACCTCTTCCCGTGCATTTTGGTCTTATGTCCCTGCCCTCACCGGTTACTGGTGGACATTTTGTTTCTAACCCACTGGAGAATTCTCAGGGTTGGTCTTACTAGAGTTCTTTTAGTATATGACATGGCAACAACCCGATTTCCTTTTTCCATAAAGTCAAGGTCTCTTCCAATCTTCCCAGTCTCCTTTGCTTCCTCAGGTGCACCATTCTGACCTCACTTCCTGGCATGCGGCTTTTTGCCTCTTCTCCATGCACTGGCGATTGCCAAGTCCTGGTGATCCTACGTCCTAAAGAGTTTTCAGTTCTTATCATCCTCTCTGTTCTACCCCTTTCCTGTTGAGAGCCCCACTATTTTGCTAGGACCAGTGCAGCAGCCTCTAAAGGCCCCCCTGCTTGTGTGTGTGTCCTTCTGGATCCCGCTTTACAGAGGAGCCTGAGAGAGCGACTGCAATGCATACTCCAACCGTGACACAGTCACCAGAACTGTTTACAGTGCCCAGTACACATCACTGGTGCGCCCACCTTCTGTCCCTTTACTCATCTTACCACCTCTTCTTGGAACCTACCCCATCCCCAGCCCGTGTCTGCCGACCTCTTACTTTGCTTTTAAGACTTAGCTCCGGGCTGCCTTCTCTGGTCTTACTTGACGCTGTTACTCACACCTTTTTTGGGGCCTCCCCAATCTATTGTGTGAATACTACATAAAATAATACATCAGTTGAAGTTTGTACATCAGAGTTTCCCACTAGATTGTGAATACCCTGCCATCACGGTACCAGTTTCCCGTAACCAACCAGGAACCAAAGCCACTGTCACAGAATCACTTCCAACTCACAGTGACCCCACAGGGCTCTGAACTGCTCTAGGGTGGCTTTGGTTTCTGGTGGGATAATTCTGATCCAAGCGGGGAAGGTTTCCCCCGGGTCCCAGTAGGAACCGTGAGTCACTGCAAGTCCTTCTTTCCCAGCTTCTCCTGTTTCAGGGCCAGCATGCTCCTGGGGCGGGGGAGGGTGGTGGGGGGGGGGGGGTTGGCTCCGGTGCTGAGATTCCTAGCAGAGGGGGCCTCTTCCCCAGAGGAGTCAGGCTGGTATGCCATCGCTGCTTTGAGGAACTTACTGGAAAGAGGGAGCAAGAATAGATTGCTGGCAGAGTCAGGGTTGAGAAACAGATGGAGCGGGAAGCGGGACGCGGGTGTTGGGGGAGTGCAGCAGTTGGACTTCGCAGTGTCATCAGTCACTCTCCTAGACATCAAATGCTCCCCACCCCACCCCTGCACACAGCCATTCATCAGAAGCAGCCTTTGAGGGGGCTCCCTCCAGCCTGCCTGGAAAGCCCTGTGGCTCTCACAGGTTCAGAAACACCTGCCCGAGGTACTGGGAAGCTACCTAACCAGCCCCTCCTGCTGCCTTCAGATGGGACCACACAGGAGCCATCGGGACAGATGGCGGTTAGGACTGGGTTTTCTCCTGCCGCTTGCTCCTCTGAGCCTGCATGGTGGCCTGCAATAGTGCTGCCTGTGCCGAAATAGAACAAAGCTCGCCTGCAAACTCCTGGATGCTTACATCCCAACTTTGGTGTCACCCCGCACAGATTGCCCAGAAATACAAACGAGAGGTCACAGACGCGAATGAACAAGTGTGCTTGCCCCTTGAGCCACAGAAGGGGTGACACACTGGATGCAGCGTTCTGAATCTCCTCCGCCCACCTAGCCCCTGCACTTCCTTCAGTTCTGACTGGATAACGGTCACTTTGGGGGTGCAGAGACATCTTTGACTTAACGCCTCCCACATCACCTGGTCACAAACAAGACAAGCGAAGCCCCGGTTCGATGGAGGGGTTCTGACTCATGGCGACCCCATATGCATTAGACGTGCTCCCGAGGGTTTTCCGTGGCTCCCTTTTCAGACCTAGATCACCAGGCCTTTCTTCGGAGGCACTCCTGGTGAGCAGCTGAACGCATTAACTGTGCACACCACCCAGGAACCCCCACCTCCTGGTAGCAACTAGAAGTTTGTGACTGAGATGCATCCGGGAAGTTCTTTTGAACAAAGCAGGGGGTGGCAGCTGTGTCCCGTGAGGTCAAGAGGCAGGGGCCCCAAGAGTCGCTGAAGCAGATAGAGAGAATGCATGTGCGTTGAGAGAGGGCGGCCTGCTGTCACAATCCCAGCCAGCGACCACGTGCCTGTTCTCTGATTTCAGGCGACAGTGTATGGGGAGTGGCCAGGAGCCCAGCCCCGGGCTAGGTGCCGAGCTCCGTCCATTGGTCACAGGTTAGAAGCCTTTCACAAGAACGTGGATTTTTAAATGTTATTTTACCAATATAGCTTTCAAACGCATTCTATTTCCCAGCCATGCTTCACGAAACCCCAAACGTACTGCCGTTGAGTCGATTCTGACTCACAGCCGACCCTGTTGGACAGAGTCGAGCTGCCCCACGGGGGTCCTGCAGCCACAAGTCGTCAGAGAAGAGACGACCTCATCTTGCTCCTGCAGAACGGCTGGTGGGTTGGGGGTATCAGCCACGCAGTTAGTAGCCCCCTGCTGACCATGGCTGCCACCAGGGCTCCTTTATGTTCCCCTGCACCCAGGCACTGTATGAAAAGGTCCCATTGCCACAGATTGATCCACTGTAGGGGGCAATTTCAGGTCCCCGCGTGTGAGCTGGCCTGCCCGGCCTTCCCGTCACGTTTGCGCCGGAAGGACTGAGAAAGCTGCACTGACCAGTTCTTCTTCCAGGCACCGTGGCACCCACCGAGCGAGGAGACTTCACAGGTGCTGGAGCGAGTGGCCTCAGAAACCAGGGAGCGCGCCACCCAACAGAAGGGAGATGCCCAGGGCATATGTCATATTTCACAATGCGTCAAAACTCTAGGGGTAGCTGCATGGGCACTTGACCATGTATCAAAAATTGAGCTCAAGCCATTCATGAAAAAAAAAAAATCTTGCAAAGCCCTGGCCCCATTTGGTAGCGAAAGAAACAAATAGTCAGAGAACTTAAGTAGGTTGCCCAACTTTTCACAGGTGAGCGGTACAGCTGGGAAAAACCTGGCTCTGAGGCAGATGCTTTGTGCGAAACACAGTTACCTGTCTGAGTGGTGACAGCCGCCACCCGCCCTCCTCTCGTCATCCTTTTTGGTGGCTTGTGAGCTCCAACAATGTTGGAAGCTCTGCCATGGGTATTCCAAACCTGCTTGAGGAGGTTAGTTTTTGTCTCTCTGGAGATCCCTGTCTAACACACTGCTAGACAGGTTTCAGTGGAGTTTCCAGACTCAGACTAGGAAGAAAGGCCTGGTGATCTGTTTCTGACAATCAATCAATGAAAACACTGGATCAGAATGGATATCACCCCTGAGGCTGGGCCTCTGGGCTGGACACGTGGCTCCAGCAATGGCCTGGGGCCGAGAGCAGTGATGGTGGAGGAGCAGGGCCCAGTCACATTCTGTTCTGTTGTTCCTGAAGTTGCTATGAGTCAGAACCAACTCCATAGCAACTAAAGGCAGCATCTCCTCCTGAGGCTACTATGCCAACCACAGCAGCACGACCTTTACCTTTAAGGTACGGAGTAGTCAGGTAACTCATCCGAGGGGCATCACTAGCAGGTAGCTGGCTGGAATCTAATATGAAGCCTGTGTCAGAGTCCTTGGCCCGTTGCAGCCCTGTCACTACGGAACTTGAGTTCCATCCTGAGGGCCACATGCATTCCTGGGAGCCCCCAGAACAACTGGCAAGAGGATCCCATGCACAAGCTAGCAGCCAAAGACCCTTCATGCCTTTGAAGCAGGGCATCCTGTCTTGGAATCGATGATTCATTGACTTCATCTTGGCGCAGCCTCCCAGACCAAGTTGTGCTGCAGCCTTTGTGATCATGGATCTCCTTTGTTCCGCATTGGGGTGGGGGGGGCACTGATATGCACAATGCTTCCTGTCTGCACCCTCCCCCAGTTTCTCAGTCTCCCACCAACCCATCTGATGTGACCGGGGAGAGCTTCCTCTGTGGGCTTCTCCAGGAATCTCCATGAGACACTACTGTCTAAGCTCCCACATCCAAGTTCCCAGTCTTGGCTCCATGAGAGAAACCAGAGACCCAGGATCTCCAGGCTGGGCTCCCTGAGAAGAAAAAGAGAGGAAAGATCTCCAGCATGCCCCTCCTCTCGTCACCACCCCCACTCCTCCTAAGATGTCTCACACTTTCACTCCCAGACAGCCAACTTCCTGCTCTCTAAGGATTCTGTGAGTCCATTCTTGAAAGGGGACCCTGATTTTCACAGCCTGGTGGTGTATTTATGCTCCTTTGAAGGCTGTGTTTTTCAAGATAAAGGTATTTAATTTCCTTGGAATTCACAGACCACCTTTTTGTCTAGCTATTGTTCTAGGTAATAGAGCTTCAGGTAATCCAATCCTCTGGAATTGGGAGCTGGCATCTGTGAGTCACTAGTGATTGTCCTTTTTGTAGTTGAGGAAAACAAAACAAAACACCCACGCCAAACCAAAACAACTGCAAAAAAAAACAAAAAAAAAAAACCAACAACCCCCCAAACCAATAAATAAAGCAAGTGTTTTTGCAAAGAGAAGGCAAAAGAGTGGAGGCAGCTTGGACTAACGCAGAGAGCTTTTTGAAAATGTCTAGTCTTCCACACAATCTGCCACTTGGTGGTGTTTTATTTTAATTACTTTTTTAGCTGCATTAGAAGGTGGCTGGTCACTGAACTATAAGCAGGCAGAGAAACTGGGAGGCAGACGTGACGGGTGTAGGATTGGCAGCACTGCCCCATGGCAGAACGCTTCTGTGGAATTTGGCAGTGGCATGGGCTGCCATCCTAGATGAGAGGGGGGTGGGGTTAGTTGTATTTCCTTAGAAATGCCTCCCATTTAAACAAGACAACAGCAGAACAAACAGGGCTGTGTCCAGCACGGTGCATTGTTTGTACTTTCTAATGGAAACCAAAGTGCCTCCAGCTATCTGTTTCAGAGGTCTGGGGGGGATACACCCCTCCTTTACCCCCCATCCTCACCCCTTTCTGTCTGTCCTGTAATCTCATGTCTTTAGATGCATGTGAAAGGTAATGGATTTGAATCCTAACAAAGTCACACAGGAGCCGCCATGGCAAGAAGAAAGGAGTCCCTGTGTTCACTGCCATTGAGTTGATTCAGAGGCCCTGTGATCTGAGATAAAGGTGGGGGTGGGGTGGAATACGTTTCTATGGCTTAATTCTGGGTGGCCATTTAAAGATTTAGGGAAAAAGATCTTTCAGGACCATTCTGCTCCTGTGGCTATTCTCCAACAGCCTGGAAGATCCCTTGTGAGCAGTGCTCTGCCCAAGTCTAGCGACACACACACACACACACACACACACACACACACACACATCCCACCCCCAGTGACTCTTGGTTGGCTTTCAGGATGCCACATGGAGTCTCCTGTGGCCAGGAAGCCCTTGGACTCTCGGAGTAATGCCGGTTTGGGCTCCCGCCCAGGCACAAATGGAACCATGGCATCACCCTGGCAGGAGCTGCCCTGGCTGGAGTCCCTGGCTCTCGTGATGATTGCAGGGCATCTCCCAGAGAGCCTCTCTCAGGTCTTCCTGCTCATCGATACTGTCCCCGACTCATCGCAAAGCAAGTGCTGGCTGTGGGACAGCACCCGGGACCTTCTGCAGGGTTCAGGACCTCTGTACGTTGACACCCACTGTCTATTTTCCCTTTTCTCTGTGCCAGGGGAAACCTGGGCCCCAAAGTGATAGGACCCGCCCTGCTCACCCACCCCTTCCATCTTCCATGGGAGCCTGGCCTTTCGGCCTGTCTCTCTCTGTTCACCCTCAAACTCTGCTGCTATCTGATCAGTCTTCCTGAAACTCTGCAGGGGGTGGAAGAATTTGAAAATGTAATAACTCTGCAAAAATGATTAACTTTCTTTTCCTACAAATGAACTCAATTCTCTGTCTCCAACTCCCACTGCCACCCGCTCGCCAAAAGCAGAGACTTCTCAGTCATTTCAGATTTAACCACAGTCAGTTTCAAGGGCTTCCCCTTGTCCACTCTCCAAGACGCACTTCGGTTCTGGGGAACTTCAGTTCTGGGGTTGGGGAGGGAGGCCAGTTACAGGCTCTGACTTGGGGTTAGGGACTAGATGCCTGGTCTGATGCTGGATTCCCTCTGCACGGCCATGATTCCTACTTGGGCCCGGGAAACTCGAGCCTGCCCCTGCTATCTCTCCTGTCCCTCATTCTACCATTGAGGCCGGGCATGTATTTCTGAAGCTTGCCAAACTCTAGAAACAGTGAAAAATCTCTTTACCTCTTGGAGACTCCACTCTGTCTCCTAAGCACCTTCTCGCCCTACTACATTCCAGTAGGGGGCAGTGCTGGAGGCAAACTCACTGCTGTCGGGTTAACTCTGACTCACAGCGACCCCACATGACAAAGTAGAACAGCGCCCGAGGGTTTCCGAGATGGTAACTCCTTACAGGAGTAGCAGGCCTCGTCCTTCTCCCACGAGGGGCTGGTGCTTCCTGTAATGTACTCGAATTCTCCTCCTCCATGCCGGCTATCTGGGTTCGAACACCAGCCACCACCTGTCTGGCAGTGGCTACTCCTCGGTTTCTCTGATATTACTCAGGTTCCCGGGGTGCCTCCAGGCGAAGATGGACTGAAACTCAGCCAGAGAAAATCCTGTGGAACACGGTGGTCTGGCCCTCTTGTGCTTGGGCGCACCAGGAGTCTAGGCTGAGTTGTAGGTGGTCGCCTCCACAGGCAACAAGCACAATTCAAAGCAGTCCCTGTTCAGAAGCTCCACCCTGTCTCCCCCACACCCCCACCAAGAGATGGCCTCTTTGATCTGGTTTGCAGACTGGGAGCCTGGGCAATACTGCTCTTTTTTAGGGCACAACAAAGGTTTTCAGGCAAGGGGCTTTTAGACTTCAAGTGCAGTGGGCTGGGAGAGTCTGATGCAGACTGGCCTGCGGTTCAGATGCCTTTACCCAGCTCTCAAGGGTCTCTTAACTCCCTCCTCATCCTACTTGTTCACACCAATTTCTGACTGTGACCAACGGGACTCTACACATTCCTAAAGCAATGGCACTTAATGAACACTTCCAGGTCCAGGCTAATTGTGTCTGTAAAGTCCTCCTTGGCCGTTCATTAGACTCATCACTTCCTCCTCTGGGCTTCACAGGCTTGCTTGACAGCTCCACAAAAGCATCTCTACAATTGTACATTGCATCTCTACAATCCACCGCTATGGCTACCATGTCGCCTCTCGCTGGGTTCTGAATCTCTTAAGGGCAGGATCGTGTCCCCATGATCTCCAATCCTCGCACCTGGTTTGGTCAACAGTGGTTTGTAGTGATGCTTGTTGACCATCATGAATACTTTGAATGCCATCCTTGGGTATCATCCTTCCTGTTGGGGAGGGAACAGGTCTTGGATGAGAAAGGAAGTGGTACCTAGTCTGGAGAGCCTTACCATGTTTCCTCATTCTTTCATTTATGATTTTTTCCATTCATCCTTTCATCAAATACTGATGCTGGGTGATATGCTGGATACTGAAGCACAGAACTGAATAAGACACAGATCTTGTCCTTAAGCTGTTGCGAGTTTATTGGGCACGGATGAAAGCAGAAACAAAATCGGTGTCAGAGTATGATCTGAAGGCACCCCGGCCTTGAGGAGCCCAGGACGAGGGCTGCACCTGTGACTTGCGGGCACTCTTGAGACTTCTGGTTGTGCCTCCATTTCCCCTCCGCCGCAGATTTCAAAATGAAGCATGTCCGCGTTTACTTTGTGCTTTGGCATCCTGCCGAGGGCTTTTCGTGATTTGTCTCATTCAGTCCTCCTGGTGGCTTTGGCCTCTATTTATCAGCTCTGTTCCCCAGAGCCGGGAAGTGAGAGTCAGGTGTCCTGTCCAGTACTGGTGCTAGGGCTCGCCTGACCCAAACCATGGTCCTTTCAATCACCTCATCTGCACGTGGAAGCTGGAGCGTGACTAAGGAAGACTTGGGGGCAATGGATGCCTTTGAAGGACGGCGCTGGCCAGGAACAGGGAAAGCACCATGGATCGTCAGACAAGCAAAACTCTCTCGGAGGCAGGACAGCCAGCCTAGGCTGTGGAAGTGAGGCCACGTATCTTGAGCACTAGTGTGTGTAACCAGGAGAAACCAGGCCCTGGAAAACGACCTCTTGCTGAGTGAAGTGGAAGGGCAGCACCAAAGGACCTTGGGAGAGATGATTAGACCAGGTGGCTGCAGCAGCAACTGCGAGGAGGGCACAGGTCCAGGCCGTGTTTCCTTCTGTGGCCTACAGGCTCCGAACCACATGAGCAGGGCGTCTGCGTCATGGAGTCCACGGAAGCCAATGCTCAGGAGCCCGGCTCTGTGTACACTGCTTGAGGGAAGAGAGCCGTCACAAGGATGGCCGACTGTCAATTCAACAAGCGCCATCTTTTCAGGAGGAACGTCAGTCCACTGGCTTTAGGGTGACATCGAAAAGGGGCAATGATACTCACTTGAGTATGAAAACTGCGAGGTGCCTGGGGTTCTAGATCACTTTCCCATGCTTGCCAACTTTGCCCCCCTCCACCTGTCCCCCCTTAGTGATCAGAATTCACGAACACACACAGCTGTCTGCACAAGCGAACCAAAGAGAAGGTACTGGGGCTGTTTCAGAGGTTGGAGATGAAAGTGAGAACAGGAGAGATGGGATCAACTCAATAGCGAGTCTCATGAAGTCAGGAATCAAATGGGGGAAGTGAGCGGGCTCATTGTCCTGTCTGCTGCCTCCAGTTTCCCTCAGGGTGCCTGCTCCCCGGGGTGCCGTCACCGGCCCTGGGCATCCTGAATATCTGAGTTGTTGTAACCAGTCCATACTGTCTCCTGATGATTTTCACCATGTCCGCCCCCCCCCGCCCCGCCCATCTTTTTTTCCTCTCTGAACAAATAGCGTGACTCCGCCACGTTTCTCACATTGTAGATTGGCTGGCATCTGGAATCATTCGCTAATCACTTCAAATGGGTTGGCTTTCATTGTCGCAGTCATGTGACAGGTCTCAGGTGGAAGGCCGCACAGTGCCTTCTCTGTCATTCCCTGGGAGTACGCAGTGTGTTCGGGCGCCCCACTGTTAGTCAACACATCCCTGATGATCAAATGGCTGAGAGGGAAGATGATTCCCCTGCAGACAGCTAACAAAGGCAGACTCCCCTGAAGTCCTGAGAGCAGCCCAGTGCCGGTGCCACCGGCAGGTTACACTGGTCCCATTTGGTGCCAGGTCACTTTCTACTGTCACCAAAGCTCTCTGGTGTGCTTGCCGCTGTCCACAGGTAATGCATCAGGGGCTCAGCATGCTAATAACATGGAGCCCTGGGGCATTGTGGTTACATGTTGGGCTGCGACCTGCAAGGTCAGCAGTTCGAAACCACCAGCAACTCCTTGGGAGAAAATCGGGAGCTTTCTTCTCCCGTAAACAGTTAGCATCTTGGAAACTCATGGGAGTAGAAACTCACAGTTCTACCTTGTCTTAGCGAGTCACTATGAATCAGTGTTGACTCAGTGGCTGTGAGTTCAGCCCCCTGCACTAGTACTCAGGTGAGCTGGGAGTCAAGGGAGGAGGTCTCCCACACTCCATGCCCACTAACAGTCACTGCCCTCTGTAGCCAGTCTGGGCCTTTGGGGAGTGGAGAGCCTGGAAGGCTGTAGCCTCACTGTGTTTCTAGAGGGAAGGCAGCCAGATTCTATACAGCTGCCCTTTGGACATGCAAATGGATAGGGCTAGACACCCCCCTCCCCAAGTAGGCATTAGGGATGCCCATTTCCTCATTCCCTGTCCCACCAGGGATGAGCATTCCTGCTGAGCCAAGAGTGAAGCACATGATAACATTCATGTTACTCCCCAGCTACCTCCCCAGGGGAGACCATGGATAGGTCAATTTGCTGCACATTTTAGCAAGGCTCTAGTGGATGGCTAGGGTGACTGATTTATTGTTCAAATCAAGGCTCTCTGAGCATGAAGACAGTTCCAGAATAGCTTCTAGGCATGAACTAACCTACAACCAAGGTCATGTTGAAACTGTCCCAGGCTGACCTGGATGGGCGTTTCTGTGTGAGAGGCCTGCGGGATGCCTCAAGTGCGCCTGTCAGTCAGTGACTGTTGTATTCAATGTAATTTACCAGTCTCGCCTTGGTGCATCCAATAAAATAGCCCGTGGCAGGTCCTGAGGCCTGTGAGGAGGGCCACATCCCTGTCCCAGGACACTTACACCTCGTAGAGGGGTGGGCAAGTCAATAGTGAACAGATACAATGCCAGCGAGGGAGGGCTGTGGAGGCCAGTTAAGTAGGGGTCAGGAGGCAGCAGGGATGTGGAGCTGAAGTGTTGTTAATGGACGAAGAGGGAGGACTCCTCTCCAGCAGGGTCAGCCTGGAGGAGGTCTTGGAGTAGGGCTTTCCTGGCAGAGGGAACACCACGTGCAAAGACCAGGAAGCGACAACAGGCCAGGAACCTTGGGACAGCATGGGTGGAGTTGTTGGTGAGGAAGAAAAGGGAGTCTCAGGTGGGTGCAGGTCACATGGACCTTGGGGCCAAGGTAAGTTTAGCTTTTCTGTTTTGTCTGAGTGAGATGGGACACCATGAGTGTTTTGTGCATGGGAATGCAGTAATGTGACTCCCAGGTTTAAAAAGAATCACTCTGGCCCTGGTAAGATAAGCTGCAGGACACCAGGCTAGTGCAATGTATCGTGCAGGGGCAAGATGATGGGCACATGGGCAAGGCAGATGCGGGACTAACAGGTGGCTGGAGTCAGGGAACCTTATGGAGGCAGAGCCTTTAGGACTGGTGAGATGGGTGGGCACTGGGTGTCTACAAAACAAGCAAGACCATGGTCCAGACTGACCCACAGCCAGCCCCACCTTGTCCCAGGGGCCTTCCAAGGTGAGCTCTCAGCGTGCTCCGGAAGCCAACACCTGGAATTCCCGGCAGGAGGGGAAGGCGCAGGCTGTACTTACCCTTGGCTCTGTGATCTTCCTCTTTGGGGCACTTGCCCCCCTCCCACCATTTGCGCTTCAGGATCTCCAGGCGGTTGTTCTCCTGCAGCTGGAGAATGGCCAGGTCAAACTCGTCCCGGAAAACCGAGCCTGGAGGTCACAGGGGAGGTCAGGACACGGCATGAGTTCCTGCTGGAGCATCCTGCACTCCAGGTTCCTCACCACCCACTTTAACACCAGGTACCGGGATAAGACAGGGATGGTGGGCTGTCCCCACCAGCCGAGTGCAACTAGGGCTCTTTATTCTTTTTACTGCCCCTCCCTCCATGCTGAGTGGCATGTGGTGCCATGGTCAAAGGTCCAAGAATGCCCCCTAGGCAATGTGCCCGCTTGAAACAACAGCTGTGTACACGGACAGGTTATATGGCCTGCCCCGGACACACGGGACGCTGCTGCTGAGCTTCCCACTCGCCGCCAGGAGTCCAAGCCGGGAAACGCTCTGTGACACCACTCTCTCGGCCAGTCACGGTCGACATTAGTTAAATCAAGTTCTTGAGCATGGCTAGCTCTCACGGCATTCCACCTGACAGTTGTTTACGTGAAGCAGCCAGCGACCAATGAGAGAAGCGCTACTCCAGAGTGTGTTGGGAGCCCCATCTCATGCAACAGTGTAGGGAATCTAGTCACCAGAAACACACCCCCCCACCCCCCTGCACTCTCCCCGCCCCCTTGCCCCTTCACAGCTGCCTGCGGAGTGTACCAGAACCTATGGGCCAGGTACACACGTCACCCCATCTCCCTCAGCCCCTCCTGCCGGCCTTCTTCAATAGAAGGCTTCTGTTCAGAGCAATTCCTTTTTAATTTTTCTCATGGAATATAGTCAAGGAGCTTTGGTTCTAGAATTTAGGTTTAATCACAAAAACAGGCTTAAATGAAACCGTGGAAAGCTCACTGTGCCAGCGCAGGCTCAGGCCTGAGATCATTAAGAACATCCCGCCAGAGGGCTGGAAACCAACTCCGCTGCCCAGGTCTCTTGCCCAGGCTCTGCGAAGGCCTGATGTGAACAGATGCCCCAGATGCCCCCGAGGAACAGGGCAAAGCTCGGGACAAACAGATCAGGGCTTCTTACACTTTGATGTGCTGGGGATTCAGCTGGGGATCGGGTTAAAATGAAGATTCAGATTCAGGAGGTCTGAGGCTTAGGGCGTAGGAGCCCTGGTGGCCTGTGGTTACACATTGGGCTGCTAACCACAAGGTGAGCAGTTCAAAACCACCAGTTGCTCCATGAGGAAAAAAACAAACAAAACATGGGCATTTTACTCCTGTCACAAGTGACGGTCTCAGAAATCCAGCGTGGCAGTTCTACCAGTCCTACAGGGCCACTAGGAGTCAGCACCCACTGGATGGCACCCAGTTTGAGTTTGCTTTGGGGGCTCGCTCAGAGGTGGGCCTGAGGCTCTGCATTCCTAACAGGCTGCCAGGTGCTGCTGATCCTGCAGGATCAGGGGCTTCACCGTGAGACACAAGGAACGAGAGCATCTTCCAGGTCTTTTCCACTCTGACAGCCACGTCGCCATCATCAGACCTCCCCTGCTGTACAGACAAGGTGGCTGACACACAAAGCCACGCTGGCAGCTCCCAAGGCACAGCGTGTGATGTAAAACCAGGTGCTGCTGAGCTGATCCAACTCGTGGCGAAGCAAGCCGTGTGTGTCAGAGTGGAACTGGGCTTTGTAGAGTTTTCAGTCGAAGGAGCTCATCAACTCATTCTTCCAAGGCACCTCTCGGCGAACTTGAACCTCCGGCCAAGCGTATTAATGAATCATTTGCCCTACCGAGGGACCCCCGCCCCGTGTGTAAACTAGATTCACTACCGTGCAGTTGGTTCTGGCTCAGAACAGCGCTACAGACTCCCCGTATGCATTAAAGACAAACAAAACTCTGATTCCAACTCACAGCGACCCTCTCCAGGGTTTCTAGATAGCAAATCCTAACAGGCGCAGAAAGTCTCGGTTTTCTACAGCACAGGGTAGACCTGCCCTCAGAGGGGCTGAAAGGCTGTAAAGTGTGTGGAAACCGATGGTCACAACTTTCTCCACAGAGCAGCTGGTCGGTTCAAGCCCCTGACCTTTGGGTTTCTAGTTGAGCATTTAACCCCTGCACCACCTACCTGCTCCTGCCACACACAGACCCCTAAACCAAACCACTTCTACCAAACGGAGTCCATGGGGCAGAACAGAACTCCCTTGTAGGGTTTTCCAGGCTGGAAATCTTGATGGAAGCAGACTGCCAGAGCTTCCTCTCATGGAGCGGCTGGTGGGTTTGAAACACTGGACTTTCAATTTGGAGCCGAGCGCTGAACCACTGTGCCACCAGGCTCCTTCCCCCTCGTGTAGATCTACGATCTAGAGAACCTCGATGGGGTTTTGAGACTAAACCTTTACGGGAGCAGACAGTGAGACAGCGAAGAGCACGGTGCTTATTGCACGGGATCCAGGGCTTCCACCGCCTGCACAGCAGGCACTGAACACCCACCCACAGGTACTGGGTGTCTGACGAGCTGCTCGGCAGACACCGGGAGATGGTGAGATGAAAGAATGTTCCCTGCCCAGAGGAACTGTGCAGCCCACCAGGAGCTGCTAGTACTTTCAAGCCATTCTCAACTCAGCCACACAGCCCACCCGGGTTCACATGAAGGAGCTGTTCAGGGTCCCCTCTGTTTGCCTGCTCAGATTCTAAACCACCAGTTCATCTTCCATCTTGCTGTTTCCAGAATTTTTCCTGGGCTCAGCGATATTGCTCATCCTGTGCCCTCATCTCTCACAATAGAAGGACAACATACTTGTCTTTCTTGCACATCGGCTCAGTTGGACCCGGGATCTAACCAATGGTCTGAGAACTGAGGCTAGCCCCCCACCCACTCTTTCACCCAATCTGTCTGTCGAGCTGGGAGGATTCATTGGACGGCATGGCGAATGGAGTACTGGGTTTGGAGAAAAATATTCTGAGCGCAAGCTCGACGCCTCTGCTCATCCTGTCACCTTAGTCAAGTGCGGCATCTGCTCTAAACCTTGGTTCAAGCTCTGTAGAGCAGGCACCGCCACACCTGTCCCAGCGTGGGGAAGGTTCAGGGACAGGACACGTGTGAGAAGAGCGTCGGGTCAGTGAGAGAGCAGCCGCCATTCCCTCCCTTTCCCTTTCGTGATGGGAATTCCCAGAGCCCAGCCCATCCCAGCGGGTTGACCTCGACCTTCTATTGGTTTGTCCCCTGAGAACTTTTGAAGCATTTGACATTTTGGTTAAATCTTTGAAATTGTTCAAGTATCACCAAGGTGCACTTGAGGTTCAATGTGTGGCTCATTCTAGCGTCTTGAAACAAAATGTCAGCCAATAAATTTCACCAAGGGACACCTAATGTGGACTATGAATAGACAGCTGTGAAATCAGACGGGAAGTAGAAGGCGTGGAAGTTTCCATGAGCTCCAGTGGAAGCCTTCAGTTATGTCAACATTTACATAAGGCAAGGCTGGACTGCATGATTGCTTATGCTTGCCTGGCTTCCATTCAGTCCTCAGAGGCTATTCATGTTTATCAGGTGGCACGAGGAGGAAAGGAAGGGTGGGAAGGGGATGAATATTCCTCAAGGCAGGGTTGGTGTGACACACTCCAGAAGGCACCTGACCACATTAGCTTGAACTCTCTCAATAACCACGAGGTAGGTGCTAGACACCTAATTTTATAAGTGACATAATGGAAACTCAAAGAGAATGGAATAATCTATCCAAGATCCCACAGGTGGTAACTGGGATTCACTCCCGGCTCTGTCCAAAGCCAAGCACACGAGGCTCTTCATATTCCGCAGGTTTACGTGGCTTCTACCACTTACAGAGCTTTGAGTTAGGTAGAGCTCAACAGAAAGGATGTGTAGGCTGACTACAAAAGTCCCTCGACTATATATCCATTTGCTAACATGAGCTGGTGGCCTCAGTTCCTGCTTTTCCCTGGCTGCCTTGCATAAGCACAGCTCTCCATGGTAATGGCTCTCAGTAGCATGTACAGGGGGAGGTAGCCATAGGAGAGTGTACACCAAAATCACTTGGGGGCCACTCCAAATCCTCTCCACTATCACAACCAGCTCCCCCTACCCCCAACTCCTGATAGAAGCACTTTCAACAGGGGTAGGGTCTAAAGGCAGACATCCTTTAAAATCCACATCTAGGTTACCTTTCTGAACGCCAAGCCCTCTCCCCTGCATACCAAAGCCAGAGCTCAGCAGCCTCTCACAGTGACCCAGGCTGGCTCAGAGTGCAGGGGGTCAGTGAGAACCACAGATCATCTGAAAGCCATCTCATCTAATCCCTTCTGTTCCTTTTGGCAGCAAACTTTTCTCCTGGGACATTAACCAAGAGCAAAATTAATTCATTGAGCGGTTCCCTTGCCCCCTTCTCCTTCCCATAGAAGCAGAAGTGTCAGGGAGCACAGAGATGCCCCACGGCAGGAAACAGAAGAGAGAAGGATCCCATGGTCTAAGGAAAGAGTCCATCCAAGTGATCAATGCCCTTACTGATCCTCCAACAGCCCCTTCGTAATCATGGCTTGACTAATGATCAGTGATTACTGGACGGATTGCAGGTGTGTTTTGTTTTTTCTTTTAACCTTGAGAGTGCCCACCAGAGGCTGTTGGACTCAACGCTGCCTTGGATGGCTCCACTACCTTGACCGTGTCTGCATGAAGCTACACAAAGGGGCTCTCCCTCTCCTGCATACCGACTGGCATGCCAATCCCATAGCCCTTGGTGTCCAGCAGGCCCCCAATCTGAGTGAGGTTGCAGTTTCGCTGCCGATAGTACTCATTCATGGTGGACTCCAGAAGGAAGGCATAGTTGGAGTTCAACACCCTGGCGATCCCCTCCTCTGTGCTCTTCACGAACACACTCGGCTGCTTGGAATACATGTAATTCCACATGCGCTGGTAGGTCTGGTAGCGGGAATTCTGGGAAGAGAACAAAAGGAAGCAAGCGTGGGAACCAGGAAAGGACGTGCTGGTTGATGAAGGGAAGGCATCGAGGCGAGTCTGAAAATCCTAGCCCTCCGGCTACTCCACCCATTTGTGATATTTCATGGACTTTGCTCTTTCCGTTGCTCCGCTTGAGATGTTCCCTGGGGTCAGGTGACCGCATGCACGACAGCAGGAGGAGGGGGCTAAACGTTTAATGTGTCTTTCCGAGAGAAGGAGCGGCAACAAGGCTCCCAGGCCCTGTAACCTTGGCCTCCTGGCTCAAGCACTTGAGCTCTTGCTTCCTTTACCCTACAGAGGCCCCCACGGCCACCGCCCTGTTTCGGTGCCAGTAAGAACTGACATTATGGCTGCGGCCTCTTCCTGGTCCTTCAGGTTGGGGCATCAGCACTTTTAAAGTGTTATCATCTGAAGGAGCAATACTAGCTTCTTTTTAAACTAACTGCCTTAAACCATTTTATCAATGACACCTGCAATGGAAATGCAAACCAAACCCACAGCCGTGGAGTCCGCTCCAATTCCTTAGGACACTGTAGGGACAGAGCAGAACTGCCCCAGAGGGATTCCGAGCCCAGAAATCTGTATGGAACCAGGTGGTCACATTGCCCTCCCAAGGGATGGCTGCTTGAGCTTGAACCCTCCATGTCTGGATGAGCGGCCGAGTGCTTCAACCATTGTATCACCAGGGATCCTGCAATGTACCACTAGCTTCCATCTGGTAATAATAAGAGCTAGACAGTTCTGGACAGGTCTTTCCAAAGCCAGTGTTTGGACCATATTGGTGCCAATTGGCACTGAAACTTACATGGGAAACAGGAAATTGAAGTTTTGGGCATGTTTCATATGAAAATGTAGTTCTTGGGCAATAATTGGTCCATTTAAAAAATAAACTTCTTGTAAATTAAGTGAAAGTGTACAGAGCAGACATGGGTTCTTGAGAGTGTCCCCCAAAGTCATTAAAAGTGAGGTTTATTAGCTAGAGATTTGAAGGATATGAAACTGCTTATTTCTCTGCCCTGTCTCTGTCGCCCTTGGAGATCAATCAATCAATCAATCAATCGATCGTCAATCAGTCAGCACACCATTTGAAGGATATGAAACTACTTATTTCTCTGCCCTGTCTCTGTCGGCCTTGGAGATCAATCAATCAATCAATCAATCAATCAATCGTCAATCAGTCAGCACACCATGTGACAGTGCCTTCTCTGGAGCCTTACAGAGACGCCAACAGGGTCTCTACCTGAGCTCTCGCAAGCCTGCCATCAGTGAGATCCAGCCATCTCCACCTAGTCTTCCTCACATCTCAATCATGTGTCTGTTATTTTAATCTGAATGCTACCTCCAAAATATGACTCAGTTTTCAAAATTTAAATGAATATATTAGTCGCATCCATAAAGCAATATGAGTGAAGTTACAGATTTGAATACATGAATACACAAATGTATGTATATTTAGATGTATATGTATATGTGTAGATTGTACGAGGAGGCTTCAAAAAGTTTGTGAAAACATTTCAACCTCAACAAACCAAACTCACTGCCATTGAATTGATGCCAACTCATAGTGACCCTATAGGACAGGGTAGAACTCCCCCTGTGAGTTTCTGAGACTGTAACTGTTTACGGGAATAGAAAGCCCTGTCTTTCCCCTGCGGAGTGTCTGATGGGTTCAAACTGCTGACCTTATGGGTAGCAGCCCAACATGTAACCACAACTCAACCAGAGCTTCCGGAAAAATACCCTTACCTTTTAATTACACACACACACACACACACACACACACACACACACACACACAGCCTAGAAAAACAAATACAAAACTATTGTAATTAAAAAATGGATCTGCCATGTTGGACCCAAAGCCACCTCAAGTGTCACACGTGTTTTATGTACACGGTTTGTAGTGTCCATTTAGGGATCGTGCCGGGGCTATTTTGTGGGGCAGGAGATCCATGAGCATGGACAAAGAAAATGTCCAAAAGAGGTGACGGTGGGCATACATCTCGACTTGATTCTGCTCAATGGCCAATGTCTGTGAGTAACCGAGGGGCTTTACCTGGAAGAAAGTCATGCTGGAGCCTCCGTGGATGGTGCCGTACTCAATGGCAGTCTGGTCAGCCAGGTCGTCTACTGACTCGATGGGCACGTCCATGCGCTGCACGGTCAGGAAAGCCGCCAGGTTGGCCGTGTAGGATGAGATGATGATGAGCGTGAATGCCCACCTGTGCAGGCAAAGACAGGGGAGTCATCTCGGCCAGGGCGCTCCCAGGAGGCTTAGCCTCTTCCCAGCCCATCTGACAGACCAGGAGTTCTTCGGAAGGAACCCTCTGAGAAGTGGTGGGGGGTGGGGTGGGGCGGCGAGCAGAAGAAGGACATCTGACGTCAACAGAAATAATCAATGTTTGTGAAGGTTGCCAGAAATTCTGTTTTGAATTTTGAATGTGGACGCATGTTTTAATTTTCTAAATCAATCGAGGCAATCCGTACTTGTAGCAAGGCTTTACATCTTTATGGAAGCAGCCTCATCTTTCTGCCATGGAAAGGTGGGTGGGTTTGAACCACCGACCTTGAAGTTAGCATTCCAACGTTTACTCAATGTTTTTGAGCTAAGTATTCAATAAAGGTTAGTGCATGCCTGAGAAAACTTGAGAGCCTATGAGATGCACTAGTAAGTGACCCAAAGGTGCCATCTCTGAGGGCCCTGTCAGAAGCTCCAGGTGGGATGGGTCACTCTATCTCTTCATGAGGAAGCCCACCGTCTGAGGAGAATGGCCACAGAGTAATGTCTCCCACTCAGCGAGGCAGAATTCTTCTCCCAGGTTTAGTGTGAGGAAATTGAGGCTCAGAGATGTGAAGTAAGTTGCCAAGTAAGACCTTGACAAACTCATATTTTCAGAACAGGTCGGCAAACGAGAATACTAGGGGCTCATTAATTAAGAACTGATGAAAAGTACCTTTGAACTCCAGAAGGGTTGGATTAGAAAATACTCTTATGATGGCCATGGTATTTCAAAATTAAATGCTGTCGCATTGGCAAGCAAAAATCACTTACATTGGAAAACAACCTCCCCCCGCCCCCCAGCAAACTATGCTACAGTTAATTGCAAACAATTTGCTCACTTGGGCAGGTCAAGCAAGCCTTCTGCCATCTGGTCAACAGAAAGGACTTGCATCCCAATCCTTCATATATCTATGAAGTATCGAGAAAACGTCATATATATATATGTGAAACCTGAACCGGTCCCATGGCACCTACCAGCAGCATGTATATAAACGTCAGCCCAATTTAGGGTGGACCACCACACATCCCGAATCAAGGGCATCTGTGAGGCTTCATGCATTCTGCAGGCACCACTAACTGATGCGTTATATTTGCCACAGGGACCAGCAGCCGGTAGCTCCCGAGCAGCAATTCAAGAAGCAGGAAGGCCGCCTTTGCAGCCCAAACCTGCTGGTGGCTGCTCCCCGGTGGTGAAGTGGAGGGGACATCACCAGGTTAGTGAGACCTCCAGAACTGTGCGCCGGACCATCAACAAGGCCATCTGGTTTTGCCTTTGGGCTTTGCC
Organism: Tenrec ecaudatus; assembly: GCF_050624435.1. Lineage (NCBI taxonomy): Eukaryota > Metazoa > Chordata > Mammalia > Afrosoricida > Tenrecidae > Tenrec > Tenrec ecaudatus. The sequence goes on along the minus strand of NC_134533.1, from coordinate 120,546,390 downwards.
ACGTTCCACCCGGAGGGGCAGTGGCTACTCTCCTCTGAGCCCGTTTATTCGACTGAGAAGTGGGGATAGGGATGCCTGCTCGATCTTCTGAAGGTTGGGAGATCAAACAAGGCAGTACGTCATTGTTGGGGTTCGGTGTCATCTTGGCAGGTCCTTGTGACCCTACTACGTACAACGGAGTGAACCATTGCCTGTTTCTGCGCATCCCTACAATCACTGCTGTGTTTGAGCTCGTTGCAGCAGCCACTGTGTCAGTGCATCTTGGTGAGGGCCTTCCTCGTGGTCTTTTTGCTTCTAGCTAGGTGATATGTAATTGGCAATGCAGAATCTGTAAAGCACTGTGTGAGTGTAGATATAAGAGATGTCTGGAAAACTCTCAAGCTGAATATCTGACTGAAACAATTGCTGGGCTGCTTCTTGCTGCATCCCTATTGGTGACTTAGAATTGCCACGTGCCCCTTTCTGTTAAGACTTGCCCCTTCCCTGCTCCGGCGCCAGCTCTTCCCCTCCACTTGGGAGTTGTTGCAGTGCCCAGCCCCGGAAGAGGGCAGGGTGGGGATAAGGGGGTGCGATGCCCAGGAGGAGGTCAGCGTTCTGAAGTTGGACAGCTCCCTTGACAAGTATCTTGTGTACAGCAGAGAGCTGGCTGAGGCAGGTCCCTCAGATCCGTGGCTGCACTCTGCTGTTGGGTCCACCTGTCAGCTCCGTGGCTGCACTCTGCTGTTGGGTCCACATGTCAGCTCCGTGGTGGGCTATGCCACTGTGTACGTCGTAGGGGAAAGTCACTGAGGACAAGCTCACTCCTGCTGAGAAACCAAGTGGCACCCAGGCTCTTTCAGAGTGGTCAGCGTAGGGTAGCCTTGCTCCTGGGAGAAAGGGGCATTCTCAGCAGTAAAGCCGGCATTCTTGTTTGTGACGGGACTTCCCCCGTCTCTTTCGCTGAGTGAGGAGGCCAGGGCAGGCCGTGGTAGCCCTGTCCTCAGATTGCCCAATCCCCCAGGAACTGCCCAAACCGAGGCTATGGCAGGGTATGAAGAGGTTTGGGGGGCAGAGGGCAGCGTACTAGCGTGGCTCAGGGAATTCTTATGGGCCCCAGGGGTGGGTTCTCATTTGTACCCAACCACGCGCCCGCAGAGGCACTGGCGTCCATTTCCAAACTCACTGACCTGGAGTCAATTCCCCCTCCTGGCGGCCCTAAGAGGGCTTTCTGAGGAGATAAACATTTATGAAGGCAGATCACTCCATGTCTCCTGTGGAGCGGAGGGTGGGTTTGATCAGCTGACCTTGTGGTTAGCAGTGCGACTCTTCACTGCACTCTACCACCAGCACACTTTCTGGTGGCTCACAGTGGCCTACTGGTAACGCTTAGCTCATGCTTGTGACGGACTGGGTGGTGTCTTCCAGAAGACACAGAGCAGTCTAAGCCTGTACTTGGTGATGGGACTTGCTTTGAAACAAGGTCTTTGAGGTGCTGTCCGTTAGGTTAACACGAGGCTACTCGCGGGGGGGGGGGGGGCTCCTACTCTTGTCTGAGTGGTGCCATATGAAGGGACAGAACAGGCATGGGTGGACACGGGGAGATGGCATGTGAAGACGCATCTGCAAGTCATGGAACAGCGTTCCTGGGAGCCAGCAGAAGCCAGGAAGGAGGGGCTCATGGAACCGTTTCTCTGTTAGCGCTTCAGAAGGTGTCCCCACAGCCAGTGCCCTTCCCAAGTTGGATCCTCTCTTTCGCTAGACCACAGAGGCAGAGGAAGGGATGAGGTGCTCCGACCCACTTCCCCCAAACCTCCCTCAGATGCAGCCCAGCTCCCAGTAAAGACTAAGAAACAAGGCTACAGGGTCTCCCACAGGGCCCCTGCGGTGCTGCCAACAGCCACGGGGGGACTTGTCCCAGGATGTCCCTTACATCCTTGCCCTGTTGCCTGGCCCCATGTCCGCCAGAGATCTTACCAGACGCCACTGACACAGCGCGTGGACAAGGCTCGGGGGGCGATCGTGGAGCCCTGCTGCATGAAGCCCCCAACTGGAAACCAGAGGCTGTTGCCAAGGGAGTACTGGTTCACCAGGAGGTTGCACCGGCCCTGGGCACAGGGGTGTGGGCTGTACCACTCATAGGGGGTCAACCTGCGGGAGACAGGGAACGGGTGCCACTTCCAGCGAGGAGGACCCTGAGGGAGAGGGTGTGGGGAGTGGAAAGATGGTTCTTCTCACGCCTCCTCTCCTGCTGCATAGTCTTGGGCACCTGGAGCTCTTCTACTAGAAGCTGGAGTACCAAGGACTGGGGGCCCAGTTTGTTCTGCTCCCTGCTCCCGGCCACTCCCCCAGGTGATCCCCCAGGACCCCACTTAGACCCTCAATAGCAGTGATCCTCAGACTACATCAGAATTTCCAAGAAGGTTAGTTAGAACATCATTTGCTGGGCCTCCCCCGGAGGTTCTGATTCAGGAAGAATGGAGGGAGGCCTGAGTCTCCACATTCCTTCCCAGGAGATGCTGATGCCTCTGGTCCAGGGTTCTCTAAGGCAAAAACTTTTGGCCCTGTCTGCTTTTCCTACTCACCTGGGGACCCTTGTAGGTAGTGCCAATGCCTGAACCCCACTCCCCGGAATCGGAATTTCCTCTCCTGGGAGGGCCCAGGCAGCCTCCTTGCTCCAGCCCTCCAGGAGGACCTGAGGAGCAGCCAGGTTGTCAAGGCCCCTCCCTCCTCTGGCCCGAGCCACACACCTCTCTCTGAGCTGTGTCTTTGGGCCCTGGAACAGCCGTTCCTTCCTGCCTACCCTGTGCTCACTTCTCTGCTGGGTGGCCCTTTGCCACCACCCACCCAAGCCTTCCCGCTCTGAGGTCAGAAGTGCATGGTGTGCGGTGACAAGGTCCAGCAAGTTCATGGGGTATTATCCTCCTGGCTGGTGCACCCAGCCCCTCACTGGGTCCCTCGTCCCCACCCCCATGCATGCTGCCCATTCCTTCACACCAGTGAACCATCCGTGCGTCCCGGGGCACTGGCTCACTGTCAGCTGCGCCTCCCTCCCTCCATGGTTCCCAAGCTCGGAGACTGTTGGGACCACCTGTTCTCTGGCACCACCTGCAGAGATTCTGAGACCCCTAGGGTTACGGGGGCCCAAGCTTTTAAACAGTTCCTGTATGGCTCTGACGCCTCCCTTGGTTTGGGAATGGCTGCCCGAGATGAGTGCTTTGCAAACCTTGTCCTCTTTCCATAGAAGCAGAGCCGGTCTGGAGGTTAAGGGGTTGGGATGCTAGGTCTCTGGCTTCTCAGCTTCTTCTCACCGCCCCCCCCCCCCCGAGTCTCTCTTCCCTCCAGGAACCTGCATGGTCCAGGGGATCCTGTCTGAAAACACCCACCTCAGGTCAGACTCCCCTCAGCTCAGAAGGGCAGCGCAGTTAGACCTTCACTTTGGCAATGCCTGCTCTCCAGGCTGTGTGCAAATGGGTAGAGGGCAGGGAAGAGAGGCTGTTGACCCTTAGGGCTGGCTAAAAATGTCTTAGGCTTCCACTGGCACCGTGACACAAGTGCGCATGCACGTGTGTGTGTGTGTGGTTGTGTTCCAGGGCCTCAGGGTCAATGGAAAGCGGTGGCACACGCCTTTCAGGGCTCTACTCCAAGGGGACAAGAGTGAATTATCATGGAGCATCGGAGTCATGGCCAAGGGAGACAGCATCCCTCCGCACAGTGGCAGCAGCAGGGCAATGAAGCGTCAGACAGCGTGTTAGCTCCCTCACATCTCAGCAGTTGTCACTGACAACAGCTGCTTGATGGTGACAATGCCTAGGGGCCCAAGAGGGATAGGTGACAGTGAGCAGCACTTGCTAGAAGCCAGGCCTGTCTCTGGCTGCATTGTGTGTGGTCAGGATGCTGTTGCCCCATCCCAGCTGGGATGGACAGAGGCTGGGTGGGGCAAAGCCTAAGGCCTGCTCAGGCAGGCTGGGGATGGCTGGGGGCTGAGCTCTCCCACGGTTTCTCAGGGTCCAGGCATGACTGCTCTGTTTCATCGCTGCAGAGAGCTCTGGAGCCACAGAAGGTGGAAGCCTGTCGGTCAGGTCTGGTCCCCCAGAGGCAGAATGTGCACTGTAGAATCACCCACGGCCTGCCACTGTGGTTTTGCAGGGCGGGTTTGTTCTCCCAGAACCCTTCTCTGAACAGCCAGTCTCCACTCCACTCCACTTGCAAAGGCCTTTCTGCACTCTGCCCTCTTGCGCGCCCCTGCCCCCTTCCACAGTTCCCCTCCAACAAGGGCACCTGTGTTTTCCCAGGCAGATCCAGGTTGCCAGAGGCCAGGAGGCCTCCTCCCTCGCAGTGTTACTGCGGCCTCCGGCGCCCCTCTTATGCATCTGCAGCTCTGGTTCTTGTCATTCCGCACTTGGTGGCAGATCTTGGCAAAGACTGGTGCCAGGGCCGGCAGATGCATAGTGTTCCATCAGAACCACCTTCCTGCCAGCTCCCCTTACACCCTGAGCTCCGCCAGAGGCAGGGGGTTGGAGGTGGGGGTGCAAGAGGCCGCTCACCTGTCTGCTCGTTAGGAAGCATGTGTGGAGCCGGCTGGATGGGTAGTGTGGGGCTGACAGCTGGGCAGAGAGGATGTCAGGCCCCTGGTCCCTCTGCCATCCCTCTAGTTTGGCACCAAGTCTCCTCCTCCTCCTCCACCACCCTCTCCATGCAGTTTCCCAGGCCGACACTAGGTGGCGACGTGAGGACAGAAACAGGACCGGGTGAGGAGCGTACCTAGCCACTAGGAAGAGGACACAGCTGACAGCCAGATAGGCTAGAAGCATGAAGAGCCAGACACCCGGAGAAAAGGGGTCCAGGAAGGAGAAATAGCCGGGCTTGCGTCCCTGGAAATGGAGATAAAAACAATGTCACTACACAGAATCCGTCCAAACGACCCTTGGGTAGAGCAGGGCAGTGGGCAGGATGCGTGTGGGCATGCCCCAAGAGGCCATTTTTCCCCTGGTTCTTCCAGGTAATTGGTTTACATGACGTTGAAAGTGGGAAGGGGCCAGCTCTGGCCAAGCCTGACCTCAAGCAGATAAAATGGAAGCACAGCCTGGGCCTCATCCCTTCTTGGGGTGGGGGAGGTGCTGTGCTGGGGAGTCGAAACAGCCCCCAGTGCTTCCTAGTCCTGCTGTGCTCACTGCCTCCCCCACCCCAAGCCCCACTCTCTCCTCCCCCACCCCACCCTGAGCTGGAGTCTGACAACGCACCTCTCTTTGACACTCAGGTCTTTCTCGCCTACGAGGATCCCCCCACACTGGACCTCCCTGGTTTTGAGTTTACAAGGCGAGGTCTCACCCACAGAAAGACCTCTGGCACAGCACCCAGCGATCCCTGGAGGCAAGGCTTATGGGGAAGCAGACCCAAGTCCAGAGCGGCCCAGAGATGGGCCCAAGGTTACACAGCTTGCACGAGAAAGAGCCGGGCCTCAGATGCACATTCTCTGATGATGCGCAGCCCAGGGCTCGGACCATTACACTGCAGGAACACATGGTCTGTCCGGCCCCCGAGACGCGTGAGCCAGCGTCATGTGAGCCAGGGGAGGGAGCCAGGAATAGGATCCCTGGAAGCCACACTCCCAGTCATTTGCAGCAGGAACGTGAAAGGAAGTGAGTCGGATGGAGTTAAATAATCGGCTCTCAATTGTTAATGGGGTGCTCTGGAGAAACCCCACCCCTCTCGGGCCCCTCTTGGAGCTGGACTCCTCAGAAGTGACCCCCTGGTGGCCTGATCCTGAGCACCGGGGGCAGCCCCCTGATGGGTCTTGTTCGTGCCACAGTGTTTGTATTTGCTGCCAGCATTACATTATGAGGGAGCTTTCTCATCAAGATTCAGATTTCAGACTTAAATGTATTTTCTTAATGGGGTGATCTGGCACCACCGGGCCTCATTCCCACACAGACACACTGGCAGGAGCAGAGTGGCAGCTGCCCACTGGAGAGAGGGCGTGCACGCTCCAGCTCCCCGCTGCTACCACACTGACCTCTTTCACTTCCTGTAAAACCATAGGATTACATGTTCCCTAAGGACTGCCCTAAACGGAAAACTGCGATGATTCTAAGACTCGGGGGTTCTGGGAAGGCCGTGTATAGGACTGGAACGCAACAATAAGCTCTCGGGTTCTCTGAACAGGTAAACTGAAGGTCAAAGTCATATTGGTCGTGACACAAGCTACCATCATGATATGGTTCTATGTCAAGACCTGTCGCTCTCGAATAGTCCCCTAGAAACACAAAGCAGAACTCTCTCTCTGCCAAGATGGAACCAGTCTGCCAGCTCCCGAGCTGTTCTTCCTCTCAGGGTGCTTGGCCTTGGGGAAGATGCTGAGACGTTCCACAAAACAATAGCTGCTCACAGGCACCCAGGTACCTGAGGGGGCGCGGGGAAGGGGCAGAGCTCCCTGGTCCTGTTGTCACTGCAGGGTCACAATCCCTGGGGGCTTTCAGCTTCTCTTCTGGGGGCTCTTCCATTGCCTCTCTGGGAGCTAGCCTTGACTTGAGCAGGCACATGCCTGAGCCACTGCAGAGCACAGTTAGAGAGTGCACAGAGATCAACAAACAGCGTCCTCTCTCCCAGCGGGGGAACTACTGTGAGGGTAGTCCTGTGAATCCAGCAGTTGCTCCTCCGGAGAAAGAGGAGGCGGTCTCTTCCTGAAGAGACGGATGGTCTCAGAACCGCCGCACTGCTACCCTATCCCACAGGTTGCTTTGGGCCAAAATGGACTTGACAAGCAGTTGGTTTTCTTGGCTCTGCCAGTGGGGCAACTGCTCTTCTTGGGCAGTGTGGCAATGGCCTTCAGGGTGGTCTTTCCGAAGCTGCTTTCTCTCCCGGGATGTCGTAGATCAGGGAAGGGCCTCTGAAGCTAACTGTGAGTTCTGGAACTCATGACACCTCCATGCTTGGTCTGCCTGGAAGACTCACGTGATTTGGTTGGAAGAAGAAAATAACTTTGACCAAGTCAGTAACAAAGGGGAAGGATGGGGTCCAGGCCATCTGAACATGTCTTGGGCCATTGTGAAGGAGCCCTGGTGGTGTAGTGGGTTACATGTTGGGCTGCTAACTGCAAGGTCAGCTGTTCAAAACTACCAGTTACTCTACTAGACAAAAAGGCAGATTTCTACTCCCCTGAAGATTTCCAATTTTGGAAATCTGCAGGGGCAATTCTACTCCTCTTTCCTGACTTGATGGCAGTGAGTTTGGTCCATTGCTCTGCCAATTTTCTAACAGGAAGCCCAGGACTCAAGAGCAAATGAATTACGAGTCCCCTGGGCTAGCCATTCCCCTGGCTGTTACGGACTGACCTTTCCTTCATCTCCCACAGAGTCGGTGGCAGATTTAGCAAGGGTGATGGCTCGGCAGAACAAGCACACATGGTACTGAAGGGAGAGAGGAGCTGGTCATGCCTGCATCCGACTGAAGTAAAAGCACTAACCCAGTCCACCCCGGTCCTTCTGAAGTGCAGGTGCCCAGACAGACATATGTCTGTTCCCCGCGCTCTCTTTCCTTGTGTATCTCAATAGAGAGCCAGGAAGGGAAAATTATACATTTTATTGTTGCTTTCTGAATCTGAAACCCCATTAGATGCTCAATGTCAGAAATCTATACCTGATTATCTCACAAGGAGCGAAATGGAGGAAGATGACAGCACTGTTTAAAACTGCCATATTTGGTTATGGGTGATAAGAAATGATGCACAGCCGTGGGAAAATTCCTGGAGCCTCAAGTTCTCACACACGGAGCATCACACAAACAAGGGCCAAGATGCAAACACGGCTCTGCTGGAAATGCCTCCATCACGTTGGCAAGGCAACCTCTGACTCCACTTGTGACTGACTGACGCCAACCAGAAGATGGAAGACACGGGCAGTCCTCTGAGACAGCCTTGGCTCGGTCTGAGCCCAAGATGTGTGGATGATGCTGGTGAGATGTATGTTATTTTTAAGATTTTGAACACCCACCTCCAACCCCCATTTTTACTTTTTAAAATACAGACACTTTAGATTGTTGCCTTCCCAAAAGATATCTGAGTTACTGGGGCTTGGGGGTAAATCACAGGCATCTCCTCCCCGCCACCCCCACCCCACTAAACCCAAAGGATGTATGACAGTCGTGCTTTCTTCGGAGAACTTGACATCGCTGCACTACGTCCTCGTGATTTCGATGCCCAGTTCTCCATATTGATAGATGGAGGGACCAAGACTCAGGGAGGCTAAGTGCCTCGCTCTCATCACTGGCGATGGCTTCCATGTCGCTGGTGCTCATTCGCCCGTCGAGCTGCGTGATAGGCAGGCCACAGTCTCTCACGCCAGCTGCCCCACAGCTTCGGCTCCTTTTTCTCTTTGCAACTTGCTCCAATGAGCGTCCTAATCAGTCCCACGTCTTCTCCCCAATGCCAGCAGAAGCCCAGCCTACACTCTCTTTCCCCTTTAAAAGCGCTCGAAGCATTGTTTATTTATACCTCTTATCACTTACTGCTTTCCCGTTGTATTTATGGCTCTTGTATTGATTTATGCGTGTCTGTGTTGATGGCAAGCTTGGCCAGTGCCTTCTGGTGCACACAGCCATGCTGGAAGCAGAGAACTGGAGATATATATATATATATATATATATGATGCCTCGTGGGTCTAGAATATGTCAAAGCCCTGCAGATGGAACTGAAAATTAGATCGCACCCAGAGCAGAACCAGTGCTCTGGACTCCTGCTCTGTCCTTGCCACTGACCTCATGATCCAGCCTCCTGGATACTTTCTGAAGGTGGAAGAGGCCCCAAAGGCTGGCCATCCATCTTCCCAGTGGACTGAGGTTCTGGAAAGCAGAGCTGTGGAAGCACTCAAGGCCCTACAGCCTGGCACGGTACCCACCCTTGCCCAGGGAAGCATCCCCTCACCCACAACATATGGGCACATTTGTAGACGGTCAATACTTCTTCCTACGGGTACTGTGGGGGGGGGGGAGGGGGTATCGCAGTAGAATGTGATTGCTTTCCTAGTGCCTGGAGGCAAAGGGGTGAGGATGCCATGCGGGACAAGGCAGTGATTTACACTGATTCCAGAAAATCCTCCCGGGAACCCTGGCTCCCCTACTTGTACGCCATGTGACCCTGGGCAGGTTACTTGACTTCTTTGTGCCTCTGTTTCCTCTTTGGCACCGTGGGGGATATAACCAAGCCTACTCTTGGGATTGTTTTGAGAACGGAGCCAATGCGTGTCCGAGGGCAGAGCCCTAGCACACAGGAGGGCAGCACATGTGCGTGTTTCCTCTGTGTAAGGAGAGGTACGGGCGTGATGGGGGAGGGGGGTGACAGAGGAGGGAAGCTCTTCTCTTGATGGCTAGCTCCATGGACAGACGTACTGTTTTCTGTCCAGTGGTGACCCCTGCTGAAGATGCTTGCTGGGAGAATGCCGTCTGGCTCCATCCTAAAACGCCCGGAGTTGTCGCATGTGGAGCAATACGGGGAATATCAGGCCCTCTTCCGAAAGGAGGGATCTTAGGAGAAAGCAATTCCAACTTTTGGAACTCAGCTTCATCTCAGCCTTCCCATGGAAGACAGAATGCAGGAGATAAGTGGTGTGTTCGCCCAGCTGGGGCGCGTAAGGGTTGCATACCTTAATGTTGTCTTCCATGCGGACTGCTTATGTTATCAGGCTCCCTCCTTCCCTTCTACCCCGCTTGCTCCCCGGCATAGCCTATGGCCCACTTTACACTCGCCATGCCCTCCATTCGAGAGACAGGTTTCTTGTAGATTCAAGACCCAGAAGTCAATCGTCAAGAGAAACTCTCTAGGGCCGAAGAGATGAAATAACACAGCCTCCACGACTCCTTCTGGGAGCAGGAGAAGGGGATTTCTTCTTGTCCCACCAGGATTCCGTGGGCACCCTCCTGCACTGTGTCCAGGGTGGACTGTCTTGCCAATGTTTCCTGATGTCAAGAGGAAAGAAGACCCTCTTATTCGTGAACTGCCCAGGTGGGCTTGTTGCTTGACCCAGAGGTGACTCTACCTATGTTCACTTTCACTGGTCCAGAAAGTGGCATGAAGGGCTCTAAGTTCTAAAACCGGCACCGGTCTTGACTGGCCGAGGGAGTCTACACAAGACTCTCAGCTTCTTAGAGTGTCATCCACACAATGAAACACCACAGTTAACACGGAGGGTGACCGTGATACTTCCTTAAACACCTTGAGCTCTTGAGAGAGCAGCCCTCAATAAGTAACCAATATGACATTGATCATATATTCAGTGATCCATGTTTCCATTATATGGGCGATCCTGTTACTTCGTAAAGCTAAGTAACTCTATTCGTTTTCCATTTCCTTATAACAGAGTCTTAAGCAGTATTAGAAATGATTCACTGGTTTACTTAGCATTGTTCTCCATTTTCCTAGACAGTCTTTCTGAAATGAAACAGAATTTCCTGACAAATGGGTCATACATCCAGCAAATGCTTTGCATTAATTTATTATTGACATTAATTTCTCACTCACTTTTTAAATCACTGTCTGCTCTTTTAAAGACTTTTTTTTGGGGCGTGGGGAGAATACTCTAGCCCAGGCTTAAGAGGAGAAAAAGAACTGTCTATGAATCTTGCCCATCTGCTCACCTAAGAAGGAGGAGGTCATTGTGGGGAGTAATGGGAGGTCAGCTCACATTTTCCAGGGAGTCTTAGATGCCCTGTCTGGGTTGGGCCGCTCAAAGATTGCATCGTCAAACTGGAAAAAGCCTCGAAAGGTCATCTAACACATGACCTTGCCACCACAAGACACGCACCGAGACCAGCAGACAGTTTGCTGTGAAGATCACGCTGACCCCACGTGAGTCCGAGTATGAGTATCCTCCACAGAGTTTTCAATGGCTGTTTGTTTGTTTTTTTTTAAGTCTTTTTGGAAGCAGATCAACAAGCCTTCCTATCTTAGAAGGCAACTCTGAGTGAGCCCCTGACCTCTCTGTGATCAGCCGAGCACGTGGGTGGTGGGCACCACCAGGGTCTCCAAGAGACACGTACCGACTACGCCCTAACCCGGAAAGAGAAAGGGGTCTGGATGGGTCAGGGGATGACGGTGCTCCACAGGAGGAAGAAGAGACCTTCTGCTCCTGTAAAGATTTACAGCCCAGGGAGTAGCTCCGCCCTGCCCTACAGGGTCGCCAAGAGTAAGTTACAAGTTGGGCTGGTCACTGCTGTCAGAGGTTTCAAACTACCAGCTGCTTCAAGGGAGCAAGATGAGCCTTTCTATCCCCGTAAAGATTTACAGACTTGGAAACCCCACAGGGCAGTTCTACCCTGTCCTATCTGGACTCTGGAGTTCGAATCCATCTGATGACAGAGAGTTTGAGGGTCGATGTCTTTTGAAATCCATCCCCAAAGAATTCTGTGCTCTTCAATTTGTACCCCATCAAAATGGCAGCGTGGGGATCTCGAGGGGCTCAAATCATGTGCTAGGTCCTTTAAAAAAAAAACGATCAAGATGACCCATTGGGAATGCTATAAACCATTTGCCATCCCCTACTGAGCTGAGCATTCTGCCTTGAGTGTGATTGGCTGAAATCCATTGTTTTGATTTGACTTTTTTTTTGAAGGCCCCTCATGAGATAAGACACACATATTGCTGAGAACGTGTCCGCAGTCCTCTACTAGGAGAGACACGTGTGTAACACAGTTCACTGGGGACACACCTGCCTGGGTATGAACTGGAGGCCAAGTATCAACCCTTTCGACTTACCCTTGTGGATGCCACATGTTCACTCCCAGGTTGGCTTCCAGCCGCTTGGAAGCTGTCTTTCTAGCCTAGCCCCACAGCAGTATGTGCTGCAGGAATGCGAGCTTCCTTCAATCCCAGTCGGAGCAAAACATCATTAGGCAAATTGCTGCCATGGAGAACGAACAAAACAAAAAAAAAGAATCTTCGCGGCCCATTCTAATGTCATATGCAGACACTCTCGCCTTTCCGTGTTATTCTTTCTGCCCGTGACACGTATCTGCGAGCTCACAGTGAGGATCAATACCCCAGACCCCTCCACTGCACAAGGCCCGCCGAGTTACCTAGCTCCAGCAAAGGCTCAACTTTGCAATGAGCAGAAATGCGCTAAGACGACGGAGAAGTCCAGAGTCCTAACTCCAAATGTCTGGTACTTGATTGCCATTCTTTGAGTGCCAAGGAATACCTCAGAGTCTCAAGGTGCAAAGTGCCAGGTCTTCTGCTTGCTGTGGAAGCTCACCTGGTCCCAGCTGGGGATTCAGAGAGCTTCTTGGGGGCATATGGCTACATAGGCACCAGGGAGGATGTTTCGGTGGCAGCCAGGGCCAGGTCTAAGCAGATGTAGCTGGGTTACCCGACACTTCTGCCTCACATCTCTTTTTGATCTTAAGACCAATGGGTTAAAGGCCAGAAAGGGGGAAAATAACTAACTCACTGCTATCTGCAGTCCCGGCCTCAAGGACTTTCTGACAGAAGCCCAGGCTTGTAGGGCTCAGTGGGACTGCCAGGACCCACAAAGGACTGTTGGTCTTCACTGCCCACCAGACCACAGGCTCATTGCCTCCCTCCCCTCCTCTCTCCCTTCCTCTTCTCCTGCCACAACACTTCAGTACACCTTGTATGTTAAGGATGATCTCATTTTCCATCTTCAAAATCATATCCTAAACATGGACAGCCTGATCAAAGGACACCTTCTCCTGCCCTATCTCTCACTAGGGTCTACTGGCGAGAGGCAGAAAATCAAGGACTATGGAGCACAGCCTGAAAGTACTCTCAACCAAGGCAGTGGGCAGCGACCCAGAGAAAGACGCTCCATCCAGGAGTCCATTGGACCAGCAAGTGCCTTTTGAACTGGGTACTGAAGGGCTTGAACAAGGGCTAGGGAAGTTTGTTAGCTGGTTCAGCAGCAAGAACCAGCAGGACCTAGACAAAGAGTTGAGTCAGGATGAGGTGGGCATCATGGGAAAGCGGTGCACACCTGAGGTAACGGTGCCTGCAGGCAAAGAATTGGAAACGGAGTGGGAGAGTTGCCTCTCACGCTCCAGGCTAAGATGACCGATCTTCCTGTGCACCGGCGGTTCTCACCCTGTGGACCCCTTTGCGGGCCAAACCACCCTTTCACAAGGGTCGCTCAATTCATCACAGTAGCAAAATGACAGTTATGAAGTAGCAACGAAAATAATCTTATGGTTGGGGGGGGGGCGGTCACCACAACATGAGGAACTGTATGAAAGGGTCGCGGCATTAGGAAGGTTGAGAAGCAAATGCAATATGAATCATGACTCTGTGTTAGAGAACAAAACATTAAGCAGAGTGTGGAGGATGGGTGGTGGACTGCCATGGGGAGGAATTCACCTACCTTTATTCAATAGAAAAGCTGGCCCTTGTGCATATACTATGCCAGGCACTGGGATAACCATTGCCTATCTACCCTCAGGCGATCGCCATAACAACTCGTTTTACAGACGAAGGAAGGAACTGAGATGCATGTGTCGTGCAGCTAGCCAGGGGCAGATCTTGAAAAGAGAACCGGGCAGTCCATGAGCCCAGAGTCTGTGATTCACTCTACAGCTCCTACTGAAGGCTTAGAGTATGTGGGGTCCTTTGGTGGGGACACAGTAATGACAGGGACAGCCCTGTCTGCAGGGAGCATTCAGGCCACCCGGTTGGGAGTGGTTTAGGTCAGCGATAATGAGAGCCCGAACTAAGAGGAGGGAGAAACCTTTTGAGACGTGAGATGACCAACGGGGATGTGCAAGGTACGAAAGGGTTAAGGGCAATCTAGACCCCTGAAATGAAGGTTGGACAAGAGCAAGTGGGAAACAGACTGCATGCAGCTCAAGACACCGTGTATGAAGGGTCTGGAGACATCGAGGGTGGACTTGCTCTTGGAAGTCAGAGGAGAAGGTGAGATGTACAGACAAGGGAAAGTGAATGATTACCCAGGTACAATAAAAGGGGCTCTGGATACGCAAGGGGCAAGCAGAGAGCGAGGAATCAACAGAGATGATAGAGGGGTGATCATCAGGGGGCAGGAAGGACACAGCAGGAGAAAATGGGACAGAGGGCGGTTCAAGAAGCAGGGGGACTGGCAGTACCAAATGCCATGGCCAGAACCAGGGGCAGGGAGTAGGTGGGAAGAAGAGCAAATACTTCTTGTTTCGGTCCTAGGGATACCCGGGCAGAAGCAGAGCTTTATACTCAATGTTGGGACAAAGGCAAATATCCCAAATCAACAGCTGATGGCCCATATTCATGTGAAAGTCTGACGACCTTAGTTTGCTGGAAGGTCACCGGCTCATTGTGGTCATCCTCAGAGGCACACTTGGCATGCTTTCCATCTTGGGGGCTTTGCAATCATCCGTAGCCGGGCGTTTCTATGGTGGGTGAAGGCACCCAGGTTTGGCTGCCACCAGTCACTCACTTCCCTCCCCATCAGCTGGGGGACCTCAAGAACCCAGAACTGGACAGAGTGTCAGAGAGCGAACTTTTTGGTACTTTCTAAGCACAGCGCCTCACACACAGAATGTACCAGTAAATATTTGTTGAATCAATGCCATCTATGCTTAGCGCCAGTTGATAATTTTTTGCTCAGCGTGGCTCTCTGCTGTAAGTCAGAGCGGAGCTGCCAATGTGGTGCCTCCTGACAGAGGCTGGAATTGGCGAGGGGCCGATCAGACAGGGGAATGGATACAGCGAGAGGCTCATGGGACATCTGTAGTTATCCAATTTGCGATGCCCACAGGATTGATAAATGGGAGTTTAATTCTGGCCAGAGTTGATATTCAGCGATGTCCTATGTGGTGAAGGGCACCTAGTACAGGGATTACCAGGAGGTGGAAACTCCCGGGCATGTGCCTTCGGCTCACAGGCTCACGAGTAGGGCTCTCAGGCCCTCAACCAAGCAATCAAGGCCTCAGCCTGGGTGTGAGACCAGGCCACAGCAGGAGAGGGTCTGTGTGTCTCCATATCTTTTAGATGGCTTCTCGGGGCTCAGGAAGAAACTCAAGAAATGGCGCTGCCTACAGACTGCCTAGGTATGGGTATGCTGACGCAGTGGTCACAGGGACACTGTCCCCCGCCTTGGGAGACCTGGGCTCCAGGCTCAGCCTCTGTAAGTTCAAAGTGAGACCCTGGTTTCCCTATCTTTCTGACACGAATTATAATCCCCGCTGCCCTCTTTCCTCATGGGACCGGATGGGAAAGTGTGCCCACCAGGGCCTGGCACAAGTTCAACGGTCAGAGGAATGAACAGAACCACCACTTCGGAACAGGGGGGCCTTCGGGCATGGTCAAAGAATGGACGTGCGGACGCTGAGCTTGTTGAAGGGGAACAGGAACTGCTGTGGAAGCCATCAGGGAAAACACAATCAAATAGGACTGAGGAGAAGAGAAATGATCACACACATTTGGGTGGTGGCCGGGTTGCAGAATGCGCAGGCTCAGCATGGGACGTCTGGGCGTGAACCCTGCTCTCCACACACCTGCGAGGGCCTTGCTGAGGTGTTCAAATCCGTCTGCACTCACTCGCCTCGATCCTCAAATGGGAACAACTTGGCCCTCCATGGGGCCTACTACGATAGGGCTGGGCACACAGTAGGTGTTCATGAAAACGAGGGTGGGGAGAGGCTGGGAAGGCTCAACATAATCTGACCTCCTGTGACCCATTTAGATTGGTTCTAGTTGTTAACATTTTCTGCTTTCTTTCCCATTGAGGTTTGTATGTTTTACTTTGTTATTACTGTTAGTTAAAAAAGAAATGTTTTCCTGTACGTGAAATGTAGGAGAGGTAAATCTATAGTGACAGCAATTGGATTAATGGATCCTTGGGGGTTCGGCAGGGGAGGTCCGGTGGGGGTGAGAGACTGGGAGCTCATAACAATGGGTACAAGAAGGAAGAAAACACTCTAAAACCGATTATGGGGATTGCACAACTCTTCTTGATGGGGTCAACTACTGAATTGTACAACATGTGAATTACATACCAATAGGACCATTGGGGAAAACAACCTCGTTCATCCACAAATGGGCATCTGAATAACAATGCTGGTTATAACCAGTCCTCGCAGTTCTTCAGTCCTGGCTGAATACTGCAGCTGCTGACCCCACCCAACAGCCAGGACACAATGGCTTAGGGTGACATCCAGCCTCAGCTGCCCTACTGCTATATTTTCAGATTCCCTTTTTTTTTTTTTGGTGGGGGAGACGGGCAGAAGAGGAGACAGGCCTGATATATGGCATTAGCTTACCTGCTCTTTCTTCATCAGTACAGGTCAGCTATAGGGGCAGGACTGGATGGGGCCAACAGGTTGGAGGGGTGGACCAGGAGAATCTGCACTGACTTATGGGGCCTGAAGAGCCCCAAGCCCAGGAGGAAGCAGAGTGAGCAAGGGCCCAGCCTTGACATGCTTTGTCCCAAAGGTTGAGCAGTCACTCCTGGTCACCCCGGTTCAGTGAGGTGGAAGCCATTTTCACCGAAAAACCCACAGGTGTGACTTTTCCATCCCCACAGTGTACAAGTCCATGCAGCTGGATGCAGGGGGGAAAAATAGCCCAGCCCATTTGCATCTAAGTCTTAGAATCTAAATATTTCCATGAGTCACTCATTATTACCATATAACTGAGTGTTTGCATGCAAATAACTTTAATGACATAAATGCTTATAAAATAAGTCTCTTACCATATGAACGCGGTAAAGAATGCTAATTCCCAGAGTCATGAATGGCTTCGAGAAATCAATCACCTTCTCCCGCTCAGCTGTGATGGTGAGGCCAGCCACGGCCAGATCTGCCTTCTGGAAGGAACCGAGAGGGCTCATCAGTGGGGTGGCCACGTGAGATGGGGACGTAGGACTTTTGAGCCCGGGGCCATCACCCTGGGGGTGTCCGTGTGGTTTCTTAATGCTGAGAGCGACTCTCAGGAGCCACAACAGGCAGCCGATTGGAACCATCCCTTGTGGCGGGAAGCGCACGTTGAAACTCCAGCTCATGTTCATTGGAAGCTAAGCAGTGGCTGTCGAGTCAATTAAGACTCACGGTTACCACATGAGCATTCTCTTGGGAATAAGATTGTGAGGGGTGTCTTCAGGTGCCTCTGGGTGGTTTGGACCTCCAAGCTCTCAGTTAATAGTCCAGTGCTCAACCTTTGCTTGGAGGTCAAAACCAAACCCACCGTCATTGAGTTGACTTCGGTTCATCCTGGCCCTCATAGGGTTTCTGAGACTATGTATCTTTACAGGGATAGGCAGTCTCATCTTTCTCCAGCAGAGCGGCTGGTGGGTTTGAAGAGCCAACCTTGCTGTTGGCCACCTCAACACATAATACACAGGACTCTCAGGGCTCCTTCATTTGTGTTTAAAAAAAAAAAAAGCTCACTGTTATAGAGTCAATTCTGACTCATTGTGACTCTACAGAACAGAGTAGACTTGTTTCTTTATGTTGCTGAGGCTGTAAATCTTTCCAGGGGCAGAAAATCTCATCTTTCTCCTGAGTACTGTTTTGTTGTTGTTGTTGCTTTTAACATTGTGGTGGCAACAACCCAACACATAATCCATGATGCCACCAGGCTCCCTTCATTTGAGTTTCTTAAACTCACTGCCATCAAGTTGATTCCAACTCATGGCAACCCTGTAGGTCAGGTTAGAACCGTCCCTGCATGTTTCTGAGATGCTACCTCTTCATGTTTTTCTCCTGAGAGGCAGCTGGTGGATTCAAACCACAGACCCTGGGGTTAACAGCCCATTGCGTAACCACTATGCCACCAGGGCCCCTTTTGTTTGAGTTTAGACACCTCTAAATGCACAAACCATCATGAGCAGACAGCCCAGAGATAGCCCTGGGAGAAGGGGCTACCCAAAACCAAGGGGAACATTGGCAGAAAGGGCTTCTAGATTCTCACTATTTAGTTGTTTCTTAATTCAACTTATTCATTCAACAAAGCTTCAGTAAGACACTTTGGTGGTGGCGGGGGTTGGGGGGGCATGTTACAAAATGCTAAATTATTGGGATCACGGAAATTAGAACACAATCTACCAACCCCATTCGCCGAGGAATGGAGACCCAGATGCTGAGCAAGCAGCCAGAGGCCACAGAGCGTAGCTGAGCCGAGCCAGGAACTCAGACCTTCAGGCCCACGGGCTGCTTGCGCTGCTGTTTCGGCAGAAGTGCAGGCACCACAGAAGAAACACGAAGACACGCCGCTGGTGTTTTTCCAAAATGTCAAATCACCAGGATCTGTTCTGAGAACATGGCCTTCCCGTTCTCTCGGCACCTCAAGTGTCACATCTGATGGGAGTCTGTCCTGCCCTGATGATGCCTTGAGTAAGTATTGGACTGATGACCGCAAGGTTGGTGGTTCGAATCTGCCAGCCGCTCCACTGGAGAGAGAAAGCTGCTCCCATAGATCTACAAAGCCTCAGACACACTCTATATGGTCATTATGAATCAGCAACGACTCAATGACTGGGGGGGGGGGTTTGGAGGGGAAAGAAGATGCTACAACTTTCCTTAGTAATCTTCTCTATGCGGTTGCCCCTCCTTATGTCTAATTTGTGTCTGTCTTGTGTCCACTCCCAATTGGGCTTTGAGCAAGGTGGAGCCCAATCATCGCAATGGCTTTCAGTTACATGTCATCGTGTACTGGAGACCATCTGGTCAGTTCTTCTATTGAGTACTGAGTCAGGTGAACCAGGAGAGACAGGAAGAGGCTGTGAGCCCTGTGAGCACATGTACCCCAAAGGGAGCGTGGGGTAATGCCAAGAGAACAAGCTGAGCCCGGAACGCCGGCTGCCCAGCTCTGTCTCTGCATGGACGCTCCCAGGCACTGGCAAGCAGGGAACGCACAGGTGCTTTGCAGAGCGGAAGTCAAGGGCAGAAAGGAAAGTGCTCAGACTGGGCGCTGGCGTGGAAGGCAGAGCATGGGCTTCCTGATTTCTGCACTCAGGCCAAAGAGTCGAAGGCTCATGCCCCTCTGCCTCTGAGGGCTTGTCTCCGGGCAGTGGTGCATGGGGGCATTTGAACCTGATGCTTCGAGTCCAGACCGTACTTCTGTACAATTTATTAGAAAAAGACCTCTAATTCAATTTGATCTGGCAAACCTACCCAGCGCATCCCAATTAATAGTGACGGAGACTTACAGATAGTCTCCAATACCTTTTTTTTTTTTTTTTTGACAGCTCGTTGGATTCATTTGATTGGGGCCCTGGCAAAGCCCAGAGCTTGTCTTCAGTTCTAGTCCACACTTTGCCCTCATCAACTCACCGGGGCCAGTCACTTCACATCACTCGGTTTTCTTCACCTTGGCCCCAACTCAAGGGGCTGAGCAGGAGGGAGTCCCTGGGTGGTGTACGTGGTTAACGTGCTGGCTGCTAACCCAGAGATACCTTGGAAGGAAGGCCTGATGACCAAGTTTCCAAATCAAGCCTCGAAGCTCTTATGGCGCTCAGCCCCCTCTGACACCGTGCGGTGCAATGAGTTAGCATAGACTTGCCAGCGGCTGGTGGTGATGGTGGGACAAAGAGGATGCTTGTCTGTTAATGGTGATTCCCAACACACTGCATCGGAATCATCTGCCGAGGTTACTGACTGTGAACCCCGAGGGTCCTCAGATCCCTGGCTCAGGCTCTCAGGCAGCAGGCCTCAGGAATCTGTATTTGCAACACGTTTGCAGGTGCGTCTGACTTAGACTAATAGTCAACCATCCTGTTTTATGACCTAGGCCCTGGACAGATTGGCTTCCCCGGTGGTTTATACCGCAGCTTCTTTGACTCTTTGGCTGATGTGAAAGATGAAGAAAAAAAGTAATGAAATGGTTCTGGACACAAACACCTTGGCTTCCTACTAAATCCTTGCTAAAAAGGTAGACAGACAGGCAGGCTGGCCCTCCTTCACCACGCCAGGGGATTTATGATTTATGTACAGGACGAGAAATCCACTGGCAAAAGTCAGCTTCTTCTCCCTCTCGACCTCAGTTCTCCACCCCCAATTCACGTTCAATTGGCCGACGCAGCCACGTGGCTCAGCACAGGTTAACAGCCCCGGGACCTTCCACGGTGAGGCCAGGCTTAAAAGAAACTGCAGTGCACACGTGAGCGGCTTTTAATAAAAAAGAAAGTGGCAAATAACTCATCGGACTCATTTTGTGGTTCTCGAGAGAATGCTGATTACTGCTATCACGTGAATCAAGCCTTGGGGGAAGAATGGGAGATGGTTAGTGCTCAGTTTGGGGGAACATTTTAGAGGGTGGCCTTTTGAAACCTCGGCCTCTCAATGGTGCCACGCAGGCTGGAGCTCACCCTTGCAAGCATGGTGACAGTGAACCGCCAAGGCCAGGCAGGCACCACACCAAACCTGTGCGTGAGGTTAGCACAAATCAGGGGGCGGGTCCTGCCCCCCCCTCTTAGGGGGCGAGAACTAGGAGGGCGTGAAGGCGTCAAGGTGAAGGTGGGGACAACGAAAGGTGAAGATACCTGTAAGAGCTGAGCAGATTACAGTGCTCTTTTTGGTCATCAAAATAGTCACACGCCTGTTAACCAAAGTACACAGCTCTTTCCTCAAGTTTCTCTCCCCCACCAGCAGCAGCCATCCTGTAGATGTCATCTCTGAAACTTACAAAGGCTGGCCAATGATGACGTTGTCCTTAAGTGCCACTGAGTGGGTGCTGGCTCCTAGCGACCCCCTGAAACAGAGGGCTTCCCCATAGCGCCACTGAGGCTGCGGTCTTCGCAGGAGCAGACCACTAGCCCTGTCCCACGGTGCTGTCGGGGCTCAAACCACGGACCTTTTGGGCACCATTGGGACTTTCAGTGACATCATGGGAAAACCGTTCCAGGAGGAGCGGAAGCAGAGCAGGACGTCCTCCCATGAGGGACTGTCCTGTGGACACAAGGAATGACCATGGACACAGGGATGGTGTTTGTCCGAAGCTCAGACAGGGTGTTTTTATGGCCAAATAGAAGGACCAAAAAACCTACTTCCTGCTGTCACTGTGATCTCCTCCCTCCCTCCCTCCCTGGCCAGTCAGTGACACGTCAGGCGGGGGAAGCAGCAGGGATGGGTGACCTTAAAAGCAAAGTAAGCACAGATTTGCTTGTGTTTGCTTACTAATCTCCAGTGAATAATGCCGCCCTTTCCCCCAATACCATCCCAGATTCTGCTTCTAGCTATGGCTGGCCTCTGTGTGTCTTCGTACTGGGACAGAGTGAGTGCCCAGTCCGAGAGGGACGCCTGGGCTCAGGAGTTCTGATGGTCTCCTTGGTGGACAACAGTGGCTGACCAGCGCTGGTGCCCCGCCCCGCCCCCGGCAGGCAGGGGAGGTAGCCATGAGGTGGAAAGGGGCAGAGCCAAACATCAAGAAGCCACGGAGGTCTTGTGGTGGTTGTTTTTACGTTTAATTGAGTCAGAATAGAACCGTCATTATCTACCCTGGCTCCATGGCACCCTGGGGCATCACCAACCATCTTGCGGGATGACATTATTCCAAAAGGCGGGCATTCATACTACTTTACCTTACCGAGCAAGGCACCGGGCTGTGAAGCACCCCGGGGTGCGCTGGAAAACCCCGTGAACAACAGAAAGGGCAAATGTGCTGGGAACTGCTGGTAGGCAGGCTGCAGGACGACAGCCTATCCAAGCCCCTTCCTCCTCTGGCCACAGACAGAGCTGCGGACAGGACAGCTGAGGACGAGTCGCAGCGGTCCTGGTGACCTTGGGTGGATCATGCCTCTCTCTGGGCCTTCGTTTTCCTCAACTGGAAAACAAACAGGTTCATCCAGATGATGGCTAAACTTGTTTTCAGCTTGACAAGCCCAGGCTCTGACAGGCCTGGCTCAGAAGCGGCGTGGCCTACTTTAAAATGGCTCTCCTTAACCCACAGAGATGGCAGGGGCCAGCGGAACTGCATCTGCGGAGCGGTGGTGCAGAGTGAGTTCTCCACACAGAACTGTTCTCAGAGGGTCAACAGAGAGCAGCAGCTGACAGGATCCCAGGCAGAACACTGTTTCCTCCGTGAAGGAATTCCAGAGGCTGGGAGAGGCTGCACTGTCTGGGGTGGGGGGTAGGAGGGGAGCAGAAGGGTAGAGGGTCCAGGGGCCACCAGAGACAGAGAGTCTCACTGCCATCGAGTAGAATTGGACTCATAGAGCCCACACAGGCGGTTCTGAGACAGTCAGTATCTATGGAGCAACAGCCTCATCTTTCATCCAAGGAGTGGCTGGCGGGTTTGAACTGTCTACCCTGCAAAGTGAGCGGCCCGATGTCAAACCCACAGTGCTACCAGGGCTCCTGGAGACAGAAGGCAGGGTCAGTCAAAGGAGAAGGACGTGTAGAGGGCTATGTTGAGAGAGTTGTCCGCTCCTCATGCGTGTGCACATGTGTGTGCGCATGCGTGTGCACATGTACAGCGAACTGTGCATCAATGTATTCCCTTGGAGAGAAAGACCTCTCTCCTCTCTGCATTTGTATGGAAAGCATTCTTTGAAGAGCTTTGTGTGCTGCTACCCAAAGAGCCCCTCTTTTATCTCGGGATGTTTGTGAAGTTTACAGGGGTGCTGCAGGCTGGGGCCAGCCTGGGGGTGACTTTTAAAACATACTCTTCTTTGCCGCATGGAGCTTAATAGGGGTCAGGGCACTGCCACCGTAGCTATCAAAGCGGGGAGGCTCTGTGTGGCGGCTGCTCGTCTCCTGGGACTCAGGTCCTGGCTGAGATGAAGCAGGACACAGCCTGCTCACAGCAGGGCACCCACCGTGTTTCCCTGTGGACCCACAAGGAAGGGGACTGAAGGCAGCAGCACATCCTGACTGTCTGGTGCAGCGTGTCCCTTTAGCGCCCTCTCTTCTCCCTTTAAACAGCTGCTGGTGGCCGAGTGGGTTGCGAGCTGGGTTGCTAAGAGATGGGTCAACAGTTCTAAACCACCAGCCACTCCAAGGGAGAAAGGGGAGGCTTTCTATTCCTGGAACCAGTTACGGTCTCAGAAACCCACAGGGGCAGTTCTACCCTGCCCTGTAGGGTCGCTATGAGTCAGAATCCACTGGATGGCAGTGGCAATGAGGCCCTTTCTAGAGGCCCCACCCACGACTTCACACTGACCTCTAGGGGCCTGACTCACTGGTGGTCCCGCCCACAGGTGCAGCCCAGCCAATGAGAGGATGGGTGGGAGGAGCAACACCTATTCCAGGACCTGGCTCTGCCTCTTGCTGGGCAGACTCTTTGGGTACCTCGTGGGGCTTCCGGGGTGCTTTTTCTCACTGTAAAATGGCCACGTGGAAGAACTGTGCCAATGGAGACTGCTGCCCCCCTACCGAGGGGCTGTGAGGCCACAGAGTGAGCAGGCGGGGAGCTTGGCCTGTACCGCTGATACCGGCCTGTCTGGACCCTGCTCCTCGTTGACCTTAGGCAAGCCATGGAACCTCCCAAAGTCTGTTTCCTTGTATTCAGACTAGGCATAAATGCACTCCCCGTGGGCCTGGCTGAGAAGGTGACGGACGGGGACAAGGCTTATGGATGTGCAGCATGGGGCTTGGTACAAAGGGCCCGACAGGAGTCTGCTACTGGTTGGTGACTGGGACGGCAGTGGCAATGACAAACTTAACAAGAAATGCCTTCTCAACAAAGACCCCTGGGAGTAACAGCTGAGCCCACAGTGAGGTGCAAGGTGTTGGGAGCAGGCAACCTAACCTTCCTCTGGGCAGAGCCCACTCTGCGGCCGGGGCCCTGCTTACTTGGTCTGCTCCGGGTGGCCTGGGTCACACATATGACTGTGCTCCCTGTCGATGCACATGGGGACCTCCCCACCAGGCCTTGTCCTGTCCCTTGGGCCCCAAACTCTAGGAGAAACCCCTAGACCTCCATCCTGGGAACTGACTCCCTCTCCACAGCCTCATCCCTGTTGCACGACTCTCCTCAGAGGGGAGCTGACTACATGGCCTCTCTAGCTCCCTGTGAATTCTTGGGTGCACTGCGCAATCTCCGACCCATTTCCAGAGTCTTCTCTGGCTTCTTCTCACTGACCCCACCAGTGAGGAGGCCAGCTGGGGACCCAGGCCAGCAGCTCTCTCGCCCTGAGCCAGTCACATCAGCACACACCATGTTTCATCTGCTGCTCGGGCCCCGGAGTGCCCCTACAGTCTTGCTGCCATTTATTTAACTCTGTAATGGCGTTAGTTATCTTTGGGAGGCTCTGGGAGGATACGGTGGGAATGAGAAAACACCGCAAAGAGTCAGGTTGCACTGAGCATTGTCGGAAGCCTCCATTCCAAGGTAATTGTCTGTGGAGATCTCCTGTATAGTGAAAGGCTTACTGAATTCCAAGTAAGGCCAGGCCTGAGGCTGACATTATCCGCAAACACCCACGTAGGAGGGAGCTCACCGTTTACTAAGCCTGTCTGTCACAGGAGGGAGGATTGGAGCGGAAAGTGACATGGGACCACTGAGCCCCCAAAGCCCCTGGGACGTGTTCTGCCAAAGATCTGCTTTAAATATGGGGTGGGGAGGGTCTCTGCCACCTCCACCCACCCACCCACCTCTATCAGTGTTTGCCCAGCCAAGACCAGCACTGAGTTCACAGTTCACAGGATGCTTCTTAGTCCTTACCTTGCTAAGCCTGCCAGCTGGCCACAGTCTCAGGGCTCAGCCTGATCTTCCCAAGGGGGATTCCCTCTCCCTACTCTATCATCCTGTGCCTGCGCTGCCCTGTCCCATTGGCACCAAACCAACAGGGTTCAACGCGCCAAGCTCACATATCTCATCTGTAAAATGGGGCTGACAATTGCCAACTCGGGATTATTGTGGGAGTCACCGGGATAATGGTATAACACAGCGAGCGGTGTCTGGCCCAGAGCAGCTGCTCCATACGGGGTGGCTATTGATATTATAGCTAGAGTGCTCCTTCGAGACAAGGGTGACCAGACGTCATCTCACGGACTTTGGACACGTGGCCAGGAGAGACCCGTCCCTGGAGAAAGACATCATGCTTGGCAAGGTCGAGGGGCAGCAAGAAGAAGACGAGCTTCCACGAGAGGGACTCACACCGTGGCGGCACCAAGAGGCGAGGACGTCGGAACAATGGCGAGGACGGCCCAGGACCAGGGGTGTCTCCTTCTGTTGAACGTAGGTCACTATGAGTCAGACGCGATTCGACTCGATAGCTCCTAGCAGCCGCGTGAACATCACTCTTCTGAGAAACTTCACTTCAACACCAGAGCAAGGACAGCCGCATCCTCTCTCTTAAAAAGCTAGCCGTAATATCCACCCCTCTACATTGCAGCCTGTGACTCCAGCCCTGTGGTCTGGCCCCGTACTTCAAGGTCAACCTCCCTTCCCTGCTGGACCCCTGGGAGTCTCCCCTCCCTTAGCAGAGGAGGTCAGCTTGCTCTTGAGCACACCTGTACTTTGCTGCAGCCACAGCTCAAAGTATGCCATTTCCTCTACCTACGATGCCCATCCACCACCTCCACCACTTACCCTTCAGGGTCCACTGGTACTTAACTTCCTCCTCAAGTGCCCCCTGCTGCCCCCACCAGACTATCTGCCCAGGAACAAATCCCCTCTCCTCACCACTCGGCCAAAGCAAACCAAACACCAAGTGCCCGGCCATCGAATGGATGCTGACTCACAGTGACCCCCGAGGAAAGGGTAGAACTGCCCCTGTGGGTTTCCGAGACTATCTCTAGAAGGCCCTGTCTTTCTCCTGCCGGAGCGCCTGATAATTTTGAACTGCAGTCAGCAGCTCCATGCATAACCAGGGTCCCTGGTCCCCTCCTGCTCCCCCCTGCCCCGCCATTGCTGGGCCTTAGAATGGGGTTCCTGGGCTCACACTCATACTCTGCTGCGTACCAGCAGTGTGGCCTTGTAATGGACCAGGCTTGTCAGTGTCAGCCTTTCCATCCATGGAGTGGGGAGAACAGACGGCTGGAACATGGCAGGAACTGGCTGGCCTTCCCAGGGCTTACTGTCCTTCCACCGTTGACACGGTACAGTCTGACCATGTCCTACTGCTCTCTGTTAGTGGGAGCGTGTGGGAGCTTTTCCTTAAGGTCAGGTTTCTGTCTTACACAGGCTCCGGCTCTCACAGTGTGACCATACAAAGTCCCTCCCCTCAGAGAGTGTCTGTGGGGATCGCGCGAGGAACCCATTCAAAGCTCCGAGCAGAGCCTGGCACAGATGAACGCTCAACAAATGTAGGCTGCCCTCATATTGTTGCTGACATCTCTCCCCTGATAGTGTGCTTAGTAAGTCCAGGGCCAGATCTTTAAAAAAAAAATGTAACATAGACTGTAGCACTTTAGAGACACCATTAATTAGTTCTATTTTACAGGCAGAGAAACCGAGGCCCAGAGAGGCTGCCAATTGCTCAAGTCCACACAACCAGGATCAGGAGACGCTAGCTGTAGGCCTGCAGGTACCTGCCGGGTCTGCATACGCTGCTTTCTGGTTGCTGCACCGTTGATAGCGATTTATCCAAAGCAGGGGCACAGTAAGTCCCCAGAGAGCAACCAGAGCCGCCAACAGCAGGGGGGCAGAAAGAGAGTCCCTAACCAAGGCCAGCCGGAACCAGTCTGCCTCTGATTCTTGTTGAAGCCCCTTCTGGTTGACAGCACACCCAGGCTGGGTTCTGGCAGGCTCCTTACGCAGGAGGGGTTGTGTCAGGCGCCAGAATGCTATAAGCAGATTCAGAGCTGGCTGCAGACCTGGTTCGGGCTAAAGGAAAATGTAAAGCCCTAGGCCTCCCACTAGAGGGCCCCCTTGCCCCTTGCCCCCTCCACACCCTGTTCCCTTTAAGACCTTGGACAGTGTCACTTGGGGAACCCAGGCAGAAGAGGTTTGGCTCTGTCTTCCAGTAGGGTGGCCTAAGGCTGTCAGTGGAGGGGTGTTAATTATACCCTGGGAAGGGATGGAGCTGACAGGCCCAGCTCGAGCCAGCGCCTGGGAGCTGCTTCCAAATTCTCTCCGGGGCTGTACAGTTTCCCTCTGTGCCGTACAGTCGAGCAGATCAACACCTGCTCTCAGCCCGTTTCAAATGAGATTATCTTCTCACTTCTGCTTTGGATCGATTTACCTGCTGGCTTTCTCCCCTGCCACCCTGATGACTCCCACCTCGTGAAATGCCCCGGAAGCTTGTCGTGACTCACGAGGTCACCAGGCTACAGAGCTCAGGGATGTGAAGGAGACAGGGACGCTCCCTCCCACTCGTGGCGCGTCCGCGGGCAGGAGTTATCATGTCGACTTCATAATAACATGCCTTGAAAGCCGCGCATCTGCTCTCTTGCCTCATGAGTCAGGCTGTCTTCCCACTCCACCCACGGTGGGCCTGCAGAATGCTCGCTGGTGTCGTTGTCCACCGGGGAGACAACGGAATGGCAATC
The DNA here is from genome assembly GCF_050624435.1 of Tenrec ecaudatus. NCBI lineage: Eukaryota > Metazoa > Chordata > Mammalia > Afrosoricida > Tenrecidae > Tenrec > Tenrec ecaudatus. The sequence continues at coordinate 120,519,054 of NC_134533.1, read as the reverse complement.
CCATCACTTTTCTCTTCTTCCAGGGTCAGGGAGTGGGCACAGGAGATGCGCATGGGGCCCAATTGGCCACCTGTCTCCCTTACTCTCACATATACACTGCACGCCTGCAGCCCCCCCCCAAAAAAAAAGTGCAGAGGGAGGCCCTGCTCAGAGGCTTTACAGATGAACCAGAGCTCCAAACTGGAGGCTTCCCGCAGGCTTACTGGGCCCCAGCCTCTGGAGATGAAGCAGAGGCCCAGAGGGCCATTAACATGCCCGGAGACGCTGCAATGCCAGCCTCGGGTGCTACTGCTCCCAGCGCTATTTCTCCAAGTGACAGTCTGCTCCCAGGGCTGGATGAATTTCCTTAGAGTTAAATTAAAATCCCCATGAAATATTTAGTTGGCTCAGAGCATGGCTGTGCAATGGGCCTATGAGGTAGCTTTCAGGAAAGAATCAGACGGAAGAGAAACCCACAGGTAGAAGTGGCGCCCCAGTCTCACGAGGCGGTACATCTTCAAGGGGCCAACAGCCTTAGCCTCCTCATATGGAGCAGCTGGTGGGTTTGAACAGCTGACCTTGTGATTACCAGTGCAATGCTTAACCCACAGCATCATGGGGAGAGAAAGAGTGGCAATGCATTGGCCAGTGAGGCTGTGTGGCACTCAGGTCACAGCTGGGGCAGGGGACCCAGCAGGTACCATTTAGCTTGTGACCTCGATCAGAGGCTCTTCATCATGGCTAATGAGCCATCTTGCCCTTTGGTGTCAGACACTGATGCTTGAATCACAGGCCTGCCATTGCTCAGCTGGGCTTCAGTTTCCCTAAAGTGGGCAGAGTGACGTGACCTCTTCTGGTTATCGGGAGAGTTACGTCCAATAGCTGGTATCAACAGAGCTCAAGTGCAGGCCTGCCTCTTACAAGTCTCTCTGGCTGGAGCCCCATCCCTCCTGCCTTTGAGTCAATTCTGACTCCCAGTGACTCCATGCGGCAGAATAAAACTGCTCCCTAGGGGTTTGAGGCGACTGGTCTTTAAAGGAGCACATGGCCTCATCTGTCTCTTGAGGGTTGGCTGGTGGATTCAAACTGCCACCTTCAACGTTAGCAACCTAACTGAAATAACCCGCTGCACCACCAGGCTCCTTGACTGTCCTCAAACGCAGCTCCACTGACAGCCGGTGGATTCTGAGAAATAACCTAAAGCTCAAACCCAACCACTGCCACAGAGCCAGTTCTGACGCAAAGCAAACCTGTGACAGAGCAGCGCAGCCCCTGTGGGTTTTGGAGGCTGTAAATTTTTATGGGAGTAGAAACCCCCATCTTTCCCCCACGGTGTGGCTGCTGACTTCGAACTGCTGAGCTAACGGATAGCAGCCCAGTACATAACCCACCACACTGGCCAGAGCGAGGCTTGACAAAGCCAGGGCACCTTGTGCTGTTCTCCAGAGGCCCGCTAGAACCTCCTTCTGAATTGTTTTAATGGGTCTCTTTAGCGGTCTTGTGAGGGCCTTTAACCCACTTTCTCTCTCAAAAAGACCCCCAAAACTTTATAGAAATACAGTTAGTTTTACAAACTGTAAATTTCCAGTTTTTTGGCTTGCAGTAGCATATACCATTCTTTACATAGTCAGACCTGGAGGCAGGTCTAAGGCGGGTGCTGGCAGCTGCCAGTTACTGGGCTCCGGTTGTTGAGCAGCATCCCCACCTGCCCCCGAGCTATAAAGTCACAGGTCCAGGTAGCACCTCCGTGGCTTGCTGCCCATGTTCAGAGTCGAAGAGAACACTAACAGCCACCCTTGAATCCGGGAGACACACAGAGGGAAATGTCTGTGGGCCCCTCTGTTGTCTTCCTAGGTCTGCGGGCCCCCATGGAGCCTGGAGGAACTCACGGGGATGCCCTCAGCTGGTTGTTTTTAGGGGCCATCCACTTCCGACCACTACACACTACGGAACGAAACACCTTCTGGTCCTGCACCGTCCTCGCAATTGTTGCGGTGCTTGAGCCCTTTGCTGCAGCCACTGTGTCAGTCCATCTCCTTGAGGGCCTTCATGCTTGGTAGACTAGAACGCTCTCAGCTACTGGTGTGAATTCCAGCTCCGTCGCATGGAGTGCCCACGCTAAGACCTGATCCTATGCTCGCTCACTGGGCAGATGAACCACATCGGCTTCTGTCCCCTATCTCAAGCCCAAGTTCAAGGCCACCTTAGGACCTTAGCATTCACTCCTCTCCCTGGAATGCCCTGCCAGCCTGAGCCTGGCTGGCTTCTCGCTGTTCACTCGGGTGTCAGTTTCACCTTTCCTTGAGTGCCCATCAGTGGGGTCCCTCTCCCTGGACCCTTCCTGTCTCCTTATCCTGCTAATGTTCTTCCCAGCAAAGGCCACAATTAAGATGATTTTGTTAATGTATTGATTCATCCATTTAGTATCTGTCAGATATCCTTGCCGGGCTACTTTCCCTCCCATGCAGCTCCAAGGCCTAGCCAGTGCCTGGCATGAAGGTGGCACTAAATCAACACTTGGTGAATGACAAAAAAAACCCAAACAAACAACCAAACCAAACTGGGGAATCGATCCGGGCTCACGATGACCACAAGGGACAGAGTCCAACTGCTCCACAGGGTTTCTGAGATTGGTACAAACACACTCATCTTACTCCTGGGGAGTAACTGATGGGTTCGTGCTTCTGGTTAGCAGCCCAATGCTTAACCCACTGCACTACCAAGGCCCCTCCCCTTAGTTGTTGAATGAAGGTATCATTTCAACGAATGTGTAGACAGATCAAAGGCAGTAGGAGCTTCATGCATGGACTTCTTTTACCTTGACTCTGAGCTGGCAGCAACGTTGCAGTGGAGTATTTTGATGGCAACTTATGCTCTAGGGGCCAGCTCTGCCCTGGAGCAGCCACATAAACGTTGGCACCTTACTTGACCTCTCTGCACCCCAGTCTCCTATTCTTCAAAATGCACATAATGGTGCATCTCTCACAGAGCTGTTGTGGAAATGAAGAAGAGCACTTCACACAGTGCCCAGACATCGGAAATACTTTACAAGTGTAAGCCATTATGATTTTGTTACAATTTCAGAATCGATAGCATTTTTTTTAAAAAACAGTGGTTTCAGAAACATCAATGTAGATGTTGAACAGAGTGCAAACAGCCCATGATTGGAAAGCCAATACGGGATGCATTATTTATGTCAGACGGTGCTGCTGTCCTGGCGATGTGGCCAGAAGAAGATTGGGTGGAGCAGCGGCAAGGGGTGTAGCGAGGCCCTGAGGACCTGACTTCCCCAGCACCACCACCGCCGTGGCCACCTGGAGACCCTCCCACAATGTACCCGCCCATCAGAGAAGAGAAGCCAAGGCAGGTCTCAGGCTGAGGTTCAAGGGGATGTGCTAGTTTCTAACCCAGAGGCCCCTTTTTTTCTGACCCAGTGGAGGAAGCCTTCAGTCCAGGCGCTGTGAGAAAAGGCTCTGCACTTGGCCCCTGCTGGACACGGCCTGGGGCGCCACGTGGGGCCCTGCATCGAGCAGTGCTGATTGCCCACAGGCGGGCAGCTCTAAGTAGGCAAGAACAGGGCTGGAGCTGACCAGCCAGCTCTATTAGGCACCTGTGGGTACCAGGCCGTGTGGGTGGCTGTGCCAAGCCAGCTCAGGCAGGCTCGGGCGAGCGGCTCGTGCTTCTGTGACAGGGGAATCTGACAGTCCCAGCAGCTCACGGCGCGTCTTTTATGTCCCTCCCGACTTGTCAGCCCAGTACGGGCCTGTCTGTTGGGGGAAACAAAGCACCCCCAGTTGCTGAGAGCATTTCTGACAGCCAGAGAGAACTTCCAGAGGTACCCCCTTTGCCTGCTCCCTTCTCCCAGCCAACTCCTGCCCCCGCTTCTCTCTGCTCCCTGGCTCCTGCTGGACAGAGAGAGGCCTGGCTCCCACTCCGAGCCTTGCCCTGCGCTGTCCCACTGCACCTCCAAGGGTGCACAATGGTTGCATCACCAGCTGGACAGCCTTGAGCCTCTTCCCGTTTCCTATCAGCATATGCACGAGTAGAAGCCACTTGGAAGGGCAACAGGGCATTTTCTTAGGGATACCCGCGGTTCATCTGGAAGGGGAGCTAGAGAGAGACCTGCAGTAAATTGGGCGGTACCCACTCTTCCTGGTGTGACAGAGTGTCTTTGCTCTGTTTGGGGGCAGGTGCACCACACTATTAACATGGCTCCTGGGCCATCAGCAAGTCCACTTCAAGGGGCTCCTTACACAGGTGTCTGGCTGTGCGCCCCACAGCAACCTTGAAGGCAGCCTATTCCGAGAGGTGGAAGAGGAAGCTCAGCAGGACTTGAGAAACAAGCTGACGGCCATCCGGTTGATTCCTCTCAGAGGGAGGGGCCCGTAGGACAGGGCAGCACTGCCCTGTGGCCTTCACAGTGTGGAACTCCAAGCCTCATCTTACTCTCAAGGGGACGCTAACCTGCACTTAGCAGTCCACTGCACGACCGCAGTGCCGCCGCGGCTCCAACACAGCCACGTGGCAGCTCCTCAGCCTTTTGGCCACGATCACGTGCAGGAACAAAGCCAGTGGCATGGAAAGAAGGGAGAAGGGTCCCCTTCGAGGAGATGGCAGTGCGGGAATGGACGTGGAGGTGGTGTGTCGTCAGGGTGGGGGAGGCACAAGAGGCGTCCTGACATGGACCGTGGCGTACTTCTTGACCTGGGCCATGGTGACGTGAATAGTTTCCTTGTGCTAATTCATCAAACCGATTCCCTTACAAGCTGCAGCCCTTCTGTGTGCATGCAGAAGATAAAAATGTGTTTCCGTATTGCCTAGAGCACCTGGGTAGGAGAGAGAATCCAAGCGATGCTTGCCTCTCCTGCATGCCTGAGACTCAGCACTCTGAGGACTGTGTGGGGTGCAAAGCCCCCATCCCCACGCACAGAGGGCTGAGGGACCTGTGTCACAGCTCATGAGTTTAGATGGACACAGGGAGGGCCTGGCCAGAATCCGGTGTGTCTGTTGAAACATCTGGTGGCTTCTAATTCAAGAAGGGGTAAAGTGGACATCTGTACACTTTCAACGCATTTCCAGTTGAGTGGAGGGGAGTCCTGATTCCTCCTCGGGTCCAAACAGTGGAACAGCTGGTCAGACTCCCCTGAGATCCCTCCTCGTGTGCTGTGAGCAGGAGGCAAAGCCCAGGGGAGCCTGGCCGCCCTGGCAAGTTACTCTCAGGACTTGCCAGCCCCCTCCGGGAGGGTCCTTACAACAGACAGGACACAGGCCAGGCTGTCCTGGGTCCCACAGCCTTGCTCTCTGAGGGAGTTGGTTTATTATGCCAGCCTGGCTGATAAACACATGTGGGGTTAATTGAAGGGCAGAGAGATACATGGCTCGGTGAGCCTCACCTTTCGAGTTCTCAGGTCTCTTGCTTTCTGGTGGTCAGACTAGGGTGCAGCTGCCTTAGCCAGTTCCCTGTTTCAGCTGGCAAGGCTCACTTCCTGCAAGAACTCCCTGAGGAGAAGTCACGTGGACCTACCCCGATGCCACCCTGGGTGCTGGAGCAGCCATGTGGGGACCCCTGCCAGCACCAAGATGCTTATACGCTCACTGATTTGGCTTTCCTCCTGCAGTTGGCATCATTGCGTCTGTTGTGTGAGATGGAGGATGACTTTGTGGAATGATGTTGAACATATGGGTTAATGGATTAATGTGGGCTTGGGCAGCACTGGGTGGGAATGTTTTCTTTATGTGCACTTAACCTTTATATAAAACTCTCTTGTACGTGAGTTGCTGTGGATCTGTTTCTCTAAAGTACCCAGACTAACACATGCTCCAAGTGCTTCCTGCGACCTGCCCATCAGGACCAGGTGGTGAACTACAGAGCTGTCACGCGGCCTGACAGTCAGGCCGCCAGCTCTGTGACCTCAGGAGGGTTACTTAGCCTGTCTGAACTTGATTTCTCATGAGGAAAACACAGACGAGAAGAGCTTCTACTTGTTGTGAAGATTATGTGAGTTCATTGCAGGGCTGGACACGCAGTGACGGCTCATTGAATGCTCACTGCCTGCAGTGCAGTCCTGACAGCCAGCCACTGAAGGCCAGGGGGAGCTCTCCCCACAGCTGCTGTGGCACACTTGGCGTCCTGCTGCGTGGGGACAACTGGGTTCTATCCCTGTGACTGGGCTGTTCCTGATTCTGGAACCCATGTCCTGCGGACCTGATTTCTGTTTTGGGTTTGGCTACCATACTTGTCTCACACCAGCCTGCACACTCTGTGCGCTACCTGACCTCCCCAGCCCTTGGTCTTGATTGTCTGCCTGCGCCCCGCTCCTGGCCACACCCTGGCCATCAGCCTGGCCCTGGCCCACTGCTCTGCTGCCATCAGGCCTGCGCGGGGTGTCTCCTGAAATCAGAGCGGGATCCATTTGGCAGGAGCTGACCATGTCCTTAGATGCAGTCCAAGTTCATTGCCTGGACCATGTGCTGCTGTTTAACACGGGCCAGACCTTGGCTTTGTTGTCTACATGTAGACAAATGTCTAAATGTTGTGCAAATGTAGACACAGCTGGGGCATAGGAGCTTGTCATCCAACCAAGGGACGCATCCGAGGACTGCAGAAGACAGGGAACAATCCCATAGGTCCCAGGATGTAAGGAACAGGGAGAGGCAGGTGTCTGTCCATAGCTGCCAACACCATGCTGGGCAAGATTGAGCTGTGCCTGGCTCTCCTGCTGACAGCTGTGATGTGTCAGTTGTTCCTGACAAGCTGCAGGATGGCAAGAAAAACAGCCTGTGAGTAAGTGCCCCCGGAGTGATTCATGACTCTGGCCAGGGACTGCGAGACAGAGAGGCCGAACCATGGCACTGGCCAGTGAAGCACCATGAGGGCTTCGGGGGTGGAGGGGGGGGGAGAGGGGGCGGGCTCGCCAGAGGCTTTGAAGTAGGGTTATTTTCCACAGGAAGGCAAGGGATGAGCCAGGCCCGGCTGAAGCAGGCCAGCAAAACCTGCCAAGCGCTGAGGGAGGGAGGCTCTGCACTGTCATTCGGAGCACGCACGCATGTGTATCAGCCTGTCTGGGTTCTGTCCTGCCACTTCACAGCTGCGTGACTGGGGCTCAGTTACTAATCTTTCTGTCTCAGTTTCCTGATTTAGAAAGTGGGGTACTAAGACTGCACCTTGTGAGGCTGATAAGGAGCCCTGTTGGCATACAGCTTATATGTTGGGCTGCTCACTTCAAGGTCAGCAGTTTGAAACCACGAGGTTCCCTGTGGGAGGAAGATGAGGCTTTCCACTTCCATAAAGAGTTACAGTCTCGGAAATCCACAGGGGCAGCTCTCCCCTTCCCTCCAGGGAAGCTGTGAATCAGAATCGACTGGATGTTTGTAAGTTTGGTTTGGTTGAAAGGTTGGTAAAGCAAAAAAAAATATTTTTTAAAGAAATCGACACTGTATCTGGAATATTGTGATAGTGTCACTACTCTCATGAGAAATGAGCCCCGGAGGAATAAGGGTCAGGCTGCTAAGGAAGGGTCAGCAGTTCAAACCTACTAGCTGCTCCTAAAGAGAAAGGTGAGACTGTCTACTCCCACAGAGATGTCCAGAGTTGGAATCAACCCGGCAGTAGTCTGGAGTGGAGTTCACTATCATTAGAACAATTTCCAGTCGAGAGACAGGCACAGGAGCAGCACTGGGAGCGCCGAAGGGCTTCACAAAGCACACGGGAGTCTCAGAAGTCCAGACAGGTAATCTGGGTGCCCACTCCAGGCCCTGTCGGCTGCTGCCCGCTTCTTTCCGAGCACACATCCCGAAGGACGCGCAGGCTGCCAGCTGATGCAGAGTGGGCTTATTCTAAAGCAGCGGTTCTCAACCTTCCTAATGCCGGCAACCCTTTCATACAGTTCCTCATGTCGTGGTGACCCCTGACCATAGCATTATTTCCGTTGCTACTTCATCACTGTCATTCTGCTACTGTGATGAATCAGGCGACCCCTGTAAAAGGGTCGTTTGATCCCCCAAAGGGGTCGTGACCCACAGGTTGAGAACCGCTGTTCTAAAGGATGCGGATCAGCGTGTGAGTGGGTGCGGGCCCATCAAACGCCCAGGCAGGCCAACCGAGGCTCCCTGGGTGAGCAGAGGAGGCAAGGTGATCTCGGGAGCAAAGCAGGTGACTGGGGCTCAATCTTAGCGTCACACATTTAATGCCGGACAGCCCGACCCAGAGACAGAGAGAAGACGTTGAGGTTCTTCAATGTCTTCTTTCATGTGACAATGTAAAGTGTGGGGAGTGGGGTGTGTCAGCTGCAGGCCAAGTTGGGGGGAGCTGGGGAAGCCAGAGCCCAGGGAAGGGAGGTGGGTATGGGGTGTGGGGGACCCACAGGCAACTGAGAGGACACATCTCCGTCCTGCAGCCCCCACTTGATGCATGCACCAGTACGTGGAGGGTGATGGGCTTCCCATTAGCAGTACTGGAGTCATCTGGAAACTACAACTGTGTTCAGCGTTAGCTGTTCTGGTGAAGATCCCTACCTTCTAGGGTCAAAATGTGGACTAGTTCGTTCTCTTACAAATACTTTCCACTACCCCATCCATTTATCTATCCATCTATCCAACTATCCACTATCCAACTATCCACCCATCATGTCTGAATGGTGACATATTCAGGGATTGATCCAGGTGCTGCCAATACAGAATAAACAAGACAGACATAGCTCCCGATCTCATTTTCCAATGAGGGCATACGGTGTGCCTGACCCACACTGATCTTTTGTTAATTTCTTTCTCTAACCCAAAGGAGTGCTATTTTCCCATTTTAAGGATGAAGGAAGTAGGGCTCAGAACCATGACGTGGCTTGCTCAAATCCACAGAGCACATGAGAGGCAAAGCCATGACCCACACTCTTGGTGACCAACAGAGAGTACATGGGGTGTGAGGTCAGGTCTGACCAAGTTCCTCCCATTTTGCCACTACTTGTATGCTGGCGGCTCCCAAATAGAACTTGTGCTCAGTTCTGCCCTCTGGCTAGCCTTCCTCCCCACCTCATTGACTGATGGTACTTCTCCACCTCAACCCACGTCACATACTCTTCATCTTTGTCATCGGATGGTACTCTTTTTCTGTGTCCCATTTCTCAACCAACAACTTCACCATCCACCTGTCATCGAAGACAGAGTCTAGAAGTCAGTCTGGAGTCTTCCCACTGCCTCCCTTCTGTGCTTGATTCCCATTCGATAGCCAAGCCCCATCCATCTTCTCTCCGGAATGCCTGTTTAATTCATTACAGTTCCTCACAGCTTATTGCTGCTACCATCATTCAAACTTGAATTATTCAACAGCCAGATTCAGAAGAGGATGTGGAATGAGGAATATCATTGCTGACGTCAAATGGACCTTATTTGGGCATCAGGGATGTATCCATTCACCATACTTATTCAATTTGTATGCTGAGCAAATAACCCACCAGCCACCCCAGGGAAGGAGGATGTGGCAGTCTGCTTCTGTAATGATTTACAACCTTGAAAATACTACAGGGGCAGGTCTGCTCTCTCCAATAGGGTGGCTATGAGTTGACCACAAGGAGTTTTGTCCTACCAAGGAACAGGAAACTCAGTAAGGGAGCAAGAAGCCAGAGAATCAGAGTTAGCGACCTCGGAGTCAGACTTGAGAAATAAAGAGGAGCTGGACTTGTAGGACTGTTTGGCGAGTGAGAACTTGCTTTGGGGAAGAAGGTTCAAGCTAAAGTCCTCATATGTTGAACCAGAGCTCTTAAAAGCACCCCTGAACTCAGCCAGGAGTCTGGTGCATGGTTGATTCTGCCAGTAAGGACCTCACCCCCGGCATGATGGAAGACACGGAGATACCTCTTTCCATGGCTTCCTTCCTCACCCCAGACCCAGACAAATTCCCTACTGTCTGTCTCCTCGGCTTCACAGCAAGCCAACCTCGAAGAAGGCTTTCCCATGCTTAATTAACACGTTTTCATTTCCTTTGCAGACCCCTCTCCCCCCTCAACAGCTGCCTCTCTGTAGGGAAGGCAGAAATCATTCCCAAGAAATGAGTCTTCTGACAAATTCCCCAGCCTGCTTCTAGATGCCCAAGGGGTTTGGACGCATTCCCAATCTGATGCTGCGGAGGCAGGTTTGAACTAGGCACTCCAAGCCCCTCAAACGTCTCCATCACAGGGATCTAAGGACATGCAGGCTGAACCTGCGGTCGCTCCCGGGCCCTGTGGCTGACCTTCTCTGGGCTTCACATCCTGTGAGCCGAATGCTTTGTGAGAGATGAGGTCAGAGACATGTCCTCACAGATGGTGCACAATGTCATCCTTGGGTCCTGCCCTGCTCAGTGCTCCCCCAGCCATGTTCTCACACCTGCCTGGACACCAACCACACCATACTGCCTCATCTGTAAGCTTCCGAGTGCAGAAAGCACACCTGATTTTACTGTTCACACCAAACCTCTAGCTCAGTGGCTCACACAGTACCCCGAACACGAAATCATCACAGGAGTAGAAAGCCTCATCTTTCTCTCACAGAGTACCTGGTGGTTTCAAACTGCTGATCTCTGGGGGCATCCTGATCCGGGCTGCCTGTGGCTTTCTAGGCTGGAGAGCCTGGTGTCCTTTGGGAACCGACAGAGTCATCTCAGAAGAAAGAGAGAGGCTCTTTGATTTCTGTTTTGTCACCAGGTTGCCGAAAGGACTCCAGGGACAGACAGGCACCTCGCAGGAGCCGGCATGAGACGCGCGCTGTCAGGGGCAGCCTGGGAGGGAGGAGTGTGGTGGTGGGGCTGAGCCCGGCCCTTGTGTGCTCTTCCCGAGAATAACAAACCAGAGGAACGGATTTGCTCCTCCTCAGGTCTGGGAGAGGAGAGATGGGGCTGCGTGCGGGGCTCACTCCTTGAGAAAGGCCCTCTTCCAGGGTCAAGAAGCCCCTTCATTTTTCCCATGCCGAAAGGCACAAGGACCTTCACGCATGCCCAGACTTCTGTGTGAAAGGAATGTCCCTCCGCTTGACCGGCCGGCTGAACGCTGAAGTCTCGACAGCGTGGCAAGCCTCTGCGGCATGCCCATGGCCATGGCCTGTCAGGCTCACCGCGCCGACCTGGACCCCTGGGCTGCTCTGAAGAGGAGACTGCGGCCGGTCTCCCCGCTCCAGTGGGCTCCTTTCCCTCTCCGCCACGGCGCTTCCTCTCCTTAAGCAAAACACACAGCCCAACCACCCTAGCTCTCCCACGGCTCACCATTAGCACCCCCCGCCCCCCGGAGACATAGTTTAACCTCAAACGCACACCCCCCTGGAGGACTGGACCCACACAGGGTCCATTCTCAGCCGTGCCCACCCAGGTGTGACTGTAGCCACGCGGAGCTGCAGGTGTCAGGGCATCCGTGCCCACATCTGCAACGCCCTTTCTCCCCAAAGCCTCCTCTGTCGGCTGCTCACTCACCATGTCCTGGATGAACCTTCCTCTGCTCTTGTCACCCCGTGATCACACTCCCTTTAGCCTCCTGCCTCCATTCTGCTGCCATGGGGCCTCGCCATTCTCAAGCCACGCGACTTTGGATAGGTGACTCATCTATAATATCTGGGTATTGTGTGGATTACAAGTGGTTGGCTCATAAGGAACCCTTCAAAAATGTCCGCTATGCTGGACTGGTCTGCCTGTGTCAGTGGGGCTCGAGGCTCTGCTGTCCACACAGACAAATCTCCTTGCCAGTTTTCACCCCAGAGCCCTGTGCTTCTCGGTTAAAGTGAACTCCCACCCCTTGTCCTTGTTGGAGGAAAACCATGGGCTGGATGGAACTTGATATGTCTGTCTGTCATTCACAGTGAGCAGACTGCCGATGCTGGTGGATGGCATGATCCCGACCAAACCAGCAGAAACTAGACTGCCTCCACCACCCTGGGGCCAAGGGCGCACCCTAAACTGCCCAAAGCAATTGGGAATTGAACTTCCTGCCCACACATGGCCAAAATGAATAGGGTTGGTGCTACAATGGCCGGGCTTCTGAAGGAAAGGGCCGCAGTTGCAGCGTGCTAGCACCTCGCTTGCTTCAGTGGTGACCTTCAACTGGCACAGATAGCTATAGAGATAGATCTGCATCTACAGAAAGAGATGCTATAAGGGAGTTTTTTTCTTAGCAAGTGCACTCAATAATGCATGTCTTTTACAGTGCAATATGGGGGTGGGAAAGGCGGAAGAAATGTGTATTTTTGCTAGTTGCCCGTCTTCGGAGGTCCAGGAGCACAATAACTGCAATGGATCGAACTGACCCTGATCGATAGTAGAGGTTAGCTTTTACATTTGCTGTAGATTGTGTATGCCGAGTAAAAGAGTCACAACTCCCATGTTGGTATTAACCCGTGTCGCGAGAGCCGTGTTGCTGACCAACAGGTTGCAGGGCTGTGCAACGCAGACCTGAGCGTTCTCTCCTCGCTCACCTCTGTGAAGCCAAGCGGACCAACAGGAGTCCGCGGTCCTCTTTGCGGAAGACTCCACTAAAAGACGGTAAACCAGGACCACCCCCCCCCAATGCCAGTTATTATTACCATTGTACTCATTACAGTATGCGTCCCACTGATAGTGCTTGTTGCTTCTCTTGCTCTCTGTCTTTTAAAGTTCCTGTTTTATGTTTATTCCCAACCCACTTTATCGGGAGCGAATCTAGACATCATACCATTCCACAGTTCAATCACATCAAGCAGTGCTGTACAAGGACTAGCATAAACAGTTCCCAAACACTGTCCTCCTTCTTGATCACTTTGACTTCAGTTCCCCTTTACCCCCTACTTCCCCCGCTGTACCCCACCCTCTAGTTGTTGTTTCTATAGGCTCATCAATCCTGGATTTCATACACTGAAAAACAGAATAACGTATACCAAAGGTTTCAGAAGGTTACCCACAGTGACAAAACACACCAGAGAGAAAGCCAATATGGAGAACACACACACACACACACACACACACACACACACACACACACACCACTGAAAACCAGATCAGGCCCCAAGTATATCAGAGACGTGATGAAGTGACAAAGTTTCAACCATTCAAGTCAGGTTCATCACTTAAGTCTCTGCGGTACTCTCTGTCTGGTAACCAGTTTCTTCCCACCCCTCAGTTGTGGTCAGAGGGAATTTACTGGAGGCTTAGTTCCTATGTACATGTCCCAAATGTGTCTGGGGCTTCCACGGTCATAAATAGCCTTCGGCAAACCAGAATCTCCCAATTTAATCTCTGACACTCGTCCCTCCTTTGGATCTAAGATGATATAATTCACAATCCTTGGGCCATGGATATTGGCGTAGTTCCTCCATGTTGTCTCTTTAGGTAGATTTTGAGCTCCTTGAGGTCTTGGAAACCCAGAGGGCAGTTCTAACCTGTGCTATAGGGTCGCTGTGCGTCAGAATTGACTCAATGGAAGCGGGTTCGGTTTGGTTTGGGTGGAGAAGGCTTAACGTACTAGCAGTGCTTGCTTGGCACTCGGGGTGCCCTTTGAATGGCAACCAAACCCATCTCTTCTTGATTCAAAGCAGTGCAGAACCCAGACTGCTATTGAATGCTGTCCCCCTAAAAATATGCAGAAAATCCTAACTGCCGTGCCTATGCTTAGAATCCCATTTGGGGATGGGCTGTCTCCTCCTGGTGTAGTAGGTTATGAGTCAGGCTGCTAACCCTAAGGTCAGCAGTTCAAAACTACCAGCCTCTCCATGGAAGAAAGGTGAGGTGTTTCTTTACTCCTGTCACAGAGTCACAGGATTAGTGCATCTTGAGTCAGTCTGTTCAGATAGATTCAGCAAGGGAGCAGCCGGAAATGGGGGAAGAGAGGTGCCAAGTCATATGGAGACCACACAGGAGGAGAATCTCAGGGAGACGAGGCTCTTCTTCCATGCCATCAACAGAGAAAGACCCTCCCCCTAGTGTGGTGCCCTGCACTCAGACGGACAGCCTGCTACACCCTGAGGACATTCATTTCTGTCTGTGATACGTCGAGGAGAGCACCACTGGCACCTGGCTTAATGGAGACGGATGAGAAGGCCCTGCCCGAGGTAGGGATGGCTCATGGCGCAAGAACTGAGTACTCTGCTTTGGCCCCTGGATCTGTCCCTTTATTTTAAAGAAATGGCATTTAGTCCTGTGACCTACTGGCAGTTCAAGTCGTCTCTAGCGTTAAGGTAAAAAGTACTTCCAGGGCACGAGTTGTTGTATTTTTTTTCAAGTTCAGCAAAAATGTTTCTGGACAACCATCCCAGTGGATTGAGGCCACAGCCACCCACCTGACCAGACATCTGATGAACCCCCCCACCATCCTTTCTTCCAGGGGCCTGTGGAAAGAACTGGAATGAGCTGCTTCAGCTTCATTTACACTTAATTCATCAAAACGTCAATGGTAAGAATTATTTGATGTCCAAGGCTTATGGGCCTTTAGCCTAAGCCAGGCAGAGCCAGTTTCTGTTTGAATCTAAATGTACCACTCGGCCAGTATGGAGCTGAATGCCAACAGGGTTCTCCACTCTGAAGCTAGAGTGGGCTCAAGCCCTTCTTGAGGGTTTTTCTCATCCAGGCTGGGCCCAGAAGGTGGATCATGAGGTTCTTCCCCTCACAGGGTCCCAGTGCTCAGCACTTAACAGCCCCAAGAGCCTTACACAGAGATGTTTGAGTGAAGGGAGTCTTACAGGGCATCTGTCCACCTCTGACTTTAGACAAGGTGTGTGAGTGCCTTCTGGACAGACTCTGACTTGGGTACCAAATTCTGACTCTGCCTAGAGGGACTTCTCAGATTTAACACCAAATGTGGCTGGAGACAAGGCTATCATTCTGGCAGTGGGAGGCCACATGCTGCCACAGACTTAGAGCCTGATGTTAAGTCTCACCTGCCTCTGCCACATCCCGACTGTGGGACACCGGATACGCCATTTTTCCTTTCCACCCTCAAGTTTCTTCCCTGTACACCGGGGATAGTTACACCTACAGTTAGCAGAGCTGTTGGGGAGGGCAGACGAGCGCGTGCTTGGGAAAGCCCTTGGTAAACGTTAGAGCACTGCCTTTATAAGACAATGCCCAGGCCAGAGACTAGCTTAGCTGAAGGTGTTCCCAGTCCTTTACTGTGGGAACAACTGCTAGTGTCTTGGCAAGGACTCCAAAGCCCAATTTCCCCCACCTTCTATCTTTACTGCCATCAAGTGGATGCTAACTCATAGCGACCCTATGGGGCAGGGTAGAACTGCCCCTGTGGGGTTCCAACACTGTAGCTCCTTATGAGAGCAGAAAGCTCCATTGTTCTCCCGCTCTTTCCATCCCACCTTTTACTGTCAATCCCAACCCACACATTGCTCTAAACATGTCAATATCTTTATATTCTTTAATCCATGTGTATATATGTGTGTGTGTGTTTCTGTACACACACACACATCCCTAAATCGGCTCCCATCATGCTACTGTTGACTAATTGACTAATAGTAGTAATCCACAGGGGAGAACAGAACTGCCCCATAGGGTTTCCAAGGCTATAATTCAAACTCAGTGTCAAAGAACACTTCAAGATGTGCCCTGAAGAACAATGCCATCAGTGATAATATCCACATGCCTACCAAAAGGATCAGTTAATATGATTGTTTTCAAATGTAGGCCAGCTACTAATGCCCAAGTTGAAAAAAAAATGAAGATTTTTACCAACTTCTGCAGTCTGAAATGGCTCAAAAATATGATCAAGATGATCAGTTAAGATGGTATTAATAATTACTGGTGATTGAAATGTAAACAAAGAAAGATCATTCCATTGGGGGCTCCTACAACTCTTATCACAATCCATACATACATCTATGGTGTCAAGCACATTTGTATATTCATTGCCCTCATCATTCTCAAAATATTTGCTCTCCACTTAAGCCCTTGGTATCAACTCCTCACTCACCCCCATTCCCGCTCCACCTTCCCTCATGAACCCTTGATAATTTATAAGTTATTATTATTTTATCATATCTTACACTGTTGACGTCTCCCTTCACCCACTTTTCTGTTGTCCATCTCCCAGGGAGGAGGCTATATGTAGATCCTTATAATCGGTTCCTTCTTTCCACTCCACCTTCCTGCCACCCTCTGGTATCACCACTCTTAGCACTGGTCCTGAAGGGATCATCCGCCCTAGATTCCCTTTGTTTCTAGATCCTATCTGTACCAGTGCACATCCTCTGGTCTAGCCAAATTTATAAGGTAGAATTGGGATCATGATAGTGGGGGAGAGGAAGCACTTAAGAACCAGAGGAAAGTTGTATGTTTCATTGTTGCTACATCGCACCCTGACGGGCTAGTCTCCTCCCTGCAACCCTTCTATAAGGGGGTATCCCGTTACCTACAGATAGGCTTTGGGTCTCCACTCTGCACTCCCCCTCATTTACAATAATATGATTTTTTTGTTCTTTGATGCCCAATTCCTGATCCCTTCAACACCTCATGGTCACACAGGCTGGTGTGCTTCTTCCATGTGGATTTTGTTGTTTCTGAGCTAGATGGCCGCTGGTTTACCTTCAAGCCTTTAAGACCCCGGATGCAATATCTTTTGATAGCCGGGCACCATCAGCTTTCTTCACCACATTTGCTTATGCGCCTTTGTCTTCAACAATCGTGTTAGGAAGGTGTGCATCATGGAATGCCAATTTAATAGAACAAAGTGTCCTTGCATTGAGTAAGTACTTGAGTGGAGGTCCAATGTCTATCTGCTGCCTTAATACTAAACTTATAAATATATGCACATAGCTCTATTTCCCCATCATCATACATAAAGATAATTACTTATGTACATGCCTGTATTTAGACCTCTATAAATGCCCTTTGCCTCCTAGTTCTTTCCTCTATATCCTTTTACTTTCCTCTTGTCTTCACCGTCATGCTCAGTTTTCATTTGAGTTTCAGTAATTTCTCTCAGTTACATTGGCCTTGATGAATCCCTAGCAGGCCTCTCACACCCTCCTTTCCACTAATTTTGGATCACTTGTTGTTCCCTTGTCCCTGGGTTGCTCAATACCACCTCCTATCCCCCACCTCCCTCTCTCCCATGTACCCCTGGAATCATCGGTCCCATTGTTTTCTCCTCCAGACTGTTTCTCCAGCCTATCTTATCTAGACAGACCTGCAGAGATAATAATATGCACACAAAAAAAACAAGGCGGAGCAAAACCAGTGACAAAGGAGAATGTAACAATGAGAGCAACAAAGAAAACCAATAACCAAAAATTAATTAGGTAATTAAAATAAATAAATAGATAAATAGATAGATAGATACAAGAAAAAAACCTGTTAGTAGATCAAGTTCTGTTTGTTGACCTCTAGGAGTGTTCTCCAGTCAAGTCCGATGGGGTGCCATGTTCTGGTCCCAAAGTCTATCTTTTGCACTCCCTAGGGAGCTCCCTGCTCTGCTCCCCCCGCTACTCTGCCGCTTGCCCTTAATATTTTGCCTCGGAGTGGTGGGATCAGACCAGGTCAATTCCAACACTGAGTCTCCAGGGAAATACCCTTTTCAAAACCATAAACAGAAACTATACCTGTGGGCCAAAGCAGATAGAATATATAGGAATCTAATGAACTATAATTGTGGGAAGAGATGATGGAAAAGCTCTATATTTTCATTCAGAACAAGCCCAGGGGCCAAAATTAAAACAGACCAGTGGTTTTCAACCTGTGAGTCACGACCTCGTTGGGGTCCAACGACCCTTTCACAGGGGTGGCCTAAGACCATCAGAAAACACATATTTCCAATGGTCTTAGGAACTGAGACAGTGCTCCTCTATCTGTCTCCAGGCGGGTCCACCCACATGCATATATGCCTGCATACAAGTACCTGGCATGAAGACGGTTACCCATGCTGCACCATGCTTCAAGAAAAATTTTCATTTATTTGTCATTAGAAATAAATATTTCACAATATATAATGACATTGATTTGTGATTAATCACTATGCTTGAATTATGTTCAGTTTGTAACAATGAAAATAGAACCTGCATATCAGATATTTACATTACGATTCATAACAGTAGCAAAATTGCAGTGATGAAGTAGCAACGAAAATAATTTATGGTTGGGGGTCACCACAACATGAGGAACTGTATTAAAGGGTCGCAGCATGAGGAGGAGGGTTCAGAACCACTAAAATAGACCATCAGTTGCTCATATGCAAATTCAAATTGAAGCAGAAGGAAATTAAAACAAGTCCATGAGAAGCACAATATAACTTTATATCATGCACAACTGAGGTTTAAATTCCACCTGAATTTAGAGACTACTTCAAGAAGAGATTCCAAACATCAAAGACTGAAGATCAGACAAGTTGTGAGGTGTCATCCAAAACATCAACCATAAAGAAGCTAAAGGTCAATTAGATGACAGGAAAGAAAGAAAAGACCAACAAGGATGTCACAAGAGACCGAAACGTTCTTGACTGTAGAGTAGCCAAAGGGACTAGAAGACACGATAAAGTAAAAGAGTCAAACATCATTCCAAAGGGCAGCTCAAGAAGACAAAGCATTACAATGAGATGTGCCAAGACCAGGACTTAGAAAACCAAAGAGAGAGACACACACTTAGCGCTTCTCAAGTAGAACGAACTAAAGGGGAAAAAAAATAAACCCTGAGTTCCACTATTGAATGATTCTCTAGGCAAACTATTGCATGATGCAGGAAGCATCCAGAGAAGATGGGAGGAATGCACAGAATTACAACAACAACAACAAAAGTTGCATTATAACCAAGGACAAACCCAAAACCAAACCAATGACATTGAAGGATGAAGGTCAAACTGCACTGAAAGCATTGGGGGAGAACAAAGCTACAGGGATTGACAGAAAACCAACTGAGATGTCTTAACAAATGGATACAACACCAGAAGCACTCACTCATCCACACCAAGCCATTTGCCAGGAAGACATATACCTGGCTAAATGACTGGAAGAGATTCGTCTTCGTGTCCATGCCAAAAAAGGTGATATTACAGAATGCGGAAGTTATCTAATAATGCCATTAATATCAGGCGTGAAAATAATTTAAAGTGATTACAGCAGTACATTCACAGGAAACTGACAAACACTTGATATGTTTTCAGAAGACTAAGTGGAACAGCAGGTACCATTATCTCTGTCAGATGGATGGTGCCTGAAAGCGGAGAACACGGGAACGATGCTGGCTTATGCTTTATTGACTATGTAAGGGCATTCAACTGTGCACATCATAACAAACTACGAATAACACTGCAGAGAATGGGAGTTCCAGAATACTTCATTGTGCTCCTGTGGAACGTGCACACCTACCAAGAGGCTGTCATTGGAACAGACTAAGGCTATGTATACAGCGTGGCTCAGACCAGGAAAGCTGTGCCCCGTGACGGAATGCTGAGCAAGTACTCTAAGAAGCTGAACTAAGTGAAGAAAATAGCATCAGTACTGGCAGATAACATGTCTTCTTTGTTGAAAATGAAGCACTTACTCATGTAGATCAAGGACACGGTTTGAATTGCACCTTAACATAAAGAAAACAAAAATCCTCACCACTGGACCAATGAGAAAAATCGTGATAAATGGTGCAAATATTGATGTTTCCAAGGATTTCACTTTACTTTAATCCCTCGTCAATGCTCACAGAAGCAGCAGTCGCAAAATCAAATTCCGTATCGGGCATATATACAGATAGCTCTTATGCAAAGGACCTCCTTATAAATGTCACACAAAAAAAACCCCAAAGATCTTACTGTGAGAACTCGCGTGCCCCTGACTTGACTTGAGCCCTGGTATTTGCAGTTGCGTGTGCAAGCTGGACAATGAGCACGGAAGCCAGAAGGAGACTTGACACACGTGAATGATGGTGTTGGCAGAGGATATTGGCTAGACCGTGGCCTGTCAGAAGAACGAACCTACAGACCTCGGAAGCAGAATACCCAGAATGATTCTTGAAAGTGAGTGCCATGAGACTGCATGTCATGTACTCTGAACATGGTATCAGAAGGGGCCACCCCTGGAAAAGACCTTCAGTGAGATTTGTTTGGCATGGGTGCTGCAGCAATGGGCTTAACCATAACAGCGACTGTGAGGATGACAGAGGGCTGAGCATTGTACATAAGATCTATTGCACATCAGGTCACCGTGAGTCCACACTGACTTTATAGCACCCAACCCTACAATCCTTACATAAGCAGACAGCCACATCGTTCTACTGTTGAGCAGGTGGTGACTTAGAACAGCCGACCTCTCAGTTAACAGGCAAGCATCTAGCCACTTAGCCACAAGGGCTCCTATCCATAAAATGAGTCCACTGCCAGTAAGTCAATCCCAACTCAGGGTGATCCTATATAGGGCTTCTGAGGCATTTAAAATCTTTATAGGAACAGGCAGTCTCATCTTTGTGCCACAGAGTGGTTGGTGGTTTTGAACTGCCAACCTGGCAGTTTGCAGTCCAATATTTATCCAACTGCACACCCGGTCTTTTTATTCACAAAATACTCATGCTCAATTCAGAACAGCCTCTATACCTCAAATATCCATCCTCTCAATTCCATAGCCCTTCTAGCTATAACCCTGTACCTTGCTTTCCAACATTAACTATACATCTAAGGAGTATCCCACAAACCACTGCCCCCATGCCTTCTTTTCACTCTCTCTGCTCCCCCTTCCCCCCTGCAATCCGACCTCCACCTCAGCCATTGACAGTGTCGTCCATAGTGCTGACTCTGATTAATGCTGTTCTGCAATGACTTAGCAAGATGTCTATGGGAAAGTCTCCATCTCCACTCTTTCACATGCCTTTGCAGACTCCTCTGCCTACCTCTCGAGCACCTGTTTCTCTCTGGCCGATTCCTTCCCCACTCATAGCTGCAGCCGCCGCCTACTCTGTGTGCTCCAATAGCTCTGTCTTCGGTCTGGACTCTGACACCTAAAAGGAAATACAACGTTTCATTCCCAAGGCTAATGGCATCCTTTTGGCTCTTCTCAGCTCTAACTTGACTTTTCCTGGTCAGTGACGATCGCCAGCATCCACTTACTTGTCCAAATCAGAGACCTGGGACTTATGCTATTACCGCCCTTCTCTCTCACATTCTGCATCCATTTGGTCCCCAAGACCTAATGGTTTAACCATTAATAGTTTTCAATAGATGACAGAGTTGTATATTGTTGTTAGGGGCTGTCAAGTTGGTGCAGACTCACAGCAAACTGATATACAACTGAACGAAACAATGCTCCAAACGCATGTCCAAGGTGGTGAGATGAAGCCTCCCCTTCCTCGCCTCTAAGGACCATTCTTCCGAGACAAATTTGCTTGCTCTTTTGGTAGTCCATGGTATTTTCAATATTCTTTGCCAGCACCAAAATTCAAATGGGTAGATTCTTCTTCAGGTTTCCTTATTCAATGCCCACCTTTCATGGGCATGCGAAGCCACTGAAAATACTATGGCTTGTGTGAGGCCCACCTTTGTCATCCAAGTCACCTCTTTGCTTTTTTTTTTTTTTAACACTTTAAAGAGGTCTTGTACAGCAGATTTACCAAAGGTAAAGTGTCTTTTGATCTCTTGACTGCTGCTTCTATGAGCATTGATTATAGATCCAAGCAAGAAAAAGTCCTTGCCAACTTCTATCTTTCTCTCCATTTATCATGATGTTATCTACTGTTCCAATTGTGAGGATTTTTGTTTTCTTTACATTAAGTTGTAATTCATACTGAAGGCTAAAATCCTTTATGTCATCAGCAAAGGCTTCAAGTCCTCCTCATTTTAAGCGAGCAAGGCTGTGTCATCTGCACATTGCAGGGTGCTAATGAGCCTTCCTCCAGTCCTCATGCCATGTTCTTTTTCACACTGGTCTTACTCTCAGATGATTTGATCAGCATACAGATGGAATAAGTATGGTAAGAGGAGAGACATACGCCCACACACTACAAAAGACTCTGTGTAAAATACATATTCATTACAAAGAATAGACTAGCACTAAAATGTTAACCATAGGTATTACTACCGGTTGGAATTAAAGGTAATTAAAAAATTTTAAATCTAAACACATATATTTGATTACTATAACAAATTTTTATAATAAAAATACATGTCTCTATAAATAAGAGTTTCTGAGTGACTGACATGCTTGGCTGCTAAGCAAAAAGCTGGAAGTTCGAGTCCATCCAGAGGTCCCTTGAAAGGAAGTCCCAGTGAGATCTACTGAAAAACCAGCCATGGAAAGCCTTAGAGGGCGCAGCTCTACTCCGACACACGTGGGGTCACGGGGAGTCACATTGATCTGGTAGCAGTTGATACCGGGATAAAAGAAGATGGATATGTCCATGCGGTGGCTTCTAAGGTGTCCCGCCTGGCATAGTTAATCGCCCAAAGGGAGTCTTCCAGGGGATAGGGGTCCTGTGCTGTTAACGTCTCTCCAATTCTCCTGCAAAGCTTGGGGAAGGAATCGTGGAAGGGGGGGGCGGGGTCCAAGGAATAGGGCTCTTGTAATCCTAGGGATTATCTTGGAAGACAGATGAAAGTTTCCTATCTAGGGAAATGGGGGCCCCAGCATCGCCCAGCACTGCCCAGCATCTACCTCATCTCACTGACGCGGACTTCTCTTTGGCTAGCAACCCCTACGCATTCCTCAGCCGTCAACTCAAGCAAAATGCCCTTGGGAAGTCTCCTGGCTCCTTGGGACTGAATTCCATTCCCCTCTCTGCGCACTCATGCTCCTTACATTTACCCTCCCTTGCACTGATCACATTTAAAATTCTATATGAACATGATCACTCATGAATGTCAGTCTTCCTCTCTAGCCTGCAACATCGATGAGGGCAGTGGCCATGTTCATTTTAACCCCTATTGTATTGGCAATGCCTAGAATTGTGGAGGGTACTTAATTAGTACTGATTGAATTAACAGAATAATAGATTGATTGGCAGATTAATTAATTAATGCGGTGCAACAAAATCTTGATGAGCCCAAAGTAGCAGTGTTTTTGCTTGAAAGATGATCTGGAGTGAATGTTAAGATCCCCATCTCATTGCCCACGTTGTTCAGTATGGAGTTGCATGTCCTTGAGTCTCAGGTTCCTCTCCACCTCCTGTCATTCCTTGTCACAGCTCATTAGGGGCTTAATAAGAAGGTGGCTATGCACTGACACTGCCATCCTGGAAGCTAGCCTCCCGTTCACCAGGCAGCCCAAGGGGGCTGAAGCAATAGGCTCAAGGTGACAGACTACTTCAGTGAGAAGGCCAAGGAAAGGACCAGCATTTCAGCTTTCTCTGGTCTAACCACTGGGAAGCATCTCCACATAAGAGATGGTCTCAGGGAGGGTCTGGGCTGGCAGAGAACAGAAGCAGCCCGTTCCTGCTGTCAGCATCCACAGGATGTACCTGGGTCTCAAAGGCAGCAGGGAGACCCTGCACACATTTCCCATCCCTTGCATCCTTCTAGTGATAAGCCCCAGGGCTCTGTACCAGGCCTTTGGTGGTCTTCTGTCTGGTTCTCATTGCTCCCTTTGCAAGCGTCTTTGCAAGGGAGGTCTCCCTTCTGATCCAGCTCAATCTGGACTCCAATCACACTGGGCTGCTCAGAGTTCCCACGCAAGCCTTGCTGTTTCACTTTGCTCTGCCTTCTCAAACTGCTGTCTGGACTGCCAGGCAAACTCCTAGGCAGCCTCCCTCCTCGCTCCGTGAAAAGATTTCCTGTAGCCCTTGTCTATAGAGAGCTGCTCACAAGGTATTGCCAAGGATTACTCCCTAACACCCCAACTAATGAATTCATCCTTGAAGGCTAGGGTATTGCAATCTTATCTCGCACCCCCAGTCTAGTACAAACAGTCCTCAGAGTATGAAAGAGTTCTGTTCCTAAACCTGTCTCTAAGTGGCATGTGCATGTATGTCAGCGCCATTAGGTAGGATTTGATCTAACACCAGTTAACCCAATGTTTGTCTTAGTATACGGCCTATGTTGTGGACCTTTCGATGCATAAAAAACCAGCAACACTAAAACAGCTTTAGCATAATGTAGAGATAGCAGTGGTAATCGTGGATGCATGTTCCAAAGCAGCACTCATTTGCTATTGTAGGTACCTGGTAGGTCGCTCAAAATTGTGATAGTAATTGACTGTATGGGACAAGGTCATTACTGTGGGTTGTATGGAAGGCAGACATTTTGTAACAGGGGAACTGCCAGTATATTATAAGAGGTTAAAATAATTAATTCAACAAATAAAGGGAAGGAAGAAATGAAGGGAAAGACAACAGGAGCTAGAAGGGAGGGGACAGAGGAAAGGCCTGGGTTTTGACTGCACTTCCTCATGATCTCAAAGTCCAGCAGCCCTAGGGGGCTGTGGTGGGAAGAACAGGGACTTGGGGGCTAGACAGACCTGGGTTCAAATCCCATCTTTGTGTCATATGAACCGCGTGACCTTGGGCAAGTGATTTAAACTCTGAGGTTCAGATTGCTCATTTGTAAAATGGGGAGAGATGCTAGCTCAAAGGTATGTTGGGGAGGATGAGCGCTGACGTATGTCAAGCACCTGTGGGGGGCATATGCTGGGAGCTGCGGCAGAGCTGCAGGGGACCCTCCTCTCACTGGGAAGCACCGAGGGAAAAGGGTGGGTTCAAGGTCACATCCAGAACCTAGGTCGGTGCTCTCTGCACTGGGTGCCCATCTCCTACCCTGACGATCAAAACCCAGTTATAAAACATGAACAGTGAATTGGCAATGAGCATAATTAATTTTTACAGATATTAATAGTGTGTTCCAAGAGAACAAGAACTTTCCCCGTGGAAAAAAATGTTGTCATATCCTTGCTTTCTCCTACCTGATGGCTGGCATCATATGATGCTCCCCTGCATTTTCATCAAGTCTCCATGCTTACCTCCCCCCGTCACCTCCCCACTCAAAATCTGTGGCCTATCCATGGCCACCCGGGCCCTGGGTCTGTAAAAAGACATGCGTGAGAGCAGAAAATTATGCAAGCAGCAAAGAAACCACCGTATCCACGGTTTGGGCAGTGGACCCCTTTCCTCCTGTGATTCACCCCTGCCTCCCCTACAGTAGCTTCCAAAGGTCAAAGTCAGCTGACATGGGTTTGCTCGTGCTCCCAGGGCCCAGCCCAAATCTGCCAGGGGGTGCTAATTAATAACACAATAATCAGAACAAACATGGAGCAAACGGATTAACCGCCCCCCGCCCCCACTTGGGGGTGGGGAGTGGAGTGGTGGGGAGAATCACACTCACAAGTGCAAGATAATGGCCAAAGTTTCCATTACTTGTAACATAGACTAGTCTGGGCGAGCCAGGAGCACAAACCATGGTTGTCTTATTCACACTCCCACAGAAACACCTTCCTTGCTTGCTACAGTGCGCCCTGGTGCTTACTGTGGTTCCTGCTCCATGAGGACGTGTGGAATGAGTGAAGAAGTCAATGAAAAAAATGTGTGGAGGGTAAATGCCACCAAAGTGAATTCAATAGCACATTAAGAGGATTAGACACAGAGAAGAAGCACACGGCCTAAGCGAATACAAGGTGTGGAATGGACCATGTAGCAGATACAAAGGAACAAAAACAATCATTGTGTGATCACCTTCCTCCCATAATGGCTGAAGACGAAAGTGTGCATAAGCAAGTGTGGTGAAGAAGGCGGATGGTGCCCGGCTACTGAGAGATATAGCGTTTGGGGACTTAAAGGCTTGAAAGCAAACAAGCGGCCATCTAGCCCAGAAGCAACCGAGCCCACACGGAAGCAGCACACCAACATAGGTGACCATGAAGGACATAGGAGACCAGGTCTCCAACATCAAAGGTGGGGTGGTGGTGAGAATCACATCATCGTGAAAGAGGGGGAGTGCATGATGGGGACCCAATGCCCACCTGTAGACAGCTGGACACCCCTTCCAGAGGGGTAGTGAGGAGGAGATGGGCCACTCAGGGTTGAGTGTAGCAACAATGAAACTCAAAACCTTCCTCTAGTTCCTGAACGCTTCCTCCCCTCCCAATCATCATGACCCCAATCCTACTTTGCCTTGCGGACCTGGTTATACCAGAGGATGTACAGCGGTGCAGTGGGGATCTGGAGGCACAGGGACTCTAGGACAGACGAACCCCTCAACACCAGCGGTGGGAGTGGCGACACCAGGAGGGAAGGGCATGTAGAAAGGGAGAACCGATCTCGGAGATCTATGTGTAACCTCCTCTCTGGGAGATTGGCAAGGGGGAGGTGGGTGAGGGGAGACGCTGGGGAGTGTGAGATAAGATATAATAATTATTTATAAACTATCAAGGGACCAGGGGTGGGATCGGGGAGGGAGGGGGATGGGGAGTGGAAAGGGAAACCGAGCTGATTCCAGGAACCCAAGTGGAAGGTGAATTTTGAGAGTGACGAGTGCAACGAACGTATAAGGGTGCTTTGCTCAATTGATGTATGTACAGATTGTGATAAGAGCCTTATGAGCCCCAATAAAAAGATTTTTTAAAAAGAGGATTAGATACTATGACTGAGTGGGATTATTCCTGGGGTGCAAGGGTGGTAGAACATAAGTCAATTGCTGTAACACACCTCATGAGCAGAATAAAAGGGAAAATACATATGTGATCATTTCCATTGACCAGAAAGGTATTGTATCAAATTCAGCATGTTTTCACTGTGGAAAGAGTCCCCAAACTAAAAACCATTGGGAACTTCCTCAATATAATGAAGAGCATTTATAAAAAGTCTACAGCTAACGTCATCATATTCAATGGTAAAAGACTGAAAGCATTTCTTCTAATTATGATCAAGAACAAGATGAGGATGCTTGCTTTCTCTGCTGTTACTCAGTCTTGCACTAGAAGTTCTACTCAGAGATAAAGCATTAATAGGCATTCAAGTTGGAGAGAATTAAAACCATAAGATGTCAGCATCTTATACACGGAAAATACAAAATAATCCACAAAAAAGGTCCAAGAGCAAAAAAGTTTAGCAAAGTTTCAAGGTGCATCCACATACAAAAATATCAATTGTGTTTCTATTTACCTTTATATATCATTAAACATTTTGCGAAGGGAATTAAGAGACCAATTTCATTTAAACTAGCTTCTAAAAGTATAAAATACCTCGGAATAAATTTAACCACCGAAGCAAAATACTTGGTATACTGAAAACTGCAAAAATACTGCTGGAAGGAAATAAAGATAGCCAAAATAAACACAAAGATATTCCATGTTCATGGATTAGCAGACTTGCTATTACTGAACTGTTGACAATATACAAAATGACCTTCAGATTCAATGCAACCCCTATCAAAATTCCAACTATCACTTTTTTATAGAGATAGATGAGCTGACCACCAAATTCACGTGGATTCATAAGGGCCTGTGGTAGTTACACAGTTCCATGTCAACCTGGTAAAAGAGCAAAGGGGTGGAGTTTAGCTTGTCATAGGTCACAGCCTGAAGATACCTCCTTGGGGGCATGGCCTAGTCATGAGGATTCTGGGAACTTCCTCTTTTTTTCTCTCCTGGGAGGTGGATCACACTTTCTCTCTGCTTCACCTTCCTCTTGACAAGCCACACAGAGTCACATTGATGGCAGCCCGAGCCCTAGATGCATCCACCACCATTGGATTGACTAGACTTTCCACCCACCGGCTTGTGATCTTCCTGCATTCAGCCTCATCGTGAATGGGTATGTGAGTCTGAAGAGGAATTTATGGACGAGTATCAGACATATGAGTTAATATCAGACTTTTGGACTTGACCTGAGATGTTTTCTCAATATACAATTGTTCTTTGCTATAAAGCTCTCTCTTACACACATATGAGTGTCTCTGGATTTGTTTCTCTAGTCAACCTGGTCTAACACAGGGCCTCAATGACCAAATCAATCTTGAAAAAATAGCAAAGTTTGACAACTCATATTCCCAATATCAAAACTTACTGTAAAGCTACATGTGGTACTGTTATATGGATAGGCATATAGACCAGTGGATGGAGATAAGAATTTAAGAATAGCCATAGACATTTATGGCCAAATTATTTTTGACCAAGTTTCCAAGTCTGAATGGGGAGAGAAAAAGTTCCTCAGTAAATGGTGCTGGGACTACTGGATTTCAACAAGTAAAAGAATAACAGTGGGGAGCTTATCTCGGACCAAATACAAAAACTGAAATAGATAAAGAACCTAAATATGAGTTAAAATCATATAATGTATATAAAAAGCATAGGAGTAAATCTTCATGTCCTTGGATTTGACAGTGGATTCTCAAATACAATACCCCAAATCACCAGTATAAAAATAAAAAAAAACAGTAAGTTGGACTTTATTGGAAACCTTTTATGTATCAAAGGACACTATTAAAAGAGGGAAAAGACAACCCACAAAATGGGGAAAATATTTTCCAGTCATGTATCTGACCAAGGATGGCATATAGAATATATAAAGAACTCCTATAACTCAACCACCAACATTAAAATTCAATTAAAAACTGGGCAAGGAGCTTGAATAGACATCTCCCCAGAGATATACAAATGGCCAATAAGCATATGAAAAAATGTTCAACATTACTAATCACCAGGAAAATGCCAATCAAAGCCACAATGAGATTCTACTTCACACCTGCTCGAGCGGTTATGCTTTCAAGAAGTGGGAAATAACAAGCGCTGGCGAGAATGTGGAGAAATTGGAACTCTCATGTACTGATGGGAATGGAAAATAGTGCAGCTGTGGTGGAGAACCGTTTGGTGGTGCCTCAATAAGTTAAACACAAACATACCAAATGGGGCAACTGTTTCACTAGGTAGACCCCAAAGAATTGAAAGCAGGAACTCAAGTAGATACATTACACCAATGTTCACCGAAGCATTATTCACAGTAGCCCACCAGTGGAAAGAGCCCTAGTGTCCATCAACCGATGAAAGAAATATTATTCAGTCATAAAAATGTATAAAGTTCTAACACAGGCTATAATACAGATAAGCTCTGGAAATAGGATGCTAAGTGAAATGAGTCAGACATAAAAGGACAAATGAGCATGATTCCGTTAGACAGAATAGCTGAAATAAGGAACTTAATAGAAGAAAGTAGATGAGAGCGGGCCCGAGTTGGGGGAGGGAATGAGCGTTAGTGCTCATTGGGTACCGAGTTTCTGTCTGGCTGATGACAATATTTTGGAAAAATAGAGTGGTGATGATTAGGAAACATTGTGAATGTAATTAATGTCATTGATTGTACCATTAAGTTTACATTATATCTATTTTACATTACAATTTTTGTGAAGTTTGAATGATTGCCCGAGTGCCTGAATGAATGGAAAGTACACGAGCATACTGCTCACTCCCCATCCACCCCCCACCAGGTTTCTTACCCTAGCGATCAGCTCCCCGACCATGCCCGTCCAGGTGCCGTTGGCCTCGGGAACGCCGTACACGCCATCCCCGACCAGGCGGATCTTGTAGTTGAATCGGAGGATCTCTGCTAGCTCCTGGAGCATGTCCACACAGAAGCCCTCATAGCGGTCGTTGCCTTCCATCTCCTGGTGGTTCCCCTTCAGCATTAAATACGGGTTTTCCTGCAGCAAAACTGGGCAGCTGTCATGCTCACCTTAGCCTTGGCTTCTCAGCCATAAGTGATGGGGAGGGACTGGACGAGAGGAATTGGGGTGAAGACGGACTAGAGGCAGGGAAGGAGCTGGGGTGATGGGCTATGGAGGTGATCGTTAGCTATGGTTTCCTGTCTCACTTGCCAAAGATCTCCTTCATCAAGGCCCTGCTCTGATCAGGAACATACAGTGGCTCCCACTGCACAGTCTTGCCATCCTATGCAAATTCATTCCCGGATCCCACGACCTCGCCATCCCTTTGTTTCCTTTCTTTCTTCTGCTTATTCTACAGAGATCTCTTGCTCTGATACCTCTTGAATCCAAGATACACCGACACCCGGAAGACTGACGGGGTAAGAATAAGTACGTGAAGAACTGCCATCCAAGGCAGGCCACGATCTGCCCACGAGAGCACTGAGGAAAGAGATGCAGCTCTTCTAGAAAACCCGCCCGAGCAGGTCCCAGAGAGAAGGTGGATCAAGGCTGGATGCTGGAGCATGGTGGTCGACTGACAGCGCATGTCAGGATGAATGAAGTCCAAAGGCACGATCAAGAGTCGAAACCAGGGTAGGAAGAGCAGGGCCTATTCATGGATTCCCCCATTAACTACAAGCAAGAGTTGAAAGATACACTTAGAAAAAGGAATTAGGGTCCACCTGGCTTTGGATGCCAGGGTGAGGAGACTGTACATCATGAAACGTTAAAGGTTTTAAAGAGTATGAAGTATCCAGTGGGGAGAGTCAAAGAATGAACACAGACCCTCTTGAGAGAGGCTCTACTGAGGTCTGTACCAGGGATTGGCTCCACTTGGATTGGAGACCTGCAAGGATACCAGAAAAGATGTTCATGATTGGTCGGATGGAGTTTAGAGGAGAGCTTGGAGACCCTTGGATCCATTGTCTTCAGCGGCATGGCTGGGTGAAGAGGGGACACAGAACATGTTACATTTGAAGTGTGTAGGTTGTCCAGGAGGAAGCTCCCAACTGGATGTTGAAAATGTGGAGAGCGTGTACGATGGGGTACAGAGCTTGGAACGGCTTGATGCAGACATGAGAAGTGCAGTTACAGTCCTTTAGACCACAGGGGAAAAGCATACATAAGAATAAGACCGTACAGAGCACATGATCTTAGAGACTAGAGGAGATGAGAAGCTTTAAAGAAGACAAAGGGGAAGTGTCCAGGAAGGCTGACAATCAGGACAATGCAGTCAAAAGTCAAAGAGGAATGAGCTTCAAGGAGAACGTAGACATTTCCACACAGATGTCAGAACTATGAAAGGGCTTCTGGGTCAGGCCTCACTGGTGACCTTTCAGAAGGCAGGTTCACTGGGGCAGCAGAACTCTACAAGGATTCAGGAGTGAACAGTTGGTGCTGAAGTGAGGGGATCAGCATTTTGGGAAAACTGGGAAATCCAGGAAGGAGGGCCCCATGGCACGGAGCAGACTGCCTCCCCTCAGACTGCTCTGAGTCATGCCCATTCTTTGCTCCCCCATCTGCACGCATTGCTGGGGTGGGGGTGGGGGTGGGGCCCTCAAGTCCACCCAGGGCTTTGATTCTCTAAACTGGAAGCTAGCTTGAAGGGTAGCTGGGAGTCAGTTAGATGGTCGAGTATACTTTTAGGCAGACAGGAGGAAATCCTTAGAAAGGAAAAGATTGGAAAAATAAGTAAGAAAAGTGGTGCAAGGTCCCAGGAAGGCAGGTGGGAATGACGTGAACATGATGCTGGGAAGCAGCACGGCAGGTCAGGTGGAGAGCATGAGTGTAGATACGGAGCGGAGGCAACCGGGACCAGTTGCCAGAGAAGTGCAGAAAGTGGGGCAGGTGGGATCGAAGGTTCGGCAGATCCATTCTAGGGATCTGAGTGAGAGGTGAGCACAAGGTCCAGCTGGGGTCAGGAGACTGGATGCAGATCCACAATGGGATCCAGCGAAAGCTCTGGACTAGGACACTTGAGGGTGGGGACAGGTGTGAGGCGAGATGGCAGAGATCACTGTAAGGTAAGAGAGGGATGCACAGAAAGGCTGATTTGCCGAGCTCATCCTGGAAGGGGCTCGTGGGATGGGGAAACATGGAGGTCAGAAGACCAGATATCATGAGGGAGGGAGCGAGAGCAGCCTAGGGCCCCGGTGAAGTGTAAGAGTGCCTTTGAAATAGGTCAGGGAGGAGCTCCAGGTTGAAGGGAGTGTGCTTCAGACTTGTGACCTGGTCCACACTCACGTCAATGTGGTGAGGCCGATCTCTCCACCTTCCACTCCAGAATCTCTTCTTTCCCATCACAAGTGTAGACTCACTCATCATCTCTGGCTCAGAGCCCCCTCACCTCCTCCTACTCCAACCCCCTTCTCAGAACTCCTTCTCCCAGTCAGGGCTCCTCATACCCGCTCTCAGTGGTTCCCCACCTACACAGGCTCCCTAGGCAGGGTGTGCGGGGGCCAGGGACTGCCCCTGCCCCTCTTGTGTGCCACACCTGTCTCCAGAATTTAGCATGTGCTGACTGTGCGGCTGAAAGGATCTGAAATGGCTTTGTGGTCAGGGCTTCGCCAAGGGTTTCCATCCCGTTTGGCAACATCCAATGATGTCCTAAGGAGTGTCACCAAATTCTCCATCTCAAATACATTCCATTAAGGTTAAGGTTTACTTCCATATTCAAAGTCAATATGATTCAGCTGCTCGTGGAGGGAGGAGACATGTTGGAGAGCCACATTATCACAAAGGCTGGGGCTCCTGGCACTTTGGAAAGTAAGGGGCCAATTGCTGGTCTCTGGACCATATCTGGCAGGAGTGTTGGTCGAACTGAAGAACCACTTGAAGCTGGTAAAGTTGGGGTTTGATACCAAGTGGGAGTTCCAGGAGGGGGGGCTGTTGTCAGCAGCAGCCCCAGCGGGCTCCTCCCGCACAGTAACCCCTGCACAACAGAATGGAGTGTTGGCCTAACTCACTGCCATGGATTCAATGCTGACTCATTGCGACCCTACAGGACAGGGAAGAACTGCAGCTCTTTATGGGGCAGAAAGCCCCATCTTCCCCCATGGAGTGACTGCTGGATTCGAACTGCTGCCTTGGTACAGCCATCACACCCCAGGGCTCCTCAAATGTTGGCCAGTTGGTGATCCACAGGGTTTTCACCAGCTGACGTTTGGAAGCCAATCACCAGGCCTTTCTCCCTAGTCCATCTTTGTGTGAATTTGCCAAGTGAAGCCTTGTAAGCATCGTGGCAGCACCCACGCCTCCAAACAGGTGGCTGCGCCTGAGGTCTCTTGTATGGAAAGGCAGCATAGTGGCTGCTGCTAGATGACAGTTCTGATGACTTCTGTGCATTGGAGGGTGGGAGCAGGAGCGTCGGCAGGGCCAGCAGACGGCATGCAAAGGAGAACTCGTGCTGGGGTGTCATCTGCCAGGGATAACTCTCCAATGCACCCCGTTGGGGCTGGGGGATAGCCACTATCTCCACGAATGCCTGCCGCCCTGGGACCTCTGACCAGGGAGTGAGAAAAGCCACAGAAGAGGTACCAACTTTAGTAGGAGGGAGCAGCATGTGCAAAGGCCGGAGCCTCAAAAGGCCAGGGGGTGCCGGAAAACCAGCAGCATTGGACTCCCATTGGCACTGGGAGGACGCAGCGAAAGTAGGCAGGGCCTGAAGGGGTCATATCTCAAGCTAAAGGTGGGAGGTGCTGCGGAGTCCCTCGGGGATGTTAAGTAAGGGACAAGCGGATCCCCTCTGCTTTTGGAATGATCACTCAGACAGGAATGAGGGTGCAGGGTGGGCAGCTAAGGGAGCCAGCTGTGCCAGCAGGCTGTGCCGGAAGTGGCGGTGGAAGGGGTAACACAGGCCTAAGCGAGAGCAGAGGTCATGCAGGGCACAGGAAAGACAGCCCAGCCGTCAGACCTTGCTGCCCCCCTGGCCTGGCTGGGCTGTTGCAGCTCTCCAGCTGGGCTGGCTCTGCAGCCCCGCCACCCTCTTACCTCTCCCACCTCTCACACTGGTTCAGACCAGCCAAGGTGGGAGCCAAGCTGGGGACCCAGGCTGGCAGCTGTGACTGCTCTTGGCTTTCCTTTGCTAGAATGTTCCCTCTGCTTGGACAACCCTTAGCTTCTTAGTCACCTCTTTTGGAGCTTTGCTTAGGTTGCACCTTCTCGTCCACCGCATCCTCTCATTTGGGGACCCCTCTCAGTACCCCCAAAACCGCATCTCACACCCTATTGTTTCTTCCTCTTTGCCACGGCGCTGGCTCTCAACCCACGGCCACTCTGGGTCAGACTTGGGCTGGGCAGGATCCTCATTGGCTGATTTTCAGAAGCAGACTGCCAGACCTTCCTCCCTAGTCTTTCTGTATCCCACAAGCCTCCACTGACAGGCGGTGGTGGGTCATCATTTTCTAGTTTCCAAATGGGTTAAATTTTACATTCCTCCTCCCAGGCTCAGATTCCCTGCTGGGATACAAGTTCCTTACTGGCAGGGGCGTCTGACTGCTCAGGCCCTGGACACTTCTATCCCATGTATCCAGAGCAGAGCAGGTGTCCAATACACATCCACTGAGTGAGTGAATGAACACGGTCAGGGACCGGGGATCCTTCCAAGAGAAGGGAAAAGTCAACAGCCTGGCACTGAGGTTTCTAAGCAATTCCATCCAACCCACTGTTCTGCCTTATGCCTCTGCCATTCTTTACCGTGCCCATTCCCTGGGCCAACCTGCACTTCAGTAATTCCCAGCCACCTCCTCAGCTCACCGTCTTTTGGCGCCCACTTTACATGCTCCTTCCTCTCTGAAGGCTTTGCTGCTCTCCAAGGGGGGGGGGTCTCTAACCTCTCACTACCCAAAGCAATAGCTTATCCCCTCTTTCACTGCGTTCTACTGACTGTAGACTAGTAACTACTATTGCAGAGTTTGTGGGCCTTCAGAGTTTAGGAAGGTGGTGATGCAGGTCCCTAAGCCGTCTGTATTATCTCAAAAACCCTACCCCGAACAGACACGTCTGCAGACCTGGCTTATTTAGCAGAGATAAGGTGGAGCAGACTAACGAATCCGTCAAGTCCCTTTGCTTTGGACTGCAATTACATCAATGTGGCTATACTGGTTATCGCTGACCGATAAGATGCTCGGTCGGGCAGAGAAATATGTTTCTGATAAGTCCAGAAAGCAAAGGAGATGGGGAACGCACAAAATAATTCTGGCTTCGTGTGGGCAGCTGGGTGAGCGGACACTATCCAAAAGCATGTTCTCAGGAGGGAAGGAGGGGGGCCCCTGGGTTAAGTATGAAGCCAGAGACACACACTCGGTCTTCGTGTCTTATTTTTCTGTTTCCTGGCTGAGCAAGCACAGTAGCTGGCACCTAGGGGGCCCAGTCACTTCTGCAGAGCAAGGAATATTATTTTAAAGGCCGCTGGCCTTGCCTATGATGCCCTGTCTTGGAGACCTCGCCTCTCACCTATTTGGAAATATGGATAGACAGAAGTCTAGGCATTCCCTTGGGGTGGGGAGAGGGGAGGATTCACTTTGTACAGGATAGGAAGGGCGCCACAGCTGGGGAACAGCAGGGAGCACCCAGTGCACTGGGTCCAGTCCCCAGATGGGCTGCTCCCCCAATAACAAGGTCCCTTTACTTCAGCCACACAGCTACCCGGCTGTCGGGGAGCCCCTGGGAAAGGAATCCACTCTCTCTACTATCTCACAGCCCACCCTCATCCCCAGCTGCTGTGAAACTCATCAGACATCATTTCCATATGAAACAGCAACTGGAGTTTAATTACACTGCCATCAATTGGCCTCCGAGTGCGATTAGAGCTCCCATCTCTGCGCTCTGGGAAAGGGAGACTATGAGGGCCTGGAGCTGGGCGAGGCACCCTGGGGAGCTGCAGCTGGGAGGCCCAGGGGGCACCCCGCTTACCAGGATGGTGGTGACGACCAGGGTGGTGTTGAAGAGACTGTCGGAGATGTTGGAGGCGTAGAGGCGGCTGTCCATGCTGAGGCCCTCCGCCACATGCCACTGGCCGATCTGAGAAGACCAACAGGAGAGGACTAGGAGAATGGGGAAGGAGGAGGCTGGGAGCCTGGCCGCGGAGGCCCTCCAGCTCTCTGGGTCAGGGAAAGTGGGCACAGGCCAGTTCTCTGGGGTTGGATGGAGCTGAGAGGCCATTCCCTGCCTCTGGTTGGGTGGCACTGAAATTGCAGAAGGAAGGGGAGATGTGGCCCAGGGAGCAGAGGGTGGGACTGGAGCAAGGAGAGGCTGTCCCACAGGTAGGGTTGGCTATGGGAAGGGTGGAGGACAAGGGAGGAGAACGTCTTGAAGGGGGAAATGGGAAAATAAATCAGGAATGGGATGTAATTAGGGAAGTTCTCTCACATGGAAGATTCCGCCACATCTGGAATCACATTATGTGGAGGCAAGACGGTGCCAGTGGAGCTATTTAGCTTTCATCTATCTTCAGTAATTCTGATGAAGTAATTACAGATGGGATAGGCCCTTTGATAAGTGTTTGCTGAATCGTTGAATGAACCAATAAAGGAAGCAGAAGGGGGAGGTCCAGGCTCCGGCAAGATTGACCCCTTGGCTGGCTGGGAGGCAGAAGGCAGTTATTTAAGTCTTCCAGATCCTCGGTTTCCCCATCAATGTGAAGCTGGTAATGTTTACCCTGCCTTCTTCACAAAGCCCCTCTGAGAACCAACTGACATCACATATGTGCCTCTGGGATGCTACATTTTTCAGGCAGACCCAGGACCGTGGGTCCCAACTGTATATCCCTAGAAATGGGGCAGACAGAGTACCTCTGTCCTGGGGACAGTTTTAGAAACTCCAGTAGGTCACTGTGAGGACATATTGAACCTGGGTTGAAAAAAACAAAAGAAAAAACACGCTGTCTTCCTCTTCTCCTTTGTCTTGAAGATCTCTAGTCAGTCATTTGAGGAACTTCTGTAAACTGAAACGCAACCTCTAGGGGGAAACCCCTCACAATTTACTTAGACACCCATTCCAGACACTTTTCTAAACCTAAACACTCAAGAGCAGTGAATTGTGTGTGTGGTGGTTGGTCTGCTTTCACGACTGGGCTTTACAATTACAAACCACGTGTGATAGAGATCCTAGGACGGTTCCAGTCTCTGGAGGCCTGGCCAACCCTGTCTGCTGCTGAACGGCTGAGGTGGGCGGCCAGAAGAGCCACTGACAGCTGGCTGGAGACCCTGCGACCGCACACACTGGCCTCTGCTAGGCGTCTCATCTCCGGGCTCCAGCAGCAGCTTCCCTGGAAAACCCACACAAGTCCCAAGGAGGCCACGTGGTTCTGCTGCGCAGAGCGGCTCGGGCTCCTCTTCTGGAAGCTCCAAAAATAAGAGAGACGTGTCTCATCGCTGGTCACCTCACCACAGTCACAGGGCTCAGGGCCCATCTCCCTGACCCCCTCCAATGGGGTCTTGTAAAGGGAAGGGCCAGCAGGGACCATGTGGGCCAGGAGCAGGGAGGTTTCTTCAGCCTCGAGTTCTAGTCTAGAGCGTGAGGTCTCCACAGGTTGGGAACCCTGTCCTCTCGGCCGGTGAGCCTCTCGCCTGGAGGGGTGTTCAGAAGCGTCCCTCCAGGCCTCTGCGTGCATATGGCCTGAGAGAGGGGACAAAGATGTCTCCTCTATTCAAGGGCAGTCAGTCCTGTCCATGTGAGGTCCTGTTTCGCGTGTAGGCAGTATCCATGCCGGGCACAGCCAATTTTACAGGAAAGGAAACTGAGGCCACAGACCACAAAGCCCATTTACATGCCTACAGGCATCCAGCCGGATAGCTGAGTGGGCGGAGCCTCCACTGCCCAGATGAACCCCTCAGAGCAAAGCTGCACACTCATCTTGTCCAGCGGTCACAAACGAAGGGGCTGAAAACATTCACGGGGAAACCCATGGTGGCTTCGCTCCACTGCCCACCACCGTTGTGACCCTCTGCAAACCCACCCCCTTGGGGCTGGGGCAAACAGCCCCATCTCTTCCGCAGAGGGCCGGTGAAGTTCCCAGCTCAGCACCTACCCCCCTGGAAGCCCCTCGTATGGGCTTGCCCGGCTGTCTCCCCAGCAGCCTGTGTGGCTCACGCAGCAGGAGCTCAGACTCCAGCACCTGGCTTAGGAGGAAGATGCCGGCTGCCACGGGGGTGGGCGGAGGGCAGTGAGTTCTCTCCCCTAGCCCTCAGGAGCACCCACAATCTCCCAGGGCGTTGAACAGCCCATTCCATCCTCATCTCTCTCTGCAGGGGAAAGGGTGGGGACGGTAGAGGGTCAATAGCTAGACTTTCAAGTCAAAGGGGAAAGGTGACAACCATGACGGGACCCTTCCTGCTGTGCTCAATGTGTTTTGTTTTCTCATCTCATAGCCCTAGCCGCCAGGAAAGTTTGTGGAAGGGGGAAACTGAGGCTCAGAGAGGTTTAGTGACCTAAGGTAAACCGGTTAGCCCAGTTTGAGTCCTGCTCAGTTCGAACGAATCCTCAGCCTGTGGTCTCTCCAGTCCCTGCTCCTGTCTCTCAGCATGGGGGCCACGAGGACGTCCTTCGGACAGGGTGCCCAGGCTAACCACGGGGCTGTCAAGGAGCTCCAGCTCCCACTTGGGAGACAATAGTCTTCCCTCTTGGTGTTTGATGCCCCCTCAACGTCAGGTGAACCGATCCCCTCTTGGAGGATGAGGGTCTGTCTTCAAAGGGGGTCGGTTGGCTCTGAGGGCCTCCTCGGTTTCAGAGGGCCACTTTTGGGCAGATGAACAGAGAGAGCAGTGAGACTAACGGCCAGCCTTTGGACACTTGGTTCAGGACAGAGTATCTTTGAGTCTGACCTGTCACTCACACACTCTCCAGTGACAGGCCCCAGCAGGCCTGGGCCTCCTTGCTCATGTTCTGATCTACAGTTCTCGTGCTCAGGGGACCCAGTCTCATCAACTACCTGATCTACAAAGCTCTAGCTCTGGGCTTTCACACCAGAGAGGCCTGCAGAAGACCCAGGGATGAGAATGATGCATCCAGAGAGGGAGCCGGCAGTCTGAGCAAGGAGCCTCCCCCTCCCCGACCTCTGGGAATGGGCAAAGAGACTCATTAGGCACCAGGCTCCAGCCAGGAAATGCATCTCCCACCCACCCTCCCATTAGCTCCCAAGAAATTAATAAACTCATCAGATCCAACAAAGCACTTGGCAGCTATTACCCAGTACAACCTAATTGCAGAAAGGCAGTGGGAGGGGAAGGGAGAGACAGAGCCAGGCGCCCTGGGATAGAGGCTAATTGCCCTATCCACTGGGCACCTTCGAAGCCACACACATGCCAGGGTGGGCAGGAGAGATAGCAATCATCACCGGCAATCTGTGTCTCTGCCTCCAGCCAAATGCCCCCGCTCTGCCCTGCTGACACCTGCCTCAAAGCCTCCTGCAGGAACAGCTGTTTTGCGAGACTCTTCCACATGCCCACACGTGCGGCCTCAATCACACTTTAAATAGTCTCTTTCTGTGTCTCTGACAGCCCCCAGGGGTTGGAGTGAAGGGAGTAGAGTGGGTGGATTTGATGGGGCCATGGTGGCCTGTCCAGCACCTTGGTGCAGCTAAGAAAAAGGTGTCTCTCTGGGCGGATGCGGCCCTGAGTGCACAGCGGGGCACTGAGAGGGCTGATATAGTGCGCTTCTACTCTCCCCTGAGCACCGCGTCACCGGCGTGGTGACTGTAATGGTCTTACGTTTGGAGCACTGGGGTTTAACCTGGATTCTCTGCTTCTCAGCGCTGTGAGCTCAGTTTCCCCAAATCTGGAAAATGGGCAGGAAAGAGGTAATGCCAATGTTCACTTGTCAGCTTGCCATTCTGTGGGGCGGGCGTGTTGTTCTGATGCTGGAAGCTATGTCACAGGCATTTCCAATACCAAGACTTACTCTGGACATCTTGTCGGGAGAGACCAGTCCCTGGAGAAGGGCACCATGCTTGGTAAAGTGGAGGGGCAGTGAAAAAGAGGAAGACCCTCATCAAGATGGATTGGCACAGCGGCTCCCACAACGAGCTCAAATGCAAGAAGCATTGCGAGGGCGGCGCAGGACTGCACAGTGTTTTGTTCTGTTGTGCAGAGGGTCAGTCGCTGGGAGTTAGAACCAACTCATGGCACCTGACATCAACAACAGGGTCATAGGAAGAATAAGGGGTGAGGCAGACAGAAGTCCTTGCTCCCAAGGGGTCCCGGGAGAGGCACAGCATGGCACTGGGAAGTGCATGTCAAGGAAGCATGGTTGACTGAGGCAAGAGAAGGGTTTCTGTTGACTCCTTGTTGCTATCGGCCCTATTCCTCTTGACAGTGGGAGATGCAAATTGAGAGCTTGCCCTTGGGCTCTCATTGCCCTCATTGTGCCTCTGCCCATGGCAGACGGATTTCTACAGAACTTCCAGGCTAAGACTAGGAAGAAAAGGCTGGCATTTGACTGCCAAAATAATCAGTCAATGAAACTCTGTGGATCACAACAGAGTATTTGTTATCTGACAGAATGCTGGCTAGGTTGCTGGTGGTCAGCCGCTCAAGCCTTGCCGTGATTTTAACGACGGCACAGGCACTGCTGCGTTCTGTTGTCTGTGGGGTGGCCATGAGTTGAACTGACTCAACAGTGACTAACAATATGGCCAAATAGTGATCGTTATCTCACAGGGGTCGAAAAGCAAAGTTACACATAAGTATGTGATCGTTTTTAACATCCTTTCCTGTGTCCAGAGGTGAGATGTTTTCTACATCCCACTGCAGACCCTCGTTTATCAGACAGCCCAATTGTGGTTCCCAGAGCAGAAGTGGAAGTATGAGAAATGAAAATCTTGGGGTCCCCCTCTAGACTAATCAAATCTGGAACTTGGGGGTAGGATCCAGCATGCTGTTGCAGCATGTCCCTGGGTGGTTCTGCTGTAGGACAGAGCAGAGCAAAGCAGAAGAGGCAACTCTGATCACAACCATGACCGCAGGGAGGCCAAGGTACCCAGATCCAGTATCTGATGGCTGATGTGTGGGGAGTTGACAAGTGTTTAAAACCTGGCTCTCCAGGATAAAAATATATATCCCTTAGCTCTTTTAGTGTTTGCCAATTTCTGTGGTGTGAACAGTTGTCACTGTGGTTGATTTCAAGCTGCCACTGTGGCATCACCAGACAGAGGGGGGATGAGACCTGTATGCCTGGCTCTCACCGTCTCTGATAGCTGACTCTGGCACAGCACTGTGGTCAGCCCTGTGCTGGCCTTGTATAGAGGCTTACCATACTAGTCTCATGATTGATGAGGAAGGCAAAGTCCAGATAAGGTGATAACTTGACCACAAGTCACAGAGGTGGTAGGTAGGAAAAGTAGGATTCATAAGCAGGTCAAGGTGTGGCTTCTTTGGGGTCACAGTCTTCAAAATCAATGTGTGCTTCTTTTAACCACTGCTTCTAATGTTGTGAGAAAAACCGTTTCTGATGAGTGCTTAGCCAAATATGAGAATTTAGGTAACTGTAACTTGCTGAAAGTGAGGAGTGCTGGAAACACTTGCCGATGAAGATCAACGATTGCAGCCTTCCACATGGATTATGACTCAATGTAAAGGGTAAACAAAAATTCTCACAATTGGACTAATAGGTAGCATTATGATAAACCGAGACTAGATCAAAGTTGTCAAGGATTTTGTCTTGTATGGATCCACAATCAACGCTTATGGAAGCAGCAGTCAAGAGGGAAATGAGGTATTGCATTGGGTAAATCTGCTGCACTTGAGGGCTGGGGCTGCTACTTTGAGGACTAAGGTGTACCTGACCCAAGTCTGGATATTTTCAATTGCCTCATATACATGTGATAATTGGACATTGAATAAGGAAGACCAAAGAGAATCAAATAATTTGAATTATGGTGTTGGCAAAGAATATTGAAAGTACCATGAACTGACAAAAGAATAAACCAATCTGTCTTGGTGGAAGTATGATCAGAGTATTCCCTGGAGGCAAGGGTGTTGGGACTTCATCCTACAGACTTAGATATGCTGTCAGGAGAGACCAGTTCCTGGAGAAGGACATCATACAGAGGGGCAGCGAGAAAGAGGAAAACCCTCGACAAGATGGACTTACACCATGGCTGCAAGCCTAAGGACAATGGTGGGAGGGCTCAGGACCAGGCAGGGGTCTCTTCTGTTGTGCACAGGGTTGCTATGGACTGGAAATGACTCGATGCCCACCTAACAGCAACATTGTAACCCACCTGGAATGTATTTGCATCCCACATCCACAATTCACTGGTACTCATTTCATTCCGATTCAAAAAGTAGATCTGTCCCTGTGGGTTTCCAAGGCTATACATCTTTATGAGAGCAGAAAGCCTCAGGTTTCTCC
Source organism: Tenrec ecaudatus (assembly GCF_050624435.1). NCBI lineage: Eukaryota > Metazoa > Chordata > Mammalia > Afrosoricida > Tenrecidae > Tenrec > Tenrec ecaudatus. Next base: position 120,477,211 of record NC_134533.1, on the reverse strand, counting down.
CTTGGAGTAGTGGGTTCGAACTATTGATCTTGCAGTCAGTAGCCCAATATGCAACGCACTACACCACCAGGGATCTTTACACTAACAAAGAAAGTATCATTTATCTGACAGCCCCAAGGAACCCGGAATCCATATAAACTAATAATAATCTTGCTCCTTCGGCACTAAATATTTTTGAAAGTCTAATTATTTATTCAAAATAGTGATTTCTAAAATGCCTTTCTGAAGGATTATACTTTCTTAAACAGTCAACATCTTTAACTTAGCACACAGCTTTACCATCAAGAGGCCAGCTGACACTGGGCTTTGACAGAATGCTGTGCCATGAGCTCCTGAAATATGGAGGACCACTCACCCTCATTTTGGGGCTTTAAAAAAGTTAGTCCGTCTACTGTCCAGTGTGTTTATCTCTTCTCGTTGTGAGCTGTCACTTGTCACAGCCTTAAGGATGGCTGTCTCTAAGATGCCCAGTCCTTTGGGTAGCTGTGTTTTAAGACCTTTGGGAAGAATAATCATGAGACAAAGGTGGGCAAAATGGTCTGTAAACAAAGAGTAATTAAGCCTTGCATGGTGCATGGAGTCCTTGTGTGGTGCAGTTAGCTTGCTCAGCTACTAATGGAAAGGTTAGAAGCTAAATTCTACCAGAATCAGAAAGACCTGGTGAACTACTTCTGGAACATTAACCATTAAAACCCTTGTGGAATCTCTATTTTCATTATTGGTCCTGAAGGATCTATGTGTCTTGGATTCCCTGTGTTGTGGGCTCTTATCTGTAGCAGTGTACATGTTCTGGTCTAGTCACATTTGTAAGGTATAAGTGAGGTCATGATAGTTGGGGTGGGGGGAGGAAGCATTAAAGAACTAGAGGAAAGTTGTGTGTTTCATCGGTCTTTCCACCCTTTTAATCCTTTTGATCACTTAGCATTCATACCAATTATACATATAAGTTTCTTCTTTGGGGGATACACATCATTGTGTCCATTTAAAATTCTTTATAAAATCAGTGTCGTATTCATTCCCATTGAAGGGTTCAGATCTCAGAATATAGTTAAGAGTATAAATTTGTTAAATAGTTGATTATTAATTTCACCTCAGAAGTAGACACCTATGAGAATAGAGGTACCAGGAGGATAAGGGGAAAGTGGGGGGAGGAAGGGGGAATTGATTACAAGGATCGACATAACCCCTCCCAGGGGGATGGACAACAGAAAAGTGGGTGAAGGGAGACAAAGGATGATGTAAAATATTAAAATAATAATCTAGGGGGACTTATGGGAAGCTGGTGACAGAGTGACACCTACCAGAGACTCTGCAGAATTCAGCCCAGAAGAGTTGCTTAGAGGGAAATCTAATGCTGCTGGAATGCAGGAGGAGCATCATAAAGAAAAGTAGGCACAGATGCATGGGGTTTTGAGGGGCTTGGGGCTTTGGGTTTACCTCAGTGGAGGGACTTGACCCACCACTTTCTCTGCCAGAGCTGGGACCATTTTGGAGCCAATAGGGGGGCTTCATCTCAACACAGACAGTTTGCTGCCACCTGCCTCAGGGCAGGGACTGGAACCCTGCAGCTCCGCGGGCAGAGATTGGGGGGGGAGGGGTTCAGCTACATTTTTGCTTTTGTTTCTATCTCTTCTCTCTATCCCCCCACAGTCTTGGAGGGCTGCGCAGGAGCTTTTACTCAACACAGCCACAGCTTGCCGCTGCCCATTTGGGGTAGGGACTAAACCCTTGCGACTCCACGGGTGGGGATTGGGACTCAACTATATTGTTTCCCTCTCGTCACTATATCCGCACACAGGCTCAGTGGGCTTACTTTTAAATTTTACTCCCTCCTCTTTGTCTCTTTTCTGTTCTCTCAGACTCCACTGCTGACCTCTAGACCACTCCCCTTAGCCTACGGAATTTACAGCTGTGCTACACCAAGCTAGGTGAGCTCCACCCTGTGTAGATAGCCTGAGGATGGGAAAAGCCCTGCTGACCTCCACCAGGGGATACTCTGCCCAACTTCTTACCGGGGAATTCCTGCCTGTGTTCCTGGGGCCCTAACACATCTCAGCCAACACTCATCAACATTCCAAACTGCTGCAGGAACCTCTGCCCATCCTCTGTAACACCAAAACAGGCAACCAACCAGCCTTCTGGGGCACTCCCCTGAGAGGGAAGCCACAGGAGGATAAAGTGGAAGGTTAATTCTCTAGTGAAATTAGCTGTAGGTAGTTCGATGAAGCATTCCTACAAGTCTCCCAGAGAAAGTCAGTGCTCTTTGTCTCCCTGGAAAATGGGACCTGGCTCCTCTAAAACAATGAACACAAATAGCCATCAGCCCCAACGACCTCAACGAGAAAACAGGGGAAACAAAAGACAATGGCAGAAGATGTCCCGAACATAATGACATGCATAAAAGAAGCAGACATTGAGCTGCCACAGAAAGAAATTTTCATAATGCTGCTTGGAGTCATACAGGATATGAGGGAAACAATACAGAAAAAGGATGAAATTATAGAGGAGATAAAGGCCATATACCAAAGGGAAATTCAGGAGGTTAGAGAGGAGATAACAAAAAGCAGTAGCAGAAACACGGACCTTGAGACTCTACTGGAGGAAGCAGAGAGCTGCACTAGTGACTTGGAGGACAGCCAAGCAGACTTTAACAAATGTGAACAAAAATCTATTAAGATCATCAGAGAAGCTGAAGAAAACTTAAGAGCTATGTCTGATGCTATGAAGCGGAACAATGTTAGAATTATTGGCTTACCAGAGGAAGACACAACAAAGAAGTCATCTGCAACAATAGTGAGAGAATTCTTGGAGGAAAACTTGTCCAGCTTAATGAATGAAAACAAGGCAACCATTCAGGAGGCTGAAAGAACACCAACTAGACTGAATCCCAATAAGAAGTCATCAAGGCTCATAGTTAAACTATCCAACTTTGAGGAAAAGGAGAAAATCATGAGAGCAGCTAGGGAAAAGCAAGCAATCACATATAAAGGTCGCCACATAAGAATATGCTCAGACCTATCAGAAGAAACTATGAAGAAGAGGAGAGAGTGGAGTAACATTCCAAAAATTGAAGGAAAACAATGCAAACCCAAGAATACTCTACCCAGCCAAATTATCGATCAACACAGATGGAGAAGTAAGTCTTCCCAGACAAGGAAAAACTCAAAGAATACATTACAAGAAACCAAGCCCTACAATAGATCCTTGCCAACCCAGTATGGGCAGAAGAACAACACTCACCAAGCATAAATAAGAGACTGTCACATAGAACAACCTCACCCAGAGGGCAACAAAGAGAAAATAGACCCTAAGATAGAATTGGCTTAAGGATGGAAATAAGTCAAGAATCACACACACACACACACACACACCACACTAATGAGAAAGAAAGTAGGAAAACACCCAAAACAAAGGTATAATATGATATCACAGATGGAGATAACACTGAATATGAATGGACTGAGACTAGGAGACTGGCTTAGAAAACACAACCCATTAATTTTCTGCCTACAGGCAACACATCTCAAAGCTACAGACAAAAATAGGCTAAGAATCAAAGGCTGGAGAAAGGCATGTCAAGCAAACAACAATTCAAATAAAAGCAGGGGTTTCAATCCTAATCTTGGATAAAATTGACCTCAAAGTGCAAACCATCAAAAGAGATAAGGAGGGACATTGTATAATTCTCAAGGGAATAGTAGATCACTAAGCATTGTAAACATATATTCCCCGAATGAGAGACCCGCTGAATATGTCAACCAAACACTCCAAAAGATTAAAAAAGAAATCACAGCCTCAACAATTATAGTGGGTGACTTCAATACATCGCTATCTGAGAAAGATAGATCACAGGAAAAGCAACTCAACAAGGAGGCTAGAGATCTAAACACTACAATTAGACAATTTGACCCGATCGATATTTAAAGAGCTTTTCATCCAAATATAAAATAAATTCACATTCTTCTCAAGTCCAAATGGCACATATTCAAAGATAGACCACATGCTGAGGGATAAGGCGAATCTAAATAAATTTAAGCACAATGATATCATACAGACCTCTCTCTGACCACTCTCTCTGACCACAAGGAAGACAAAGAAAACAAGAGCAAACAATTGGAGGGCAAATAACTTTTTACTGCAAAATGAGTGCGTAGTGACAGATCAGAGATGAAATTAGGAAATTTCTAGAAACCATTGAGAATGAGCACACAACGTACCAAAACTTATGGGACACAGCAAAGAAAATTATCAGAGGAAGTTTCGTAGCAATACATGCACACCTGAGAAAGAAGAGAGACTCATCATTGATATGCTGACACAAAATTTACAATAACTAGAGCAGAGTCAGCAGGACAATTCTACTAATAGCAAAAGAAAAGAAATTATAAAAATCAGGGCTGAGATACAGAAGAGGGAAAATAAGAAAACTATGGGAAAAAATTAATGCTGCTAAAAGTTGGTTCTTTGAAAAGATAAACAAAATCGACAGACCCCTGCAAACCAAACCAAAGAAAGGAGGGAACAAATTTCAATAGCAAGAATAAGGATGAAAGAGGGGACATTACAACAAACCCTAATGAAATCAAAAGGATAATTACATAGTACTACAAAGGATTGTACTCCAATGAATTAAAAAATGTGAAAGACAAAGACAAATTCTTGGAAAAACAATCCCTCCCTAGACTATTCTCAGTGGACGTCAAGAATCTCAACAGACCCATAGCAATAAAAGAAATAAACAAGGTTATCAAGGGATGACCAACAAAAAAAATCCCCTGGACCAGATGGCTTCACTGGAGAATTCTACCAAGCATTTAGGGAAGAACTAACACCAATCCTAGACAAACTCTTCCAGAACACAGAAAAAGATGGCAAACTCCTGAACTTCTTCTATGAAATTAGTATAACTCTGATAACAAAACTGGACAAGGATCCCACAAGAATCAAGAACTACAGACAATATCCCTAATGAATATCAATGCAAAAATCCTTAACAAAATACTAGCCAACAGAATACAAAAGTATATAAAACAAGTAATTCACCATGACTAAGCGGGATTCATATGAGGAATGAAGGGATGGTTCAACACACAAAAAAACATTAGTATTATTCATCACATTGACATGAAAAACCATAAGAACTACATGATAATATCAATAGATGCAGAAAAAGCATTTGACAACATCCAACACCGCTTCCTGTTTAAGACACTCAAGACGATAGGAATGGAAGGAAAATTCCTCAAGACAATACAAGCTATATATGAAAAGCCAACAATCAACGTGGTAGTCAATGGAGAAAAGACTAACACAATCCCACTGAAAAGGGGGACCAGACAAGGATGCCCCTTGTCCCCACTCTTATTTAATATCATACCGGAGGTTCTAGCTAACAGCATAAGGCAAAGAAAAGACATCAAAGGTATTTGTCTGGGGAAGGAAGAGGTGAAACTATCATTATTTGCAGATGATATGATTTTATATGTGGAAAATCCCAAAAGCTCCATAAGGGGAGTACTGGAAGCAATAGAGGAGTTTGGCAGAGTGGCAGAATACAAGATCAACAAACAGAAGTCCATCGACTGTTAAACACATCAGATAAGACCACAGAAGAGATAAAAAAAAGGTGGTACCCTTCACAATAGCCAAGCACAAATGGAAATATCTAGGGATATACCTGACTAAAAGAACAAAAGATCTATATGAGGAAAACTACAGAACACAATTACAAGAAACCAAGAGTGACCTCAGCAAATGGAAGAATATCTCATTCTCATGGACTGGAAGACTCAATATAGTCAAGATGTCAGTTCTGCCGAAGGCACTATATAAATTTAATGCAGTCCCAATATAATTACCCTAATAATTCTTCAAGGAAATGGAAAAACTGATTACCAACTTCATATGGAGAGGGAAGAAGCCCAGAATTAGCAGAGAACTCCTCAAGAAGAAGGACACCGTGGGAGGGCTTGCTTTACCTGACTTTAGCACATACTATACAGCCACAGTTGTCAAAACCGCATGGTATTAGTACAATCACTGATACTCAGACCATTGGAAAAGAACTGAAAACCCAGAAATAAAATTATCAGCATACAGACAATTGATCTTTGATAAGGGCCCCCAAAATATCCAATGGGAAGCAGATGCCCTCTTTAACAAATGGTGCTGGAAAAAAATGGATAATTACCTGCAGAAAAATGAAGCAAGATCCTTATCTCACTCCATGCACAAGAATAAACTCAAGGTGGATCACAGACCTTGAAGTTAAACCCCAAACTATTAGGGCCATCAATGAGGGAATTGGGACCAACTTGAGAACTTTGGCACAGGGAATACCCAGGCTATCAGAAATAGGGAAGGATAGAAACACAGAGGAGGCACAAATTGACAAATAGGATATACTGAAGATAAAACACCCGTGCACATCGAAAGAATTCACCAACAGAGTAGTAAGAGAATCCACAGACTGGGAAGACATCTTTAGCAATGACACATCAGACAAAGGCTTTATTACTAAATCTACAACACTCTGCTAGCTTTCAAAAAGAATAAAAACCTAATTGCCCACTGAGGAGGTGGGCAAAGTATCTGAACAGAAGTGTCACAGGCGCAGAAATCCACATGGCCAACAAACATATGAGAAAGTGTTCTCGATCCTTAGCCATAAGATAAATAAAAATTAAAACAACCATAAGGTATCACCTAACACCCTCAAATATAGCCCAATTCAAAAAATCAGAAATCAACAAGTGTTGGAGGGGCTGTGGGGAGACAGGAACTCTCATCCATTGCTGCTGAACCTACAAGTATGTATAGCCACTATGGAACTCAATCTGGTGATATATAAAACAAATGGAAATTGAGTTATCATATGACCCAGCAATCCCGCTACGTGGCATATACCCAGAATAGACAAGAAACAAACCAAGGCCAGACATCTGTGCTCCAATGTTCATTGTGGCACAGTTCACAATTGCAAGGAGTTGGAAACAACCCAAATTTCCATCAACTGATGAGTGGATTAAAAAGCTGTGGTATACAATGGAATACTACGCATCGTTAAAAAGTATTGATGGACGTATGAAGCACATCGCTGTGTGGGAAGAACTGGAGGAAATCCTGCCAAGTAGAATAAGACAAGCACAAAAGGACAAGTAAAACATGAGTCCGCTGAGGTGACCTTTAAAAAAAATTGAAAAGGGGCCATAGGGACAAAGCTACTGTATACAAACATTCCTGGGGTGAAGACAGGTAATGTGGCAGGGACGAGACCAAGTACAAGGTTACACATGATAGACAACTAAAAAGGAGGTGGGGAAAGGAAAATAATATTAATGAAACAGAAATGGGTAGCGGGGGCACAGGGTGCTAACCCATCCAAGGGGAGGGCATTGTTTATATCTTCACAGGGAAAGAGGGACCAGACTTCAACTCAGTGCTCCAAGATGTGAATGCAACATGCCGGCTTGGAGTAGGGAATTAGTGGAGAGGTCTGGGGGGCCGGCCCCAAACCCAACTACTATGTGGACACCTGCCCCTCCCCCACATAAGAATTTATTTCAAAGGACAGCATTAAATCTGAAGCTCCAGGAGAGGGATATATCTGATCGGAGCACACGGGAGCAGATCAAGGGGGAGGAGGAGAGAGTGGAGCACATCCTGGCCCACCAGGTTGTGAGGACAATGTTTCCAATTAGAGCAGCCAGTCCACATAGAGGACCACATGGCCCGTCCCACTATGAGACATGGCGCCCCTCATTGACCCATAATCCTACAGGGGACAACACCAGAGATAGAGTGTGGGAATTGCACCTGATCTGATCCTGCCTCACCAAGGCAAAACACTAAGGTGCAAAAGAACAGCAAGGGAATGGAGTGGCGAGGTCCCCAGTGAATGCTGAAGGTGGACTTTGGGGCCAGGGCATAGTACCCCAACAGACTGGACTGGAAAACACTCCTAAAGGCCAACAAACAATCCTTGAACTAACTACAAGCTTTTCATTTTGTGGTTTTTTTCCTCAGTGGTTTGTTGTTGTTATTGTTTTGTTGTATATTGTTGCTTGGTTTTGCTCTGTCTTGTTTTTGTGCCTGTTATTATCTCCGCAGGTCTGACTAAATAAGATAGGCTGGATGAACAATCTGGAGGAGAAAACAATGGAACCGACAGTTCAGAGGGGACATGGGAAAGGGGGAGGTGGGGGAAAAGGTAGTGGTGTTAACAAACCCAGGGACAAAGGAACAACAAGTGACCCAAATCGAAGAGGAGGAGGGTGTGGGAGGCCTGGTAGGGCATGATCAAGGGTAATGTAACCAAGAAGAATTGCTGAAACCCTGGTGGGGACTTAGCATGATAGTGGGACAGGAGGACAGTCAAGGGAAACAAAGGAAAGAGCTGGGAAGCAAAGGGCACTTATAGAGGTCTAGATAAAGACATGTACATATGTAAATATATTTATATATTAGGATGGGGAAGTAGATCTATGTTCATCTATTTATAAGTTTAGTATTAAGGCAGCAGAAGGACATTGGGCCCCCACTCAAGTACTCCCTCAATGCAAAAATACTTTATTCTATTAAATTGGCATTCTGTGATGCTCACCTTCGCGACACAACAGCTGAAGACAAAGAGGGTGAATAAGCAAATGTGGCGGAGAAAGCTGATGGTGCCCGGCTATCAAAAGATATAGCATCTGGGGTCTTAAAGGCTTGAAGGTAAACAAGCGGCCATCTAACTGAGAAGCAACAAAGCCCACATGGAAGAAGCATACCAGCCTGTGTGATTAGGGGGAAGTGTGGAGTGGAGACCTAAAGCCCATTTGTAGGACACTGGACATCCTCTTACAGAAGGGTTTTGGGAGGAGATGAGCCAGTCAGGGTGTGATGTAGCAACAATGAAACATACAACTTTCCTCTAATTCCTAAATGCTCCCCCCACCCTACCCCACTATCTTGATCCCAATTCTAACTTGCAAATCTGGGTAGACCAGATTATGTACACTGGTACAGATAGGAACTGGAAACAAAGGGAATCCAGGGCGGATGGTATCTTTAGGACCAGTGGTGAGAGTGGTGATACTGGGAGGGTGGGTTGGAAAGGGAGAACCGATTACGAGGATCTACATGTGAACTCTTCCCTAGGGGACCGACAACGGAAAGGTGGGTTAAGGGAGACTTCGGACAGGGCAATATATGACAGAATAATAATTTATAGATTATGAAGGGTTCATGAGGGAGGGGAGAATGGGGAGGGAGGGGAAAAATGAGGAGCTGATGCCAGGGGCTTACGTGGAGAGCAAATGTTTTGAGAATGATGAGAGCAATGAATGTACAAATGTGCTTAACACGATTGATGTATGTATGGATTCTGATAAGAACTGTAAAAGCCCCCAATAAAAGTATTTAGTAATAAATAAAAGCCCGTGTGGAGCACAGTTCTCCTCTGACACACATGGGGCCACCATGAGCCAGCACTGATGAGCTGTAGTGAATAGGTACTATGACATCAGCATGGGTCACCCACAGCCTGTTGACAGGGTGACTCCCGCACAACTGAAAGAGTGTCAAAGACACCGATGGGTCTGTCATTCGACCTCAGGTCTCAGTCAACAAGTTGCTGGCTCCTTCAGCATCAGAGTGTAGAAAAATCTCCCTCAGGGGACCGTGATCGCAGGGTCTTCTGCTGCTTGCCAACAGAAACTTCTGTGTGTCACCTAAAGTCTGGAGACCTGCATCAGCATCCACACCCTGTCGCCAAAGAGTTGGATGGCCCTACCTCCCCCACTCCTCCTCTGAGCTGCCCCATGGCCCAAGTTCCATGGCGTGTCCCAGGCCCGGGACATGCTCGGTTCTCCACACAGCAGCAGCCCTTTCTACAAGCTCTTCAGCAGGACTCCGCCACCTCCTGCTGACAACCTCTCTTTTCCATTCTGCTTTGAAGATAGAGACCCAAGTCTTTACACAGCCTACAAGTCCCCGCACAGCTGGGCTTCTGCCCACTTCTCTGCCTGCTCTCACACAGCTTTCTCCAGCTGCCTATGTGCTTCCGCCATGCCTGCCTCCTCCCAAGGGTCCAAGGGCAACCAGATCTTTGTTGCCTGCACTGCTGTGTGCTCTGGTCCCCATCTGAGACCCCCTTCTTCCTGCACACTCCCTTCTCCCCACCCCACAGTCCTCTTCTCTTGCATCTCCTTCAGAGATCAGTGAACCACAACTGGAGACTGAAGCCAGCTCATTACTTGTTTTTGTAAGTCATGTTTGCCTGGAAACACAGCCACGAAACAGTTCATTTGGATAGTGGCCCATCGCTGCTTGTGGTCCCTGGAAAGCACGAGTGTTTTCTGTCCAACGATGAACTCAAAGTTTGACAGATTGAATCCACCTAGTGTCATTATGGTGGGGGGAGGGGGGGAGGGAGGAGCCACCAGGCAATTGCTTCCCTAAGGTGAGAAACCCTAGTGCAGAGCAGTGTACTTGCACGCCCACTGTAAGGCACGGACGGGGTTCCCAGGAGTTGGAATGGACTCAATGTCAATGGTGTGCTCGGTTTTCGGAGCTGCTGTCCTGCTACAATGGCATGCTGTTGTGACAAAGCCCTTATGGCCCCTGAAGTCTAATGCATTTACTCTCCTTTTAGAAATGTTTGGGCAAATCCTGATCTGGTTTATGCCTGTCAATCCTGAGCCTCTGCTCAAAGGTAATATCCAGGCTCTGTTTTTTTCCCGTCAGAGACTTTATTTCAGGTCATAACTGTGCATTCATCAGTGTGATATTGTTCACTCTCTGTCTGACTCAACACATGGCTACTCCTCACGTAGCTGGTCAGGTCCCCAAGATCAGGGCGTTAATGCAAAAACTGGTATTATGAGATCACAAAGGATGATCACATCAGATCCCCAAACAGAGGGTGTCTGCATTATTACACAACTGCGGGGTCGCATCAACACAGAACTGCTAAACTGCTGACAACCTTGGCCCAGCCAGGCTCACCCAGAACCTCCACCAGCACAGCCCAGGCGTACTCTTGCCTCACTGCCTGGCACACAGCGCAGCGTGCAAACCAGTGAGTTTTTCACTATTGTCACAAATGGGAAATGTCGGAAACTGAGCTCGTTGGCAAGTGAAGAACGGGTGTGCTCGAAGCTCTGTGGGAGCAGAGCTCATGGCTGGTTTTGTCCTCATTTTGCCAATGGCACCTAGCACGGTGCCTGGCTCATAACGCGTGCAAATCCACTGCTCTGCCATCACGTCAAGTATGACTCGAAGGCATCCCATAAGACAGAGTCGAACTGCTCCCTCAAGGCTGTAAATCTTTTGGAGAAGATAGCCTCCTCTTTCTCCCCTGGAGTGGCTAGTGGGTTTGAACTGCTGACCTCGTGATTAGCAGCCAAACATGTAGCCCACTCTGTTAGCTGGTTCAGGGTAGGTACTCAGTAAAACTTACTTGCGTGAACATGACAGTGAGCTTGTGAGTAGGGTCTCATTTACGCTTCAGGGTGACTTCTCAGAGATTAGGCACTTTATACTTATTTTGCTTATTATTCTTAATGAGATTAGGTCATTTATGTCCCCAAAGTCACACACTGGTAAGTTCTAGAATGGAGATTCAAACTCGGGATTTCTCCATCCCCAAAGCATCTCCCTCTACACACTGCATACTATGTGGTTACAGAGGGTTCCGAGAATCCTGTGGGAATAGGCATAAGCTAGGAGCCAAACCATCGCCCTGGAGGCAATTCTGAGGTGCGGTGACCTCATGGTATTAAGTTGCGGTGACTTGCGGTGTTAATGGGTGGAACAGGTCCATAGGGTTTTCTTGGAGTTGTCATCCTAACAGAAGCAAATCACCAGGCCTTTCTTCCACAGGACTGCTTGGTGTGTTTGAACCACCAACCTTTAGATTAGAAGCTGAGGGAGAACCATTGCCCCCCCCCCCTCCAGGGACCTGCATGCTGGCAGAGCTGACAGGAGCTCCATCAACCCACTTTCCCTCTCCATGCCTGCCTCTGTTCTGCGTCTGGGGTGCCCAGCACTCCCCGCGTTGTTGGCCCACACATCCTGCCACCGAGGCAGAGCCCTGGCCCTCCCTGAGACACAGGGTCCTGCCGGAGCAGCTGTCACAGCTCCCAGCTCCCAGCCCTCTCACTCCCCTTGTAACTCACTCAGACTTGTCATTTGGCCCCTTTGTTCACTCCCAAGGAGATAGAAAGAGATTCGTTTTTAAAGCCCTCCGGGAGCGCCTCACATCCTTGCCTGCATCCGTGGGTGTGCACATGGCTCTCTAACATTGAATATTCTATGGACATGCAGATGATTGTTCTTGGCACTCAGCATTGCCTGGATCCAGCATTGTCTAGGAAGGTAGACTGCGTCTCCCAGGCAGAAGAAGTTCTGCTTCCTTCAGATATTACACACAATGATTGACCGCGTCTGTACGCTGGGCACCCAGCCATGAGGATAAACACTCAGAACGCTCATGGACTTGGCTTAATAGTCCTGCTTTATTCCCACCTGAAAAAAGTCGGCTTACTGTAGGCATGCCACGCAACAACAATAATGCTTAATGCAGTCACTTCGCTGAACAAGTCTCAATTGAATGAATGTGTGAAACAGACTCAGAGATGCCAAGCAACTCACTAGGGATCACACAGCAAGTTAACAAGGGATACAACCGCAGCCTGGACTTGAGTTCTAGTTACTGCTATCCCATTTAATCACGTGAGGGCAGGTAGAGACGCGTCTGCCTTTGAGACGTGGGACTTCCCACATGCCTCTCATGTCTGCGGTGTTGTGAAAAGCAGTCAAGTTAATGTGACTCATAGTGCCCATGCACAGAAGACTGAGATGCTACCCAGCTTGTGCCATCTTCACAAGCATTGGTCTGCTCCAGTCTACTGAGGCGGCCACTGTATATTCTGAGTGACTTCCAACCCAAGGGAAATCACAATAGCACTGTAGCAGACAACATTCGGTTGTGATCCATAGTGTTTCATTGGCTAATTTCCAGAAGGAAACCACCAGGTCTTTCTTCCTATTCTTAAACCTGGAATTCCGGTCAGCTGAAACCTTGGGTAACCCTGTTGGTATCTGGAACACCAGAGGCATAGCTTCCAGAATCAATGCACTGTAGTCCAATTGTCTGGCAGACTGCTAGTGGCTCTCATTAATGCCCTCTTTGAACGTACCCATCAGAGAATAAAATCCCTGAAGGAAGTCAATACAAGATCCCAGAAGATTGGTCCAGGCCAAGACCCAGGATGGGGGCTTATGGGTTTGACACAAGGAGAGGCAGCGGTATCAGAGGACCCTCTCTTCCTTTCCAATTCTGTCATGGCTTTGGATAAGTCACTGTCTTGCTGAAGCCTCCTTGTTTTTAAATGGAGATAAATGAACCTTCCTTCCTGTTGTATAAGAAGCCCCACTGGTGCCGTGTTGGGCTTCCCACTGCATGGTTTGCAGTTCAAACCCATTGGCTGCTCCTTATGAGAAAGATGAGGCTAGCTAGTTCAACAAATGCTTACGACCTCTGCAGCCCCATATAAGGTTGAATCAGAATTGATAGAGTAATTGCTGACAATCAATGGAGATAATGCGCATGATGGCTTCTGAAGAGCCCAGCAAAGGGAACAGAAGATAACAGAAGTGTTTTCTGACCGGTGGGAATGCAGCGGACCAGAAAGAAGTCAGGAGAACTGGGTTCCAGTCCCCATGTGGCCGTAGGCAGTCAACTCTGCTGATTTTGCAAGCTCATCTTACCCTGGTCCTCATTCTCCACGGGGCCTGAGGTGGAGAAACCACGAGCAACCACCCTTTCGAAAAAGAACCGCAAGTGCGGTGTTGAGTTGAAGTTCTCCTTAGGAGAAAACAAAACCCAAACCAGCTGGCTGCCATGGATTCGATCCGACCCCTGGCAACTGGAGCGTGTTAGAGAGCTGGGCTCTGCAGGGTTCTCCGCGGCGGGTTTGGGAGGGGTGCGTCTAAGAATACATTAGTGTCTCCTCGAGTGAACATCAGGGAACAAAAATCAAAATGACGGCCACCATCCCAAATCACACCCCGTCAACAAGCCGGTTTCCATTCATGGCGGCCTCGAAGGACAATGCAGAACTGCCCCAAGGATTCCCCAGGCTATGAGTCTCTTCCGGAGCAGGGAGCCCTACTCTTCTCCTGCAGAGAGCCTGGGACGGGGTGAGGAATGGGGTGGAGGGGTAGGGGGGGTGGGGGGTGGAGGGTTGCCGCAGAGAGCTCTAATCCTCACCACCCCAGGGCTCTTTTATGGCCACAGACCCCAAGTTTTAATCTAGATTGCACTGTAGCACCGAGTTACATTTTCAAAATCTAGAGAGCCTACGTCTGCCCCTCGATATACGACCAGCTAAAAAGGCTTGCGATATAAGCCTTCACAGAGCACACCTCTGGCCTGAAAGAGTAAAATGGTTATTGTATGTAAATCCAATATCTACAATCATAAACGTTTAGTTATATTATATATGTGCAAGGGCCCAAGCGAGCACCTGAGGGGTGATCGGGGGGATGAGAGAATTTGATGAAGTTGGCCGAAGACCTCGCTCCTTCTCTTAGTCACAGGAGTCATCCACACACGTGCTTACCCAGAATGCTGCGAACATTCAGGATCAAAGGGACACACGCCACACACTCAAAGCGAGAGACCAAATGCAAGTCCAACCAAAGCTGGGAAGGTTCCACAGCAAATGAAGGCTTCTGGCCTTCAGTTCACCGGGCTCGAAGGCAGTGTTATTATTAAACTGTTTGTTGTAGCCTTTAGTAGATCGTGAGATCAATACTGTGGGTTAGGACCTGTAATTTGAAAGTACAATAGCGAGTAGAAGAGGTCAGAGTGCAGTCTGTGCAGCAGAAGTAAGGTCTGTTTCATAAGCCTTGGGTAGGTTATGTATACGGGGGTGTTTGTGTGTCCTGGATGGGAATTTAATGGGAGACATGTGCAGAAGGAACAAAAGGGCCTGGCATAGGGGATTGGGGACACCTGTGTTTTTTCACCATTTTCTAGCCAGTCTACCAGTCCTTGGAGCACAATACTCACTGCCTTCAAGTGGTGTGGCATTCTGACTCGTAGTGACTACGGGACAGGGTAGACCTGCCCCTGTGGGTTTCTGAGAGTAGAAGTCTTTACAGGAGTAGAAAGCCTCATCTTCCTCCCATGAAGCATAACAGAGGCTCAATACATGTATGTTGGGCATCAATGAGCTGCTGGTAGCAATTAATCATACAAAAATGATACAAGCTCATGTTTGTGAGCATCTATCACAGGCCAGAGAGTGGGCTAGCCAGTTCACATTTGGTTGCTCACTGATCTCCATCACACTCTCCGGCAGGCACTGCCATCGCTCCCACTTTACGGATAAGAAAGCTGAGGCTCAGGGAGATTACATTTCTTGCCCAAAGTTCCAGAAGTAAAGCAGATTCAAACTCAGACAGGCTGCCTCCAGGACCACAATGCTCTGCATCAGCCCCAAGATAAGATACGGATTCTCCTGTGCTGCGGGTAGGTTGCCCAACATGTAGCAAACAGTTCTTTATCCAGTGGTACCTATTTGCTACAAGCGGTCCTGCCTTAGATTCTGCACGCCTGAAACCAGCCTGTGTCTTCCGTTGCCTTTGATGCTGACCTCAATCTTTAGAAGAGGGCACTTAGATGCGAGCTGAGAAAGAGGGTGGGGGAGGGGGAGAGGAGGTAGCGGGGAAGCAGAGTCCTGGGCGACCTGGTCAGGGTCCCTACTAGTCCCAGGGCTTAGTGAGGCCCTCGCTCAGGCTCCTCACACCCTGCTTCTCCTGGGGCTGCCTTGGTCAATTCCCCCATTTGAGGATGTGTCACGGATTGAATTATGGCTCCCCACAATACCTGTCAACTTCACTGCGCTGTGATTCTCAGAGGTTTGGTGTAATGTGGCAGTCCTGTGATGACTCCCCAGGGTTGGAACTGATGTGAGGAGTGGAGGGGGAGGGTGGAGGGGGAGGGTCTGCAGCACCTCTTCTCATACAAGAGATAACAGGAGAGAGGAGGGGGTGGTGTTGAGATCAAAGGGGTTTCTCAAGACTCACAGTCATGGAGTTGATGTCTACTCACAGTGACCCTACACGACAGGGTAGAACTGCCCCTGTGGATTTCCGAGAGTTGAGACTCTTAACAGGAGGAGAAAGCCCTGTCCTTCTCCCGAGAAGCAGGGAGTGGTTTCAAACTGCTGGCCTTGCAGTTTGCAGCCCAAAGGGTGACCACTACATCACCTGAGTTTCTGAGGGACCTATCATGGGCAGAAAGGATGAGCCTGGAACATCTTTTGGACCTGGAGCCCCTGTACTGTGAAGCTCCGACATCCACGGAAGCTTGACCTTGAAGGGATGCTGAGCTGGAGGATGGTGAAAGGAGAGGAGGACCTTCTTCGTAAACTGTGAGCCTGAGCTCGTATTGTGAATTGGGATTTCTAGAAGCTTCAATGGTGCGAGGACACATTTGCATTCACCTGTGGTCTTTCTGTTACCCCTAGATAAGTAAGACAGCCATGAATAACTCAAAAGATCACTCACTGAATTTGAATCGACGCCGACTCACAGGGACCCTATAGAACAGGGTAGCGCTGCCCCTGTGGGTTTCCAAGAGTCTTTACAGGAACAGAAAGTCTCTTCTTGCTCCTGCAGAGTGGCTGGTGGCTTTGAACTGCTGACCTTGTAACGTGCAGCCCAATGCGTAACCGCTTTACCACCAGCGTGCCCAGAGACAAACTGAGTGCCCTGGATGTCTCCTTTACCATTACCATACAGGTAATCAGAGACTCCTTTGTTCCAAGCTCATCTCCCTGCCTGGCAACACCTTCCATGAGTGATGAGAGTCCTTGTTCACCACGGGCTCCCCGTCGGTGCTCAGGGACATCCAGTGACTGCATGAGTAGATCCCCCTTTGTGGCCCCAGCTCCAGCACAGTGCCTGGCCTGTCACAGGTGCTCAATACATATCTGTTGCATTGAATTATGAAGCTCTTTTGGACAAGTCACTTCTCTTTAGTCTTCATAATCTAACCTATAAAAGAAAAATATGGGCAAGGCCGCTTCCAATTCTAATATGAATTCTTTGAAATGCCGGGTATATTTATAATGTAGGGCCATTTTTCAAAGTAATTGGGGTGTCCTGGGAGAGAGAGGCCTGAAAAGCCTTGGCTAGGTGACTGCAGGGGGACACCGGCAGCACAACTGCCCAGGCAGGAAGATGCAGCAGTGACCCCGAGTGTGAGGATGCGAGGGTGGCCCCTCTCCCACCTACCACAGAGCCGCTCTCCCTGAGCCCTGTGGCCAATCTCTGGAGCTCCTCCATTGGAGCGCCTGGTCTTTGAGTTACTGGGTCTGCGTGGTTAGCCCAAAGTAAATCTGAGTGTTTTCTTGATAAGCACATCCTTTACAAAGGGGTGGCAAATTTGATGCCAGGGGAGAGAGTGTTCTTTGTCCTCAGTATCAGGTTGAGCCCAGGGTCCTTATGGGTTAGAACAGACTCAATAGCACCTACCAATAACAACACAGCTCTCCCATAGGGGGGTAGCCAGCTAGAGTGAGCTCCAAGGACACGGAGCAGAGTGGTCAGAGATTGAGGTCCTGCACGGAAAAAGTAAGAGCAGTTCCGGGGAGGATGGGATTGATGTGTGGCCCGGAGGAGCAGAATTAAGGCCCAAAGGAAGAGGGTTCGGAAAAGAAGATTTCTGCCCAACAGAAGGAAGCATTTTCTAAGCAGCAGCACTTTTTAAGATGCAACGCTGTCCCTGTAGGTGGTGAGGTCCCCGCCACTGGAGGTGTTCCAGGGTAGACTCTAAACTTCATGAGATGGCAAATGGAAGAATCCAAGCATGTGATTGGAGCGCCGGGCTGGAGACTATGTGTAGGACATAGGCTCTACCGGTGCATCTTGGAAAGGGAGGGAGGCCAGGGCACACAGGACCAGAGGAGGTCTGTAGCTGTCGTGAGAACACAGGAGAGTAGGGGAGTGTGGCGTGGAGGCAGAGAGAACAGCCACTGTAGAAAAACAGCAGCCACACACTGCCCATTCCTGCTTCTCTCTCCTGGCCGAAGCTCATTCACCTGTCCAGACTCGACGATCAGCTGCTGTTCCCCAAGACGCCCAGGCTGTGGACTCAGAGATGTGAAGCGGAATCTGATGTAGCCCTCACCATGTCTCCTGTCAAAGAAAATAAGCCCACAGTGGCTCGTCTCAGAGAGACCCCCGGTGACATATGGCTATTCTCCAGGGCTTGGGTGGAATATGGTCTACCCTCAGTCACCAGTGCCTCCAAATACCACCCCATGATGCTCTCGGGGTTTCAATGGGCTCCTCGCCTGGGTCGGGGCTTGGAAGTCCAATTTCCAGAGGGGTGCGTGGGAATGCCTTTCTTTTTAGAAAGATCCCCTTCCAGGGTTAGACCGGCATGCACAGAGTTTATTGTTTGTTTTTGGTAGGCTCCTCTTTTTAAAATTAAATGATCAAAAACCTCACACAAGCTTCCACATATTTTGGGGGAATGATCAAACACTAGACTCAAAATGGCATGCGTTGAGATCATGGGCAGAGTCCATAAATAGGAAGGGTGTTTTCTCTGCACCCCCTTCTCCTTCCTGAAGACAGAAGGCACTTCCAATTAGCCGCTGAGAGAATTTATCAGAGAGCTAGGCATGCTGGAGATTTTTGCTCTTACAAGAAAATCACTGCCAACCAACAAGACACAGTCGGGGTGTGGAGGGGCCTGGCTTGGAGATGCAACTGGAGGAAGTAGCTCCAATAAGTGGTTCTAATGAAGGGTACAGGCTGGAGGGCTGGTCACCCTGTCCCCAGAAACTCAGGGCAATGAAGTCAGCAGCAGGGGCAGGGGGCAGGGTCTGAGCTTTCAGACAGGGGCTGAGAATGGCGGGCCCCTGACCCAGCTGGGGGCAGGTTTGCAGGTGTGGGGCCCCTCAGTGCTCTGGGAAAATGGGGGGCTTGACTTGGGGGACCCCAGCAGCTCTTGACTAAGCAGTGCTGTGCACAGCAGACCTTGATTAAGGTGTGGACATTATCACAGGAGTGGAGCTGTGACTCGTCTCCATGGTCCCCGCCACCCCCCCCCATCCCCCGGAGTCGCTGCACAGTGGACCAGGGCAGGGTGTGCACCAGAAAGCACACACAGTAGTGTGGTGGGGAAGTCACCCGGAAGCAGGAAGGGGGCACCTGGCAGAATTTCTTTCCAGTCCAAATGCAGCCTGGGCCTGTGGCTTCAGGGTTACAACAGGAGGGGCAGGAGCCTATCACCCCGCCCCCCAGCTTTGTGCCCCTGTCTTCCCTGAGCCAGGCAGGAAGCAAGATTCCAGGAAGACTACGTACCAAGTTGGATGACAGAATGAATGTGTGCTCCACCCAGTCAAATCCGCGAAGCACATCAATACTTTGATGATGCGCATAAAGCAGATACTATTATGATCATCATCCCTATGTTACCAGGAAAATAAAAATGAGTCTCAGAGAGCCAGAAATGGTGGATGGGCACAGTTTAGACTCAGATGGAAGCCTTCCCCTGTCTCCCTCTGCCCTCCTCCCATTACCCCACTCTGCTGGCCCGACTCGCCTCCTGTAATGTTCCTCGCATTTCTGGCCTGTGCCGGCCTCACTCTCCCTGATGCTGACTGGGATGAAATGAGCGCCGCAGCCTCTCCCAGCTCACCCAGGCAGCAGCGAGCGGAGTCTCTCAGAACTGGCAGCTTTCCCCGGGCTGAGCGCAGGCAAGAAGCGTGATCGGGCACATTTCAGGAAATGTGTTTAAAAAGCAGCGTTTTCAACCCGCACCCCCGCCCCACAGCAGCCCCCATCTGAGCATGTGAGGAGCCCTGTGTGCTGCCTGATGCGTGCATAAGTTTCTGCCGTCAGTGGGTTCTCTAGCAAGGCTGACAAAACAGGAAATCTCTGAATTTTGGGGGGTAAGGGGGGTGGGAAGAACCAGCCAGGAAGGCAGGGAAGGACAGAAAGCCCTCTAGGACACCTTCATCCCCCACTCCCCTGCCCCGGATCATTGTCCCAGTGGCCAGGAGGGAGCTGGTGCTGCTCTTAGAGAATGGAAAGAAAATGGAAAAGGAGACAGCTGGGGGGACAGGGGGGGCAGGGGCAGGGAAGTATTTTCCAACCTCAATAAAACATGCCCGGAAAGGGTGATGGCCTTGCTGCACAAACTTCATGAAGCCCCTCGCATCGCATCTCAGCGCTTCGGTGGACCTCCCTTTCAATGTTGACATTGGAATTGCTAACAATGAGACTATCACGTGAGATCTCTCGTGAACACACCGGAGAGGTGGTTTGCCAGACTCTCCGGACAAACTGCTCTAAGCCCTGTGCTGGGCACCCCCATTGGGTGGACATGTGCAACTCGAGGCCAGGAGAGGAGTCTGCTGTCTGCTCCCTGCGCCTTGCTCCTTGAGGGCCCCAGTTGTGGGCTCTGCACACCAGGTTTCCCAATGCACCCATTCTCCAGGAGACCCTAGGGCTGGAGCTGGGCTGAGGGGCTGGGTTTGGGAGGCAGCAGGGAAGCTGGGTGTTAGGGTAGAGTGGGAGAAGCCCGGGGAGAGGTGTGTTTGGGCAGCAGGGTGCCGTGAGCCCCTGCCTCCTCGGGGCTGGTTCACATGATTTCCTTAGAGGGTGGTGGTGGTGGATGCTGTGCCTCGTTGGCAGGCAGAGTCTGGCCTGAGCCTGGCGGTATGGCTGTGCTGCGTTCATCCTGAAAGCAGCCGGGGCCTCGGAGGGACCTTAAGCACAGGAATGACATGTGCAAATTTGCATTTTCCAGTAGGAAAGTTGGACTGTGTGACCTTCGGGATCTCCTCCAGTTCTAAGAATCTACGACTTTTATATGAAATGCTGTCTCTTTTAAATCTCATGCAATTCCCTCTTTCCCGTCTCTTTAATTAAAAAGGAAGAAACGGTGACTTCTCACTAACCTTCAAAGCAGCCCCCAAACCACCCATCTCATTCTCCCAGATCTCGCTACCCACATCGGCAGCCTCCCAATTTCCTCTTCAAAGGCAAAGACTGGGTGGCTCTGGGAGCCTCCCCAGGTGGCCCACTCCAGTTAGGTCTGTCCCTTAGTCGGGGGAAAAATCAAAGCCCTGGCCCAGCGCCCTGAATCAGGACCCAGCATAGGAGGCTTGACAGGTCTGCATCTTTACCTAAACTCCTTCCTCAAATTGAAAATGTACTTGACAGTAGCGATTACAGCATTCCCAAGGCCACGTCCCCCACCGGCAACCTGTTCTCAGTGCAGATGGAATCTGAGCTGTCAGGGCGCCGGCAGGGGAGGGGCTGGGGGACAGGAGGAGGATGCCAGGAGAGATGGCAGATATCTGGGGAGAGGATGACTCCCTTGCTCCCTGGCCCTCTAGTACCTTCTGTGGTGAAGACAGGGAACGCCACTTACTCCGAGTTCTCCATAGGGCAGAATTAGGAGATTTTGAGCCAAATGCCTGGAAGAATCTGGTCTATGTGGCAGCCGGGGCCATGATCATGCAGAGAAAGGGTGAAGGTCTGTTCCGGGTACGTGGGAAACATGCCTGCATTGGTGGGGAGAGCGGACGAGAGGCCGGGAATGCCTCATCTGACACGTCCTCAGGCAACGTCGCACAGTGTGTGGAACATGGGCTAGACCTGAAGTCTGTTTTAAAGGCTAGCGATTGACTGGCTATGAGAATGAGGACACATCCCTTTCCCTCTCGCCGTTTCTGTTTCTTTGGCTGCAAAGATAAAGAGAATCCTTTTCACTCAGAGTTGAGTAAAAACACCAGCTCCCTGCCACGGTGTCGATGCTGAGTCACAGCGACCCTATAGGACAGGGTAGAAGTGCCCCTGCGAGTTACCAGGACTAGAACTAGGAGAAAGCCCTGTCTTTTTCCCAAGGAGTGGCTAGTGGTTTTGAACTGCTGACCATGAGGCTCGCAGCCCAATGTCTAACCATGATACCACCAAGGTTGTGAAAAGGATGGGAAAAATTAAAATACACAGAGATCACTCAACACAGTGCATGCACACTCCCTAAACAGGAGAACTGCAAGGTTGTAGTCTATTCCAGAGGAGCCTAGGAAGAAAGGTCTGGAGATCTGCTTCTGAAAGGAGCCACCGAAAACACTGGCGAGGACAGTTTTCCACGGTGGCGCACACACACTGGTTATGACAGTGATGTCAGCACAGCCAGCTTGCTATGGGCCCAAGGCAGACAGGCCGGAGTGCCGTGCCCGTCTGGCATCCATCATGCTGTGGGTTCGGCCAGGTCAAATGTCCAGGGGTCACCCTCTGCATTGCGCAGGGGGGGGGGGCAGGTACCCCACTGTGATAAACAGTGAGCTGAAAGAAAAAACGGAATCCTGCATCTTTCGCTGAGGATGTCAAAGCCCAGGGCCTCATCCCATCCTCTCCCGAAGGCTTAATTACAGCCTGTTAAGCTATTTCCGATCCTCGGATGAAAGGTGTGCTCACCTCGTTCCAGCGCTAACAACGTCCCTCGGGGGGGCGCTGCTCAGAGTCTGATCTTTAGACCAAGTTAAATGAAGGAAATTAAGGGCCCTCTAATAGCGTGTTTCTTTTTTCCCCCTCACTCTTTCCTAATGGCAAAATCAGGAAAGGAGACGGTGCTAATCCAGTGCGAGTGGAGGTGTCATCTGGGGCTGAGGAGAGAGAGATGGTGGGAGGAGGGCACTCTCCCATGGGAGAAACGGAGGGAAGGGACAAGGGGGCGGGCAGCCACACTACCCATTTCTGAACACGGGCACCAGTGGAAGATGCCCCACACAGAACACCGTGACCCCTTGCCAGCAGAGTCAGCGCCACAAGGGCGCACGGGCTCTCTGAGGCTGCACGTCTTTACAGAAACAGACTTGGTCCCACCGAGCAGGGGGATGGGTTTGAACCCCCAAACTACTGGTTCGCAGTTGACTGCTTAACGGTGCTACCACCACAGCTCCTCATAAAGTAGCCCAGGGACATTTCCTTCAAACAGGCTCCCGTGGGAAGCTCCACTGAGTCCCAGAATGGAAAACCCCTCTCCACCCAGAGTCAAAATAGTAATTTCCACCACCCCCCAAAGGTAAAAAATAACCCTGGAATTCTGAAAGACTATTTTTAAAAGTGGCAATAATCCTTTAATCAGCCACCAGCAGGGACTATGGCATTTGGTTCAGACATTTTACCAATTACAACCCACTGGGCCTCTGCATGGTGCTTTCTAAATAATCAAAGCCGGCTCTTAATAGTCACTCACCCAGGCAGGAAGAGTGAGCACAAGGCCCAAAGCAAAGGCCAAGGCTCCGGAACGCCCAGCCCAGCGTCACAAGGAACTCGGGCATCTGGCTTGCAGCAAGGTCAGCGGAGCAACCGGCCTGGGGGAGGCCTTTTGATTTGGGGGCTTAGGGACTCCAGGACTAAGAGGAAAAGCCCCGGGGGTGGGGGGGGGCGGTGCGGGCTCAAGAGCATGGGTTTGAAATCAGACAAATTTGAAACGCGCATCCAACTCTGTGCCAAGTCCATGCTAACAGTGGGGCTTTGGCCACCTTCCTCACTCTCCGCAAGCTCCAGCGTCCCTACCCGTGGAAGGAGCACTTACGGTGTCTGGCTTGCAGGGTTGTCCCGAGAATGGGAAGGGATCTGGGCAAAGGGGTTGTGTGGTGTCTACCACGGCAGAGGCCCCCACCTCGCGAGATGTTATTCCCCTGGCTGCACCCCCCCTCCCCTGCCAGGACCTCTTTGAGAGAATGTTATAGAGGGGCAAGCACAATCCTCCCACCCTACAGGAGAAGCTCAGTTATCACTCCCCGTGGGAAACAGAAAGATCTCTCCCATGTTGTCTCCCCCAAATATATGCCAAACCTAGCTGCTTGCTACACACAGCGAACGACTATTCACTTGGAGGACAACAGAAGTAGGTCAGGGGTTATTCTCCCTAAGGGTTATCCGCCATCCAGAGCAAGCAGACACCACTGTTTATCCCACAATAAGTAGGGCCCACTCCCTTCTGATAAGGAAAGCAGTAAATTGTGAAGAAGCCCAGGGAGGTCAAGTCCACTAGAAGGTGACCAAGGTTAGGCCGCCATCATGAATCTAGGGTGCACCCTTCTTGTCACATGTGTACCTCTAGTTCCACCACTTCCTATCATGTGTACACCCCTCGCTCATCCCTTCCCGTTATTCTCATGGCCATTGTATATCCCCCTCCTATTGCTTGTATTGTCTATTGTACATACCCCTTCCTGTGACATATGTCTTTACCTGTAATTACGAGGCATGCACACCCCAAAAAGATAAAAGCCTTGGATAGCAATAAATTGCTCTCTCCTGCCCTCTTGCCTGCCTTGTACCACCAAGAGGAGCTGAGGTGAGCATGCTACCATGAAATGTGTCTGACTCCATTATTTCAATCTCTTTTCTATCTCTCTTATTCTCTATGACGTTAATATAATCTTTACGTATTATCACTGTACAATCGTGCCTACTGGACCCGTGATGATTTGTTAGGGGCTGGCTGCCCTGACAACTCCCCACGTCATTTCTTCATCTTGCACTCAGCCGTTGTCAAGAGGCAACGGCAGGGCTGGTGATGGGGACCTGCACAGCAAAGCTCCACCTGGGTCCACAGTGCATTCGGCACTTTCCACTTGGGACTTAAGGAGCCAGAACCAGAATGGAAAGCAGCAGAAGGGGTCCCAGATTTGTTGAATAAAAAATGGATAATAAGGAAAGTTATCGACTTTAGAAGTCCAATTACAAGTGTGTGTCCCTAATGGTAACTGGAGGTCAAAATGCCTTTAATGGCCACTTCTGCAGCAGGAGTGCAGTCGACATCCAGCAGAGGGAGGGGAGGCCAAGGGTGCCAGGAGAAAGTCCAAGCACAGCAGCTGCAGTTCCCTGACACTCGTTGGACTGTCGCCGACAGGTGGGTCAGCTCTGGCACGGGGGTGGGGTGGGGGGGGCAGCGCTATGAGTCTGAGTGGACTTGATGGAAACCTGGCCAGTGCTTGAAAGACCAAGCAACCTTTGCATTGTGAGCTGCCACATGCAGAGTCACAGTCAGGTTCTTCACAGGTTTCTGAGACTCTCTGCTGTTACCTTGTGGTCTCCAAGGTGAGCGCCCTTAGCTCATGGCCCCACGCAGTCACTGTCTTCCTAGGAAGAATGCCACTGGACCTCTTGATAACAGCTGGACGTAAGCCTCCATCCCAGCAGGGCTCCATGAAATCACGTTGGGAGCCTGATGAATGGGGTGGTTCCTAGACCCTAGCCTAGGCTTCCCCAACTGGGTTCCTCTGGGGTAGTGTCTAAAAAAAGAATTTGTATGTTTAACAAATTACCAAGGTGATTCAGAGATATAATTTGCCATATTGGTGACTTCGACTTTGGCCTTGACCTTGGACTTAAGAGTGGGTTCCCAATCTGTGCTCCCATGAGTCAGTGTTCAAGGAGAAGTCAGTCCATCTCTCTGAGTGTCCGTTTCCTCACTTTATGAAATGGGAATTCATAAAAATATACCTATGGTGTAAGATTACATGAGAAAATATTGCTGATGCCCTTGATGCATGGTCTGTAGCCCAGAATAAAGGCTTAATCAACGGGAGCGATGAGGAGGCTACTGATTCTCAAGACTCTCCCAGGAAAAGGCAGAAATGCTACAACTCTCTTCAGTGGTCTGCTCCCTTGTCCAGCCACCTCAATAGTCAGAAAGCCCTTCACTGTGTCTGCATCCTGATGCCGTCTGCGCCTTGTGTCTACTTTTCAGCTTTTCCTGGGGTTGAGGGGAAAGGCTGGAGTAAGAATCTGGATATGGTTATTAGGCTCATGGTGGGGGGGGGAGGATGCAAAGACCTTCAGAGAAGAATCAGAACCCTTGTTGCCTCTGACGGAAGAGCAACGGAGGGAAGGGGAATATGAAGGTTAATGGGGAAGAGGCAGAAAAGGAGCCGGGAGCAGACAGGAACGATGAGGGACAACGTGCCCTGAGAGGACAGGGAGTGGCTGATAGCAGACAGTGGAGGAGGGGGTAGCTGGCATGGTGCAGCAGTGGGTCCGAGAGGAAATGGCAGGAAAGAACTGGGATATCTCCAGTTCTGAAGGATTCCTCAGCCCACATAAGGTACAATCTGTCCCTTACCTGCGGGCTCCTTGGGTCCTAACACTCATACCAGCATAAAGGAAAGATCTGGAAGTAGTCATCGAACATTGTGGTCACGGCCTGGAAGTCCTCCTTTACAGGGCATGCCACCCCCCCCTCGCCCCCCAAATGCAGGCTGCCTTCCTCTTGGCACTCTGCTCAGTGGGCAGCTCCTGACTCGCATGGACACATCCTGGTGGCAGAACGGGAGGCTGTCCCGGGCCAGGTGTCTGGCACAAGGTGCAACCGATTGCTCTTGGGGACAACTGAGAGCAGGTGGCCATCCTGACCTCTCGGGAGTCAGAGAAATGGAGCCAAGATATGGCAGCACAGTTCACTTACCTGCCGGAAACCGTTCTTCGTGAACTGCAAAATTTTCAAGGCATAGTTGGCCCGCTGGCCTTTGCTGTTGAATTCAATGTGGCCGGTGAGACCTTCCAATTCTACCTGTCCAAGAGAGAGTGAGTTACAGCACCAAACTGACCCTGCATTGCCCCTGACCCCAAGGCAGCATGCCTCCACACACACAATTTAGGGAGGCCCAGACGAAGAGCAGCTAGCAAGCTCCACCTCCAATCGCGCCCAGCCCCAGCACCTTCGGCCTACAGACTACTCTGGAGCCAATTTGGACATGGCTGGGGCTGGAGGAGGAGTCGGATGCAGCCACACGTAATGGTACCACGCCTGCCCCGTAAACCAAGAAAATGCCATAGTTCTAGATTGAGCTGATTGCTCTGTGCTCGTACCCCAGACCTGTGGGAGATGCTATTAACAGTATTAATTCCCTTTGGGAGGCTGCTGAACACCCTCCAGGCAAGAAGTCAGGAGGACCGTAGATCTCCCAAATCAAAGACAGATTCACCACCAGACTCCCCAGGCAGGAAACATCTTCCTACTGGTTGTTGTTATAAGATCAGCCTGCCCCAGGAGGCGGTACTGGGGAGAAGAGCACTGGGGAAGTCCAGCACTGCCCTTCCCCAGCTCTGCTGGGCCACCTCCGGAAGGGAAGGCTTAGTTGTCAAAGACTCAGGGGCCATTGCCTTGAAGACAAACTTGCCAGGTGTTCTCTGTGGTTTCTGGGGTGTGTAAGACAAAAAAAAGTGACCCCAAACCCCTACCCCCACCCCCCACCCCCAAAAAAAGTGCAGTCACACTGATCTGCTCTGTGCTCCGGGGCTGTGCGGGAACAAGGAGGCAGGGCAGAGGCACTTTTGCTTCTTGAACAGACTGCCCGGCAAGCTGGCCAGAGCAGGGCTGCAGGGCCCTCAGCTGCTTCTCACCATTCGCAGGTAGTTCATGAGGCTGGTGCCGTGCTGCCAGATCTGGGCCGAACCGCAGGACAGGGGCTTCACGCCGATCTCCTGGCTCCGGTTCAACTCCTGCACAGCAGTCACCACAGCGTAGACGGCGTCAAAGAGGAGAGCGGAGGAGAGCTGGTGGCCGGAGGTGGTGCGGAGCGAAGTGGTCCAAAGAAAGGGGAAAGGACAAATGTGAGAGGAGGGAAGGAATGGAAGGGGAGGCAGAAGATCCGAGCGGGACAGTTGGAGCAGGAGGAACACAAAGGGAAGCAAAAGATGATGGACACAGGGAGTGTCCTCACCGCCCGGGGCCCAGGTCACTGGAGGAAAGAGCCAAGCCCTGGCCCAAGGAAGACACGTTGGCAAGGCCTTCTCTCCAAGCCAAATATCAATCCGTCTGTCTGGGCCCCAAATGGCTTCAAGGGTGCCCTTTTCTCTCTTTGCTCCAGGAATAAAAAAGAGCAACTTCTGCGGTTCTTGGGAACCCCCAATAAGGGGAGAGGCTCGTTCTTATCTGGGGCTGAGGTAAGAGGCAGGGCTTGTCTGCTCAGGGTTGCCTACTTCACGAGTCTGAAGGTCAGCTTCTCCCAGAAGATGACTGTGTTACTCGCTCTTCCTAGATGCACTTGCTATGTAGTCTCCCATTTGAAGGGTTTTTAAGAGCCTCTGGTAAGCTCAGAGGGCAGAGCCCAGTGAGACCCTATTCCCTTGTAACTGAGAGGGTGGGTGAGTTGGGAGCAGAGACACGGAAAGCAACCTGGAGAACGTGAGTTTGGGTGGAATGGACTCGTACAGGTGTGTGGGGTTCCTTATCTGTGGGGTGATCCCAAGAAAAGCAACAACAACAATGCTGTGTTGGCTGAGCACGGAAGGTTTGGGCTAGGTAAGTTGTTGGATGTGGGCATGGGAAGTCCCTGGAGAAGGAAGGCATTCTAGAAGGCAGGACTGTATGAAAGATCCAGGGGGAAGTGTGGAACCGCTTGGATGAAGGGAGCAGGGGAGAAAGCAATAAATCAGAAATGTGTGCAGCGGGGCATACTGTGGTGGGCCTTAAAGCCAGGCGAAGAGGTCACTACAGTTGCTTTCCTATATTTTCATACACCATTCCATGATAAGGGGATGCTGGTGGTGCAGTGGTTAAAACACTGGGCTGCAGGAGGGAATGCAGCACCTGAGCTCAGATTGTGAATGGCTGTGGATGGCAGTGGACGCCCCGCACCCACCTGCAGGGTTTCCACATGGGTTATGCTTCCAGTGAGCGCGCTCCAGGGCGGCAGACGCCCTGCTATCAGACAGAGAACACTGGAAGTCGACTATAGCAGACATGGCTAGGTTAAGATGTAATCCTTCATCATTTGATCTCCCTTTTGCCTCATTTTACATTTGTTTCACTTTTTAAAATATTCTGCTTTCTTTTCAACTGAGGTTTTTCTATGATTTGTCTAGCCATCATTGTTTTTCCCCCCTTATTTGTTGGCTTCCACTTGTGTTTTGTATGACTTTCTGTACACGAAATCCAGACTAGATAAGTCCATGGCGACAGTAACTAGAATAATTACCTAGGAGCTGGGGGGAAGGCGGGGAGGGGAGAAGAGGAAGAGGGAACTGCTCTCAATGATCAATACATAACCACCCCCCACCCGGTCTCCACCCACCAGTGGGACGAATAACAGAAACCACGGGGGAAGCGAGAGAGCGGTCAGTCTTAGAAATGAAAATAGTAATAATGTATAATTTCTCAAGGAGTCATGAGGGTGTGGGCGAGGGAAAAAAGAGCTGATACTAAGTATCAGCTCAAGTAGAAAGTAAATGTTTAGAAAATCATGATGGCAACATATGTACAAATATGCTTGATACAATTGATGTATGGATTGATTTTAATAAATGGATCTTTTAATAATAAAAACATTACCTAGGGGCATGGCTGGGGAGGATGGGGGAAATGGGGCACTAATAACAATGACGACGAGAAGAAAGTGTTCTTAAATTGTGGTGATAACCGCTAACTCTTCACAATTTGATTGACTGATTAAATTGTATGACACGTGAAGTATATGCTAACAAGACTATTTTTAAAACCCAAACACACACAAATAAATAAAATGTAAAGCAAAAAGACACAAAGCACTATGCTGCTAACCGAACAGTCATCAATTTAAGCTCAGCAGCCACCAGTCTGCTTCCGTGAGATGGACGGCCTTGGAAAGCACAGGCACAGGGCAGTTCGCTTCGGTTGCGCAGGTCTCTCTGCATCAGAATTGACTAGATGGCGATAGGTTGGGATGAAACTACAAACTCCCTAGGAGAGGAAGAGACGGGTCTGAACCTCTCTATCCTTCTCAGAATCTAGCCCTGGCCTGGTCTGCGGTGGGCCCTAAGACATAGTTCTTTGTGGAGTTAAATGAAATCTACTGGGAAGGCTCAGCCTACACACCACCTAATGTGTTGACTGGATGTTCACAGTCTGCGCAAGCGAAGGCTGAGGTGTTTGGGCGGAGGGAGCCGCAGTGGAAGAACAGAAGGCCTCTTTCGTGAAGGGAATGTGCCATCTACAGAAGAGATCGCACTAGACTGTGTGAAATGAACAACACACCCGCCGGACAGTGAAAACCCACTGACAGTCAGTGACTGCCAGGGAGACACCCGGCCAGAGTGCTGGGAGGCAGCTCAGGGAGGCCGGTGGAAGTTTCTGTGGAGGAGTGACTTTGGGGGGCAGGAAGTCCACACGCTGCCTCATTATAGAGCACCTCTCTCACGGAAGCGTGATCAGCCACTGTTGAAAATTCATTCGCCTCTTCCAAGCCAATTCTCCAACTGAAGATATTCTAGCGAGAGCTGGAACAGCACTCTCCCACAGGCTGGCTTCTGTAATCTTCTGCCCATATGGCTGGTGCCCGCAGGGTCCCACCCAGGGACCTCTTGGATTTGTTTGCCACCCAGGGACCTCTTAGGCCACCCAGGGACCTCTTGGATTTGTTTGCACTCCAAAGTGTAAGTAACCTGAGGCAGTTAGGTGCAGGGGAGAGAATTTGAACCTAGGAGCCCTAAGGCCAGAGACTAGAACCCAGCCTCTCACTCAGGGGCTGAGGGATGCAGGTATGTTACTTACATCATGGAGTGAGCAAGCTTCTCTGCAGAATAGAAGTAGGAATCCTGCCTCACGGCCTGTAAACTGCAAATGCCACTGAACCCTCTCCCATCGATCCCGTCAGTTCTGACTCACAGTGAACAGAGTGGAACTGCTCCCTTGGGTGTCTAGATTGTAACTCTTTATCAAAGCAGTCAGCCTTAACTGCTGACCTTGTGGTTAACAGCCTTCAACGCAGGGGTCACAAATTTCGAGAACAGGGTGTGTGTACCCCCCAGGTCCTGGAAACGTGTTAGCAAGTGCTCAGAAAGCAGAGGTTGCTCGGATGAAGTCACTGGGGAGTAACAGGAGCCTGGAGCTCCAAGAACAGAAAATAGGCTAGAAATGCTTTTTTTCCCCTTCTTTCAGTCTTGCTCCATGTTGGGCCAGGAGACCTGTAATGGGAACTGGGTGAGCTAACTTTGGATAATCTTTTAAAAGTGAAATCTGAGGGGCAAAACAGCCAAGGCCGCTCTATTTGCCCCACGTTCCCTTCTCTGGCCCGACTACCTAGCCAATGTTTTCTTGCTTCCTCCTTTGTACTCTCTCACCTGCCCTTTCCTCTTTGCCTTCCGTCTCCCATCTTCCTGCATCTTTCCTCCCACCTGAAATCTGACAGGTGCTGTAGGCCTCAACCCCTCCCCTTCTCAGCAGAGGCTTTCAACCAGGCAGAAGCCACTGTGCCCCTCTGCCTCCTCACGGTCTCCTGCCTCCGCGCTCCAACACCTCTTCGTTCTGTCCTCTGGTCCCAAAGCCTCAGTTGTGATGCAAAGACCATGCGGGTAAGGAGGCCTGAAGGCCAGCTTGAATCAACGGACACTTCTGCGGCCTTGCTGAACCTTGAGGAGTTGGGCTGGACCAAGTGTACAAAAGACCTGCTTAACAATAACACCTACTGAGTGTATTGCTCGGAGAAGGAGCCCAGGAAGGCCGGCGGGAGGTTCTGCCCTGGACCTCGGCCACTATAATCTTCTGCTCTCTCTTCTCCATTCCTCTTCCCTCCCCCTGGCCACGTAACTCCCCTCCCATTTGAATTGAGGCTCACCTGTGTGACCTTGATGCTGCCCGGCAAGCCGACAGCTAGTCTCATCATTTGTACTTTCAATCTCCCAAGCCCCCGTGGCTCCTTTATTAATGGACCTCTCTTTTTCTTTCTTTTTTTGTTCCAAAAGTCATATGGAAATTGTGAATGCTGCAAACGTTCTTTCTGAGCTTAGACAGCTACCCGAGGGGACCTAGGTACACTTATTTATCTTGGCTTCTATGTTCTTAAGTCTGGCTATTTATATTTATTTTATTTAAACAAGTCTCTACCCCAATCTTCTCTTTTAACTCCCAAGTAATCTTTCCATTGGGAGAATCTCTCAAATCACAGTGCATTAGAACTAGAAGCAATTCTAGAAGCCAAAAGTCTGATTTTCTTGTTTACACATGTAGAAACTGAGTTTCAAATAGGTCTCCCCTTGCTCCCCTTGCCCAAGTTCACAAAGGTGGCAGAGCCAAGATCGAAAGTTCCATACCACTTCCCCTCACTGGGTTCCCCTCTCTCTGACATGTGGCTTTGGCATTCTGCTGTCAAGTCACTTTTTGAGAAGTCTAGGGGATTGGGGATTATCACTGCCTCATCGGACCATTATTGTGCTGAGATTCCCAAGACAACTTGATGCAATCTTTGATATTGTTACCAGCTCAACAGCAAGTGGAGGGCATGAGACTCTTGGACCAGGCTGGAGCAAGGCAAAGACTTGGGTCATGGCTACCCTAGGCGGGGCCATCACTCAGTTTGCCTCTTGCCCCAACTGGTTGTTTGGCCTCATACTATCTCCTTAGGTAAGAATCACCTGGAAGCTTGACCAGAACAAGGCTTTCAAGACAAGGCAGAGGGGAAAGGGCAGGGCACCTCTGGCTGCCTACTTTGTATTCATTCCTCTTCTTCACCCTCCTTAGCTACCAGTTACCAGCTGTTGTCTTGTCAATTCTCATAATGATGACCCAGGAGTGTCAGAGTAGAACCCATAAGATTTTCAATGGCTGGTCGTTTGCAAGTAGCTTTCTAGGTCTGCCTTTTGAGACACCTCTGGGTGGACTTGAACTTCCAACCCTTTAGTCAACAGCTGGAGCTTTAACTGTTTGTACCCAAGGACCCGCCACTCTTCCAGGGAGCAATGTGTTTCTGGGGAAGCTGATCAAACTCCAACCCCCAGGTGAGTCTGTGTGATCCAAGAGTCCCCCAGCCCTCACCAATAGGTGATTCAGGACTGGGCAAGTTGCCAAAACCTTGGATATGAACTGAAGTCTGGAGGGAGAGTTCACTTCTCAGAAGTTTCTTCTTTCCTATGAGAGACCATCTTCTGTGCCTCTCTGGACATCACTGTGTCTGGGTGTGATGCCCGGAACTGCTGCAGCCATCTTAGCTTCAGCTGGTGGATGAAGTTGTCACCAAGGAGACAGAGCAGAAATGGAAGGGACCTGGGTCTCCAAAGACATCAGTCAAATCTGCCCTGTCTCTCAACTTCCTGGAACCCAAGAGGATACATCTCATCTTTGAAAAGATAATTGATTGCAGAATTTATGTACCTGGGAGCTGAGAAGACCTAGCCGCTGAGGGTTCTGGGGATACCCCCTCCTTTTGGGGGCATCCCAGGGCCCGGATCTCACATCATCTCAAGACACCCCCTTTTCTGCTCTTGAGACTGTTCCTTGTCCCCAAGAGACACGCCTCACTACAGACTTGCAGAGAATAGCTCACCACCTAGTTTCTCACCTCCTCCCACCAGGTTCCAAGCTCCTTTCTGCCACATGGCTGTCACTATTCCCACTCTGTTTGGGATGCGATTTTCTTGGCTGATGCTCTTTTATTAGTGAGTGATCCAGATGTCGAGAATCAGTGTGTGCCTGTTGACAATGTTCTTTAGAGCCTCTAACTCATGATTCTTGGAGTATGTCTAGTCATTATAGCGCAGACAGGGGTGCTGGAGGCTGACAGTGGGGGGAGGAAAGCCTCATGTTCCCTTTTCCTTTTCAGTTAGGCTTCACTTTCACAGGCAGAGAGAATGGCTTTTTCTAGAACTGAAGTTCTCAACCTGTGAGCCGTGACTCCTTTGGCGGTTGAGCGACCCTTTCACAGGGGTCGCCCAATTCATAACAACAGCAAAAATATAGTTATGAAGTAGCAACAGAAGTAATTTTATGGTTGGGGGGGTCACCACAATATGAGGAACTATATTAAAGGGTCACAGCAATAGGAAAGTTGAGAACCACTGTTCTAGAAGGTTCTGGTCTTCCTGGTCCTTGCTGTAGTCAGGCTGTGGTGACCTTAGCAGAGACCCCTCACCCCAGAGGATCTGCTCACCCACTTTAGTCTCCTTAGGGCTGTCTAGATACAGTCACACCCACTCTTACAGGCTGTGGGCAATCTCCCCAGGCCACTCACCTGGATCCTCTGAACAATTTCTCTAAGAATGTGCCTTCCATGGCTGGCTCCTTTGGCTCCGAGAACAAGCTTTTAGCTGCCAATCAGCCCCTTCACCCAATTTCACCTCTGATAGTACAAGAAGCCTGTAAAGGCTCTGCCTCATCGACTTTTCCATCTCATTTCAGATCTCTGTGCTGAAGCATCTTTCTGCTCTCCTAATTGCACGCTCCCTCTGCTATTATTGACTAATTTAGCTCTGGGACACATTTGGGACTGCGGCTGGGGACAGTGGCTATAATATCAAACAGCACACAACATACATCTCTGTTTCTGGGTCCACAGGTGGGTGTCCCCTTGCTGCCAGCCCCTTCCTCTGTTTTCCCTCCTCTTTCCTCTCTCCCTCTCTCTCTCTCTCTCTCTCTCTCTCTCTCTCTCTCTCTCTCTCTCTCTCACACACACACACACACACACACACACACACACACACACACACACCACCCTGTCTCTGTGGCCTCACTTCCCATCCGAAGCGTGCATGTGCCTTTTGGTCTTGTTTCTGCGTCTCTTGTCCCTGTTTCTCCTAAATAGTCAATTCCCCAAATGGCTCAATTCTCATTTAAAATCCTCTCCTCTTTCTTGGCACCACAATGATGTTTGGCAAGGAACCCTTGATTCTCTGGTTTTTATATTTTCATTCGGTGCTTCACTGTTGTTTTCTTTTGAACTGTGTGTAAATTGTTTGGGGGAACGGGAGACTCTGTATAAATTAAGATGAATCAATTCTGACTCAGGGAGTTGTGGCTGGGCTTCGGACATGAAAATAAAATAACTCCCGAACATGCACCTGGAATCCCCATCCTCCTGCACTTCCCTTCCACCTACACCCCAGATTTCCCATCTCCCAGGGTCCCCTTGGATGCCCATTTGTCTCTGTCCCTCTATCAGCTTAAACTCAACTTCCCCCACCCTCGATATAATACCAAGGCGAGAACCATTAAGTCTTGTGGAATAGGCCTTACAATCTGGATTTCATTCAGTGACATAAACACTTAATTACAAACATCTGCTTTAGACTAAATTCTAATGACTTCATCTACCCATCTATAATTTTTAATGATTTCCCACCATTTTCCATCTTTGCCATGTGATTCATGGGGATGGCATGTGAAAGTCCTCTGGATGGGGCCCTCCTCACCACACCCTACTTCTGCTGTTGTCCCCTTTCGGGCAAGAAGCACCTGTGCTGCGTCAACCACCAGGTGGGGGCAGCCCTCAGGGCCACGCCGGAAGTTTCCTCCCCGCTCAGCTACGCCCTCTCTGTGCCGGAAGCGGCGCCATCTTGAACGCCGAAGGCTGGACGGGACAGCGAGGAAGGAAGGAGAGGGGCATTCTCCCCCCAGTGGAGGGGCAGGAGGCTGGGAAGGAAGCCAGCGAAGAAACGGAGCAGGAACAAGCAGGGGAGGAGCTAGGTGGGAGAAGGGTGAAGACTAGAGCAGGGCGGGAGAGTTGAGGAAAGGGTGAGCATGGGCGACTGCGAGGGGGGTAGGGGACCGGAAGTAGAAGATGGCACGGAAGGGCCGGAAGGAAGGAGTGACGATCCCCATGAGCAAGGAGGGAGTTGAGCACAGCCTTTCTGGAGCATGGAGGAGGAGACAAAACCAGGAGGCTGCCGGGGGACAGAGGACGGCTCGCCCGCCAGCTGCCGGCACCCAGCAGAGCTGGTGTGTGTGCTGGGCATTCGGGCCTCCAAAGAGGCAGAGAGGCGCGACTCTTCGGAAGGTTGTGAGGAGTCTGGATGTGGTCACCGCTACCAGCTTCCTTTCCCCACTGCGTTGTGAGGGATGAGCATCCCGGCGGAGGCCTCGGAGACAACAGCAGGAAGCTTCCCGGGACTGAGAGACAGGTTCTGCTTCCAGCACAGACTGTGCTCAGCCTCCTGACCTCTGGGAGACCCTCCGCTCCTATGTGCCTCAGTTTCCTCATCTCGAGAGGTTTGAGCAGGACTTGACTGTTCACGTGACACAAGGACGCCGGGAGGAAGAAAAAGAGGTCAAGGTAGCCCTTGCTCCAGCATCTTTTGGCTCGGTACTCGTGTGAGCCCAGCTGGAACAGGCGCTCTCCAACCAGTGCCAGGCCCAAGCTTCACATTCAATTCTGCACATTGGCCATCAGGAATAGCCTGGAGTTAGTCTACCCACAGAACTCAGGGAGCCTCCAGAGAATGTTCCCACTCACCAAATCCCCCCCACCCCAATTCTTGGGGAGTATAGCCCTGGGGTGTATTGGGAAGAAGATAGTGAAGGTCAGGGTTTTATCCTTTTACCCTTGCCCCCCCCTCCCCTCAGGGCTGCTTCCTGTAACAGGACATCCTACCCCGATTACCTGAATAGATCAGCTCGGCCCCACTGTTCCCCTGATGCCTTTATGTCCTTCACAGTGTCCAACCACGATACCTGCACAGTATTTGCTGCCCTTTCTCCTGGAAATCCCACTAGAAGAACTCAGGGTCTTCCCTCTGCTTCCCAGGGGCACCACCTGTAAATGTGATCCTCCCAGAGGCTCAGGCGCATCTTCTCCCACCTGGTGGGCACCCAGAAGACAAAGTCTTGCCCCTTCTTTCCTGTGAGCCACTGCCCGAGGCGCCCCAGCCAACACCCTTTCCTCATTGCCTTTCTTATATTCAAACCCTTTGCTTCTGGCCTTTGCTTTTTTTCCCCTCGGAAGGGGTGGGTGGCTGAGTTCTGTGTGTGAGGTGACAAAATGAAGTGGTAGTAACAGTGTCTGCTCTAAGACGCCTTGCGTCTGTGTCCGTTTGTTTTGCTCTCCTTTCATTACCACCATCAGAGGACAACCACCCGGCTAGCTGTGGGCCAGAGGCATGGAAAGTCTGCAGCAACTAACTGGCCCATCTGTAGAGGGAGCCCAGCCCCATCACGAATTGCCCAGTGAAGTCATTTGGAAAAGTCAAGTCCTAGTGCACTTTCCGAATCCCCGGGGAATGTAAATAGGTCACCCATTCGGCTGTTAACCGAAACACTGGCAGACTTGAGTCTCCTAGAGGCACCTTGATAGAAAGGCCTGGCTATCTATTCCAAAAGCTCAGTCACTGAACGTCGTGTGGACCACACTTCTACTCTGACACATTGGGGCAGCAAGCATGGAAAGGACGCAAGTGCACGTGGTTGGCTGACCCTCCGATGCATGCATGGGCTGAAGAAGTGCTTGCTGTTGTAGGCTGAGATGTTGAGGCTGTTTGGTGCACCGATTTTTCTAACTAACAGCACCTGATGTCTTCTTCATGTAGACAATGGGCTCAACTATAAGAACAACTGGGGGAAGGGCCAGTGTTTCCTTCTGTTGTACACAGGGTCCTACGAGTGGGAACTGGCTCGTTGGCACCTACAACAATAACAGCTCATGGAGGTGAATGCCTGGCATGTGGATATGAAACAAGTTTATGTGATGGACAGTGGTGAACTGAAGATAGAATCAAATCTTGCTTGATCTTACAACAGTCCTCTAAGATGGTCAAGGACAAGTAGCCCAGTTACACAGAAGAATCTGAGGCCCAGAGGGACTAAATAATAACTGAGGTAGATTAGGTAAGAGGTTGGATTCTCCTACCCCCATTTTTCAAGTTCAGATGACTTTGAAGAATTCCCCCAAGCTAACACATATGGGCTCAGTCACACCCACAGCCAGTTAACATTTTAACTCGTGGCATTTTGCAATAGCCTGCATGATTTTCAATTTTCTTCCCCCCGTGTAAGGATAATGTGTTGTTCTCCCCTGTACAAATCGTGCATTTTGTTCCCATACCCGTGCTCTGGGGCGTCTACCTATTTGGTCAACTTAAACTAGTCAGAGGAGATACCTGTGACCTCATGTTGAACCTCAGAGCAAAGACCACGCAGGCAGAGGGCTCAGACATGTGGAACTAGCTGTCCAGTGCGTGTGCCATTCTGTACTATGGTATGACAAGCTACCCAGACGCTTTTACTTTGGACCCATTTTAGTTCACCCAATTGCTCTAACCCGTCCCTTCTCCCTAAAAAATCTTCTTGCTTCCACAATTAGCTTGGTCCGGGCCTTTTATCCTTCTTCACTAGGCCCTTAGGGAAAGAGACTCATCTGTTGGGCAGCCCTGCAACATCATCTACATTCACACAGCAACAACACAAGGTCAGAAATTGAATCTAGGTCTTCTGCCCCAAGGCCAGCATTCTTTCCAACCCTCATGACCACTGCCAGAAGTAGCCCTGAAGCCAGGTGACAGGGGCTACCTGACCTTCGTGTCAGACCCGTACAGGGAGCAAGGGCCTCTCCTCAGTCTGCTCAGGCTCACCGCAGAGGGAGCATGGATGGAAGTGCTGGGCCCTGAGAGAGAAACTGGAAATGTAGCACGGGGAACTCTTATTTCACTAAGCCACACTTGGCAACTTGCCTAAGGTTAGGGTTGCTCCTGAAGGAGGCAGATTTTTTTTCCTTTCCTATTTTTATGTTGTGAGGCTTTCAAGTTAGTGAGCATCTCATTAGGATACTAGAGTGATGATCGCAAGAACTGCAGAATCTGACTCCCATGAGTGCAGGGCTTGTATTTCTGCCAGGGGGTGTGAGGCTGATCACAACACTGTGCTTGGGGATGTGCCTCTCTCCCTTTAAGCCATAACAGGGATGAAGATCCACTCACTTCGGATATCTCTACTAAATCCATCCTGTGAATTCTTACCTCTTTCAGACCTAAAGGAACTCATTGAGACTCACTCCCTAAGCCGTCTGGAGAACTTTGCTCAAATCCTGCTTCTTGTCCAGTTCACCCAAACAAAGCTGTAGCTCTGATCCCTCCTTCCTATGGCTTCCACCAGGCTACACAATTATAATGGCCCCGAGTCTTGGGAAAGGTCACTTTGTCCATGTCCCTGCCTTCAATAGACTTGTCCCTGGGTTGCTATGTTGGCTAACTATACAGCATGTATGCTGATGTCCAGACATCTCTAAAGATGTCACATCTAAGACAAGTATCACCCTTATTATAAAAGCTACCAGAGGATTTCCCATTGCAGGAGGGTATGCATTCCAGCAGCCCAATTTTATTTCGATTTCCTTCGTCCAATTCTTTCCCATTTCTCGTTATCCATAACTCCTCGTTTCACCTGATTCACACGTTCATTCAACAAATACCTAATTAAGTACTTCCATTTTCCCAGGCTCAATTGCAGTACAGTGTGACAAGAGACAGATGGATGATCCCAGAGCATGGCAAAATAGTGTAGTAGTTTAAAGTAGGAACTATAAAGACATATGGCCTGATAATACATTCCACGAAGACAGCGTGCTACATCCTACTTTGGTGAGTAGCTACCGGGGTCTTAAAAGCACATGAGCAGCCATCTAAGGTGCAGCTCTCTCTATCCAGCAGAAAGAAGAGGGAAGCAAATTGAAGACACATGGAAACAATTAGTTCAATAAACTAATGGACCATGTGAACATCAGCCTCCAGGATCTTGAGATCAGAAGAACTAGATGGTGCCAGGCTACCACTACCACCTGCTCTGCAGCGGATCACTTTAGAGTGGGAAGAAAAAGTAGAACAAAAGGCAAGTTCATAAAAGATACCAGGCCTATTGGTTGGACCGAGACTGGTGGAACCTTGGAGATGGTGACTGTTAGTCACTTTTAAGGTCTGGAAATGAACTCACCCCATAGCTCAACTTTCAGCCAGACAACAGACAGATCGATAAGGGGAACAATAACACTAGCGAGCTATGCACACCTTAGAATAATCACCCATTTGAGATCAAGGGGGCAACATTGGACCAAGGACCAAAGTTCTGAAGGTCCAGGAGAGAAAGAAGGAGGGTTGGAGGCAGGAATCACAGGGAGGAGGTGGAATGAGTAGTGTGCACTGAGGGGTTTTCAATGAATGAAATGAAGCAAAATGTGTATAAATTGCTGACTGTAAAACTGATCATCTGTTCTGTATACTTCACCCAATTCACAATAAAGAGTAAGGAGACAACAGCAACAACAACCAATTTGCTCATAAACTTTCACCCAAATTATAATTTTTAAAAGTCCAACACATAAAGAGATAAATAATTCCGAGGTTTAAGTGCAGAAACCAAAAAGCTATATGGCCTGGGTTCTGGCCCTAATTTCTCCAAACACTCATTGTGTGACATGGCAATGTAGTCAACGTCTCTGGGTCTCAGCTGCACCATCTGTAAAGTGGAGGTGCTGGTAGTAGTTATCTCCATTGGTTGTTGTAGGCATCATATGAGCTTCCGTAGGGTTTTTTTGGGGGGTGGGGTGGGGCTCATTGCTCACATGTAATGATGTATGTAACATGGTTAGGCCAGATTCTGGAGAGGAAGCAATCTCCACGAACAGTGTGTCTTGACTTTTCTCCTGCCCTGGTGAAGGAGACAGACGGAAGTCACAAAGTCATGGTTTCTTGAGATCCTTAAATGAAAGGATCCAGGCGGGCTTGCTCAAGCTGTCCTACAGCGTACGCTCATGAGCGCGTGGCCCGGAAATGCCAGTACACACACACACACACACACACACACACACACACACACACACACACAGCAGGGAAGCAAGCACAGAGAGGGAGACTGTGGATGGGAGCAGCATAAAGGAAGCCTCTCCGCTGAGCTGCTCCCTCACAGTGGAATGGGAAGCACACTGGACCAGGAGTCTGGAGGCTGGAAGACTAGTTTCACCCTGCAAATGCTCGAGTAAGACCCTTTCACTCCAATCCCCAGTCTGGACTTCAGTTTCCTTACCTGAACATTAGAGAGTAGATATCCAAATAGCTCTGTCTAATTGTAAGATTCTGGGGGTGTTAATCTAAGGCAGTTCTCAGCAACAGCATTACTGGGAGGCCAGAAACTAGAGACTCACAGACATCACTCAGTGACAACCCAGTGACTCCGTGCCACGTGCCCTGCTGTCTCCTTGACTTAGCTTGCTGTTCTACAACACTTCTGTTCTACTCTATTTGAGCAGGACACTGAGAGGAGCACACTGGCCCCGAGCACGTCAACAATCCTGAGAAGGCACAGGACTGGGTAATGTTTTGCTGTGTTGCCCACAGGTCACCATGAAGTTCAACGGTTGGCCTGCATTGAGGTGTGTCCATGGAGAGGAAGGGGTACCAGGGTGGAGCTCTGGTGGGCACTTACCGCAGGCCCAGTGAAGGGCACATGGTCACAGTTCTCCTGCCATGACTGGTTGAGGCTCTGGGAAAACTCTTGGAAGAAAGCATGGGACTGGTTGAAAATGGAAAATCCCAGGATGTTGACACGATCATCCACAAGGCTGTCCATTCTCTGGAGGGAGAACTCCTGGAGCAACCCAGCAATGAGAAACAGAGAACAGAGTTAAGGAGGGAAGAAGTACAGGGATGAACTTTGCTGAAGCACCCTTAGGTCTTTCATGTTATTCCGCTGAACACCTATGCGGTTGCAGGTATTCTGCCTGGCACGAGGGGTGTGGATATCACTAAGAGTGGGAGCTTGCAGTGCCCTGGGGAGAACAAGATAAATAAATAGAATGCTCCCCATAATGGTATTCCAAGATGGAGCCAAGATTGTGTCCAAGATGGGATGCTTGCACAGGAACCGGAAGAATAAATCAGTGTTCGCGGGGTAGAAAATATGAATGGAGAAAGGCTATGCCAGGTCAAAGGCAGCATGGCTGCTCAGGCGCAGAGGTGAGAAAGCACGCAGAACTCCCAGTGTGGACTTTGATGGAAGTCTTGCTCAACAGCGTGAGGTCCACAGAATACCTGTCATAAGAATCACTTGGGTTTTTTTTGTTGTTGGGAAAAGGGCAGGGGAGCAATTATAGCATGCTTTCCACCTCCAGCCGAGCCTGGAATCTCTGGGACTAAAGCCCAGGAAGTTAGCTAATGAAAACCTTATGGCCCACACTAGAACACTGATAGCAGCTGGAAGATGAGCCCCTAGGTTGGACCCAAACTCACTGTCATTGAGTTGATGCCGACTCAATAGGGACCCTACAGCCCTGGGTGGAACTGCCCTTGTGAGTTTCTGAGACTGTAACTCTTTTTGGGAGTAGACAGCCCCATCCTTCTCTCACAAAGTGGCAGGTGGTTTTGAACTGCTGACCTTGCAAATCATAGCCCAATGCATAACCACTATGCCAGCAGGGCTCCTTCCCCACGATTAGAAGGCACTCAGAATACACAGTGGCTTCCATCATGGCCTCGAACATGTGAACATCAAGAAGATGACACCGGCCCGGGCGATGTTTTGCCTGCTGTACATAAGTCACAGCTGACGTGATGGCAACTAACAAGGCCCAGACGTTTGTCCTCTCAACAGGCTCCTGGGGCTTATGCACACCAAAGTTTGGAAGCCACAGGGTTGGAGTATAAGCCGCACTGAGATGGAAGCGTGGTGAGAAGTGGTGCTGAGCAGCAGGCATGAGGGGTTAGGTAAAAAGATGGCCCTCTGTCCTGAACGTGACAGGACCCAAGAACCCTGGCCGTGGAGACAGGGAAAAATCAAGTTTGCTTTCTAAGAAACTCAGCCTCAAGGTGTGTGGGCTGGGGTGGGGCTTGACTGATCACCGTGTCATTCATGTAACACACTCCAGGGCCTGTTCCCTGCCAGCTGTCGTTCTAAGGCCAGAGGATATGAACAGGAGCACTACCGTTCCTACTTGCGAGGAGACAGGCAGCAAGGAAGCAAATAAACACACCCACTTTCTGATGCCTATTGGGGATTGGAGCAGGGGCAGCATTCTGAGAAGCCCTATCTGAGCCAGTGACACTTGGAGCCTCAAGAGAATGCTCCCAGCAACCTATGGCCTCATCCAGTCACCATGCTGCCACCTAATAGGCGCGCCCACCCACCGCCACCGAGTCCCTTCTGATTCAGCATGACCTTGCACAGGGTTTCTAAGGCTGGAAATCTTTACAGAAGCAGCCTACCTCATCTTTGCTCCAGAGAGCGGCGGGTTGGTTGGAACCACTGACCTTGTAGTTCGTAGTCCAATGCTTACCTGACAGCACCACCAAGGCCAACACAGTAAGTGAAAGCTGGTGAGTCCATTGTGACCAGTTAGTGTACACAGGAAGTACCTTCGTTTTCCTGGTCCCTCACTTGGCCTTGTCTAGGTAAACCAAGTCAGAGGTGCAGACTATTCAGCCCACCAAACCCCAGTGCTAGAAAATGGCCTTCAAATGCGAGCCGGGTCTCTTAGAGAAGTAGCATTCATCACATAGTTATTAGCAGTGCCTGTCCCTGGCTCAGTCCCCCATGAACACACATTACCTACAGACTCAGGGC
Source organism: Tenrec ecaudatus (assembly GCF_050624435.1). Classification (NCBI taxonomy): domain Eukaryota; kingdom Metazoa; phylum Chordata; class Mammalia; order Afrosoricida; family Tenrecidae; genus Tenrec; species Tenrec ecaudatus. The sequence continues at coordinate 120,433,890 of NC_134533.1, read as the reverse complement.
TAACCCATCAGCACTCAATCTGGCGCACCAGATGGCAATACTGCTTTTCTTCAGGTGGTCTCCTCTCCTCAAGGCGCAGCTTCTCCACAGGTGCTCCCCCAAACAAGTGACTACAGGGGACCCACCAGCCAACATTTCCCCCAAAGCCAAGCCGAGCAAGCCCAGAGGTGCAGAGAAGCCAGATAGATGAAAGCAGAACCAATAGGATAGAAGGAACACGACTGCTGACCCACAGTGGAAGCTGACCCCAAATCCCGGAAGAATCTGTAGCAAAATGTTCAAGGGGAGCCCAGTGTATTCTGTAAAATGCCATCTAAAATATGGAAAACAAACAACAACAAAAATTGACTGAACTTCTCAAAGTCCCCAAGGTCCCCTGCAGCCTCCTCGCTCACAACTGTCTACAGTCACTGCCAAGGCCCAGCTTGCTGCTCTGAGCACCCTAGCTCACTAGCTTTAGCCTCCTTGGGAGCTTCCTACACCGGACAAAAGCCGCGCGGGATTAGGATGGAGCGTGTGGGAGGGCCACGTGCATGCCCGAGAAGGCATTGATGAGCGCAGGTGATCATCGTTTTCTCTAGGGCGGCAGCTGTCTGTGCCTGTGGACATGCGCAGGCACGAAGAGCAGACCACCACAATCAGAGAGACATCTATGTAGAGAGGCAGGTGGCTATCAGGCAACCAGGGGCCCTCCCTGGCCCAGGTGGTGTGGCAGGGCCTGGAAAATGTCTCCTGTCCCTTTGTTTTCTTGTTAATGTGGGCAGTTCATCACCCCACCTTGATCTTTTTCTCACTCCCACAGCCTGTTCAGCTGGACACCCATTTCCAGGAAGCCCTGATGTCTTGATGCCCACAGACTCGCTGTGGCGACTGTAGGGGTTGAGTGGATAAGGGGGTGGGCTTTGGTTCTACATAATACCAGCTCTGCACCCTTAGGTAAACCCCTTAACCCCTCTGGGCTTCACCTCTTCACTTTGTAAAATGGGAATAAAATAAGGATACTCCTAAGAAGCAAAAGGCTCAGCACCCTATCTGGCCAGGAGAAGTGCCCACTACAGGGTAGTCAACTGATCACTCACTGCCATTGAGCCACTTGCAACTCAGTGACCCTGTACGACAGGGCTGAACGGCTCCTGTGGGTTTCTGACACTGTACCTCTTTATAGGAGAAGAAAGCCCCATCTTTTCCTGAGGAGTGGCTGGTGGCTTCGACCTGCTGACCTTGGAGTTAGGTGCCTAATGCATTACCACTATGCCACCAGGGCTTTTGATCACTAGAGGATAGTAACTGTAATACAAGGGGGCCTCAGAAAGCTGGTGGGAAAATTCCAATATCTCATTCCATTTTCTCACAAACTTTCTGAAACGCCTTTAAATTACTGTCAGATCTTAGGTAGCTTCTGAGCCTCTATTTCTTTATTCCACTTGTCTTGGACATTTGAATTAGGAAGGGATTTCCTTCTCATGCATGTTCTGGGCAGAGTAAGAATACTTGAGTTAATTACAGGTACTCACAGCTAGTCCAGAAGTCAGCCAGTCTGTCTCTCTGCCTTTTAATTCCTACCTTATCTCTCAATTATATCCTGGTTTCAAAGGCCTCTTAAGATAAAAAGATTGCAGGCGATTCCTTGATAACGGATTCTATTTATAATGACTCATGGGAGAGCTCACACAAGGACCCCCAAAAAGGGGGGCAATGTGTTCTTTTATTCTAATTTCCCAAGGCACTCTAGCATTCCATTCCCCAAGCCTGCAGGCCGCTAGGAACACTATCTATATGTCCAACCTTGAATCCTGCTGCTCTTGAAGACTTTCAAAAAGAAGATGAGAAATAGCTGACCATCATCTGTTTATAAACAACATAAATCTACTCCATCAGAATGTTCCAAAGTGTGCGCATCAGGAAATCAGCCTTTGAGGAGCTATTAACAGGCATCATAGGAAAACTAGGTCCCTGTTCAAGTAAGGTTAGGAAACACTGCACATCAAGCCCACCTCTCAGAGACTAAAGTCCGACTTCCAGTGGAGCAGCTTGTTTAATCGTGTTTCACCCAAACCAAACCACCCAACCCCCTGTCATCAATTGGATTCCGACTCATAGCCATCCTACACAGGTTTTCTGAGACCGCAAATCTTGATGGGAGCAGACGACCTCGCCTTTCTCCCCCAGAATGGCTGGTGGGTTTGAACTGTTGACCTACGTCTCGCAGACCAATGCCAAACCTACAGCACCACTTTCCCAGGTGTTGAGCATGGAGCCCTTTTCCCCGGAGCTCCAGAGTGTGGGTCTCTCAGCAGTGTTTCGCAGGGCAGGATTTGGGATATGCTACTCTAAACACATGCAGGGAATTAACCCCCTAGCGAGTTGCTGAGGGGTCGCTTCTGACTCAGGGCAACCCCTGTGTGTTAAGGGTCCTGCTGGGCTCCTCGGGCTGTTCCAGGGCTGATTGTTTGAAAGCAGATTTTCAAGACTTTCTTCCAAGGCCCTCCTGGGTGGACTGTGGCTGCCAATCTTTCGGCTCTCAGCCAAACGTGCTAACTTTTGTGACACTCAGGGGCTTTGAAGACACGTGCATTGTAAATACAAAAGTAACCAAGCAGGCTAGTTCAAAGGATAAAAGGCCATCTGGCTTTTGCTACCACGTAGCTCTAACAACGCATGCCTGACTCACCTGGAAAGGATCACATTCGAAGGTCGAGTGGGAGGGCAAAGGGGAAGAGAACTCAGCATCATGAATGAGCCCAGGCTTACTGATCAGAGAGACACTGGTGGAACCCCTGAGTCTACGGCCCTCAATCAGGTCCAGAACGGAACTCATCCCGTGTTGGAATAATCCACCAGTTGAGCTCAAAAGGGTAGCATTTACCCAAGGACAGAGGCTAGGATGGAGGGGAAAGGGAGATAAGAAACGTGAGGATGAGGTGGAATGAGTGGTGCTACATGGAAGAGATAGCAATAGACGGCGGGGGTAGAATGCGTATGAGCTGTCGAATGTAAAACTGGTGATCTGCGCTAGGAACTTTCACCTGATTTACAATAAAACATTTCAAAAGCAAAACCAAGGCAACGAGTGCTTATGCTGCTAACTCGGTTTCTCTCTGCTCCTGACACCCCACTCGCCACATTGATCACACGACGGCCGTTCTGAAATGAGAGTCCAAGGTCCGGAAAGGGCTGGGCATGGTCCCTGGGGTGGAGCAGGCTTTCCTGGGGAGCTTGGTTCCATTCTTGTGAGTGTGCAGGAAAAGGGAGCCCCAGAGGCTGCTCTGACCCCAGAGGAGCCAGCGTAGCGGGTGGAGCGACTGGCCATCTGGCAGGCCCTGTGGTGGCGAGAAACCAAGACCTGGGTTACTAGTCACTCTAAAAGTGCATGGCTTGTGACAGATCCTTGTATTGCAGTAACATGTCCATGTACTTTGTCATCCAGGCAGTTTCTCGTTCCTGTCCATCTCTCTCTCCGATGGATGGATGTTCCTGGAGAACAGAAAGGGGTCCCCCTCATTTTTTAGCACCACACTGTGCCAGGCTTGATACATAGAGCCTGTTTGGTCAATATTGTCCAAAGCAATGTTGATTGAAGATGCTTCCATGTCTTGGGGCCTTCTGATCACTAACCACACAGGGTTCTAACTCTGATCACTAACCACACAGGGTTCTAACTCTGATCACTAACCACACAGGGTTCTAACTCTGACCATTAACCACACAGGGTTCTAACTCTGACCGTTAACCACACAGGGTTCTAACTCTGACCGTTAACCACACAGGGTTCTAACTCTGACCGTTAACCACAGTCTTACAGAAGGTGTCAGAACATGAGCAGAATCGATACCACCCCCTGATTATCCTCCGGAAGTTTTATCATTGAGTTTTAAAAAACAAATTCCCAGCCGCTTGTTTTCATGTCACTGGGCTTCCTCCTTGTTAATACTAATATGCATGAATCCTGTGTATACAGTGATTTTCAGGGAACCAAGTAACTAGTGTAGGATCACTATGAGACAGCGTTGACTCGATGAGAGTGAGTTTGCTTTTTTGAGAAGCAACTATAGTACAAGAGTTCAAACTCACTGCCGTTGAGTCAATGCTGACACCAAGCACCTCTTTAGAACAGGGTGGCGCTGCCCCTGTGAGTCTCCTAGACTAACTCTCTAGGGGAGTAGAAAGCCCAGTCTTTCTCCCTCGGAGATGCTGGTGGTTTTGAACTGCTGACCATGCTGTTAGCAGCCCAGCATGTTTCCACTATGCCACCAGGGCTCATAGAGTTGGGGGTCCGGTTATAGTCACAAGAGGATACAGAGGAATGTTACCCTGGGATGAAGGGTGTTTGAGCAGAGCCTGGAAGAACTTCTTCAAGGATAATGGCCTAAGAGCTGTTGGGAAGCTTACCAGCAAGTGTGACACTCCTAGTTTCCCCGTTAATAAACACACACCTATATAACAGCCAGGGACGGGAGCCTCCCTGAATCTGCAGCATGCTCCTCCACTTCGGCCAGCAGGCAAGGCTGGGCTGAGTTGGAGGATGATGTGGAGATGCGGCTCAGGACCATGGAGGTCCCACGTCTCAGGAGGATTTACTAATGATGCCTCACTTGACGCAAGGCCTGAGTGCTAGGAGGTGCACAACTCAGGCATGAGGTGTTTTGGAGCCTGGGGGCGGGGTTAGCAGGCTCCTAGTCAGCCTTTGTCTGGGAGCACAAAAGCAATATGTCCTCTGAGGAGTAGGGTCCAGTCTGCCTGGCTAAGCAGCCTGGCCAGGCAGATAGGCTAAGGACCTATCAAGGGAGACTGGCCAGGACACTGTGGGTCAATTAGAGCTAAAAGAACAAGGATTTAAATTATCCAGACTCAAGTCTCTTGACCCCCCTTGAAAAAGAAAAGCAGGGAAACAAAAACAGGCCCAGCCAAGTCCATGGTCATGGAAAAGCATGGCCACGAGTCAAGTCCATCTCCCAGCCCTTTGCCTCCTGGCATCAGGCAAAATGGAGAGGCAGGGAAGGTGGGTGACCTCGTTCTCTCTGCCCAACAGCCCCTTCTTCGTATTCCTAACACGGGACACACATTGTTATTCTCCCTGCCAATAAGCCACAAACTCCAAAGGCAAACTCAATTCCCTTTCCTTTTAACTCCACGTCCAGTCAACTGCCAGCTCCTGTAATTATCTCTGGTATCTGTCCCCTCCCTTCCAGTCCCCAACAAGTTAGGCCCTAGTCATGTCTGTTGCAATAACTGTAAGTTAATGCCTTTCTCTGCTTCCGATCTCAGGAGGCCAGGCCGCCATATTACACAGCTCCCAGGTGTCAGTGACACCAATGACAGCGTGAATGGTGCCCCCTGGAGGTGCAATAAAGCACAGTCATCTAGGGACAGCAGGAGGCAGTCGAAAGAGCGCAGCCTTCCGACAGACACTTGGATCTCAGTGCTGACTTGGCCACTTCCTGGGCTGGCGACCCAGGGAAAGCCCTTAACCTCTCTCTGAACTTCAGTTTGCTCACCTGTAAGATGCAGACAATGGCAGTTACTCTGCAGGGCTGATCTGTGTGAAGCACACCACAGTCGCTTCCTACATGCCAGTCTTCTTCTCGCCAGCCTCAGTACACCCTCCCTGCTGCGGGTATCACTGCAGTGGGTGAGTCCTGTGTCCCAGTCCCTGTGCTCCAGCTGAATCTCCCCAAGAAGAATATCTAACCTGGGCGGGGGGGGGGGGGGTCTCTCCTCCTTCCTTCTCTTTTCTCCCACCGTGCAAGCAGCTAATTGTTTCTCCCTGTCAAAGAGACAAGTTGTGCTAAATCAGTCACTATAGGTGTTAACTGCACAGAGACGCCAAGTTGAGTGGAAGTTCCAGACCTTCTGAGCATTTCTAATAAAAGCAACAGTGATTACACTAGTGATAACGACTCCATTTTATTGATCGCCAACTGTGTGTCCGGCAGAACTAAGGCCTTCACATGAATCATCTCAAGCCACCCTACGGCAGCCCTGTGACAGGAATGTTATTACCGTCATTTTATAGCTCAGGGGATTGAGAGCCGGAGCTGGGAGGTGGCTTCTCTCAAGGCCATGGAAGTAGGCGGCAAAGCGATCCAGATGCAAACCCAGGCATATCTGATTCAGAGCCAAATTCTGCCTTGAGTTTCGTCAACTATGTGACGTCAGTGTGTGGGGCATCAAGGGTCAGGGGTTCCACGAGCTTGCGTGACTGTGCTGTACAAAGTAGAGTTAAAATTGACTTCAGAGCACACAAGTCAACTTAAGACTGGAGAGGTCATTTGCATCTACAAGATGAACGCTGGCGGTCTGAGTGAGGCATGGGAAGACCGAACACTAACGAAATCTCTGCGCGAGTAGGGTTTTAATTACGGAGGGACCTGGAGCTTCCCATGGGCTCCCGACTGAGCACCCGAACCTCTCGTGATCCTGGGACATGAGGAGACTGGGGGTGCTCCACACCGTGTGTGTTCAGCATGCAGGACGTACGAGCAGCTAGTCAGTGTAGCATGCGGGGAAGAAGTAGAAACAGCCGGAGTGGAAGAGAAGACAGTGCGGAGAAGGGGCTGTTAGGTGCCCTTGAGGCAGGTCTGACTCATAGTGATCCTATGTTCAACAGAAAGACGCTCTGCCTGCTCTGGGGCCATCCTCGCTCTCTGTGGCAGTCACTGTGCCGCCCAAGCGTGTTGAGAATCGTCTTCTGTCCCACTAATCCTCTGCTTGACCAAGTGGGGCGTTCTTTTGCAGGGACTGCACCAAAGCAGTGGGGTGCCAACATGCAATGTCTTGAACGTGGCCAACTGCTGCCGAGGGTGGTTCGGATGCCTCAGCCACCTGCCTGTAGTAGAACCTCCTTATGTCACCCTGACTGGAGTCACACATGCCTTTCTTGTTGGCCTGGGGGCCTCCTTGAAGGTCGAGTGGGCCTCATCTTGCTCAGTGCTGCATCTCCATCAGCTAAAGGTCAACCATGAAACCAAAAGGGGTTCTTTGGTAAAGTGAACTGATTAGGAGAACAGCTATGCTGGAGAGAGTGGGTGTGGCTTTGGAGTTATGGCATTGAGATAGTTTATTGTGCCAGCCTGGCCGATAAACGCAAGTAGGATTAACTGAAGGGCAGAGGGATAAATGGCTCGGTGAGCCTTGCCTTGCTTGTTCTGTGCCTCATTTTAAAGGGTACACTGCCTGTGGGATGCCTAGCCTGTGGACTGTGTTGCTGTAAGTTGAGGTCCCTTTAAGCCCACATGATTGGAATGTTCATCTCTGGAGCTGGGGACCGACAGTTGATGACAGTTGGGGACCTGTCTTGCTGTTTGCTGCCTGGGTATATATAATATAGCCCAGCTCTCTCTACAGAAGGGGACTGGCAACTGGCGGCTCTCAAGCCTTAAAAGACTGCTAGTGTCTCACTGCTTTATAATTTAACTGTTAATTTCTTGTATTATCTATCTGTATATAATTTAATGGTTCATTTCTTGTATTATATATCTATCTTTATAAATATATTTATATATAATTACTAGCAATCTGGTTTGTCTCTCTAGAGAACCCTGTCCAACACAAGCATATTAAGTCATCTAATGTCTATTGGCATTTTTCGCTAAAATTTCCTCTCTTAAAATTTGTTTTTCTTGTTTAAGTATCTGTAATTCCTTTGAACTCAACAGCTTTCTTCATTATAAAGTGGGACGATAATACTTCATTATGCTGTTGTCAGATTCATGAGCTAACATATACCAGTGTCACGTTGGCTAGAAGAAGAAAGTCACGGGCTGCTTGAGTTACGGGCATTATTACTCCAAACTCAGTCGTGCTGCTGCTGGGTCAATTCTGACTCACAGCGACTCTGTTGGCCCAAGCAGAACTACTCCATCGGGTTTCTGAGACTGTACATCGCCATAGAGAGTCTCATCTTCTTCTGACAGGGTGGCCAGTGGATTTGAACCATGGGCCTCGAAGTTGGCAGCCCAAGCATTTAGTGTCCCTAAGGCTCCTTTGTATTATGACCTATTATGATAAAAATAACTCAAGGACTGCATTGCCCTGCACTTTTAGGCAATGAGGAAGACAAGTTGGGGAGGGAGACTCCCTGAGCCTAGACCAGCTTTGTCAAAGTCAGTGGCATTGTTCTGGCAGGGTGGGGGTGAGGGCTGGGTGCTGGAACTATCCAGAGGGCTTCAGAAGCAAATCAACTTTATCCTGGATTATGGGCTATAGTACAAAAGTTTCAAATTGTCTGAGAGAGCCCTGAGATATTTTTTTTTGGCTGAAAAGGGGGTGATGGGCCAAATAAATCTGGGATCCTATGCCCTGGATGATTATGCCATCAAGGCAGCTATCTACCTGCTTCCACATATGACCCTGATCTAGTCAGTCCAAGAGCCCTAAAAACACCCTTCCTGTCAGATCAGAGACGTCATATAAAAGGTTTCATAGCAAGGCCCCTGTAGCCCTTAGGATCTATCCAGATTCTGTCACCAGAGCCTAACTGATGCCCTTATCTGCAAGTCCTTTACTCTGGTTCTTATTCTCCATCCCCCTTGTTCATAGTAATTTAAATAGTCCCTTGCTTCTTGGCTGACTTCACCCAAGACGCAGGTTCTGAGCATTTTGCTCCATGCTAAGTCCTTGCTCTCAAATGCATCTTATCAGACCTCTGACCCCTAACTGCCTAGGATGGAAAGTCAGCAGCCTTGATGGGACTCCAATGAGAGGTAATGCACTGACATCAGTCTTCTATTGTGTATAATAAGGTGGGTTGGATTTCTAACCGCAAGATCAGCATTTTGAAACGACCAGCCACTCCGGAGGAGGAGAGAACAGTAGACTTTCTGCTCCAAGGAGATTTGCAGTCTCGGGGCAGTTCTACTCTCTCCTACAAGGTCCCTATGGATCAAACTCGACTTGATGGCAGTAAATAGAAAACCTTTCACTGTTTTCATTGATGTGCTTCTACATAATGTACACAGTGTTTTCTTATCTCAATGTTTGGTCTTCACAACACACTTGGAGCCAGACAGGGCAGCTTTTACTCATAGTCCTATTTAGTGGAAGAGGAAACTGAGGTGTCTAAAATAGACATGAGATTAAGATCCAGCTCCTCGAGAGACAAGACCAGTGCTGATTCTCCTAGTCCCTGCACTGGGCTATGCCACCAGGAGGCATCATGCCTGCCAATGCTGTTTGTGCACACTGCCCTCTTCACGGGGGTTCTCATGGTGAGGACACTGTAAGTGATTAGGGAGAACACCATAAGATTCTGATTCCTTCACTCATTATTCTGAACCTGCAATGGTAGACTATATCCTTAAGACTCTATCACTGTTTAAATTTGAAATAATCTTTCCACTGAAATCCATTTCCCTCCCTTGGCTCCCTATCTGTGAATAGAACCAAAATCTACCCAAGCCAAAATTAGGTACTCACCATCCACTCCTTCCATTCTCACTCTTCACATATCGCCCATTCATTCATTCATTGATGCATGCGTGCATTCATTTGTTGTTATTTGAGATTGTTTCCTTCACTTCTCTTGAACCTGCCTCCTGCCCCCCAGCTACTGCTTCTACCATAATTCAGTTCCCATCAGCTTGTTCCTGGATCATGAATGAATTGGCATGCATTTGTCCAAGTTCATTCTCCCCTTCCTCTAGGTGTGTATTTCTCCAAGTTCATTTTCCAGGCTGTTGCTAGAAGAATTCCCGAGCTCTACAATGCCCCTTAACTCGACATACATGCCTTCCCAGGCTATAATTTTTGTCTACCCCCTCCTCATTCTTCATCTTGACCTCACACCCAAGAGTGAGAGAACCATTGTATTTCATATGCATACCTCTTATAGCGCTTTTATTATAGAATTCTGTTCTTAGGTCTCCCCAATATCCCTGAATGCTTAGAGCACCAGTGTCTGTCCTGGTGTATAACATAGAGAAAGGAGGCAATGCTTTAATCAAATTTAGGAGGATGTCCCTGCCCCAGAGTTCATCTTCTTACTCTGGGACAGTCTGATACTCTCCACTGCCCAGGAGTCTTCTTCATAGCGATAGCCATTCATTTTTCTTTGTCATCTATTTCATGATAGAGGTCAAGCCCCAAACCCTTGTCGCACCAGTCCCTTCTCAGCCTTTCTCTGGAAGTGCCTCGAGCCACCAGGAGTCCAGAATCTCCTGGGTATCCCTTCGCATCCTTTCCCTCCCTCCAGAGTAAGTCTGACAATGGTACCTGTCTATTTATCTGCATCCAAGCCTGTGCTCTCTGCAGGCTGGGAGATTGCTTTTTGTGTAATAGGTCTTTGAAAAGAGTAGCAGCTGGGAGGCTAATTCATACCTGTCAGTGAATTCTGGCTTAATGGCAGGTTGGTCCTAGCCTCCTGGCTCCCAGATCTCCTGGATTCCGTTTTGTTTCTGCTCCCTATTCATTTATCCCCAGGACCCGAGTGAGCACTCGTGCCTTTTCCTCCCAGGAGCAACCTTCCTCCTTTGTCTTTCGTACCCAACATGAGACCACAAACAGAACCTCAAGGGCAGGGCATATCCTATCTGGTTCCTTGCAGCCTACCTGTGCTTTTGCTTTGCAAGTCCTCAGTGTGTACCAGTCAAATGAATTAGTGTGGAGTCGCCCTTACAAAGACTTCAGTCTTTGACTCCCAGGAAGAGGCTGGCAGAGACCAGGTGGAAGAACTCTCCTGTCTCCTCCCCAACAGCTGGGACTATTTTCATTTGGCATTGAGAAGACGTTTTTGTGCCTTGAGACATTGAATAAGTCGTCATTAACCGGGGAGCTTTAACATCGTGGGTAAAAAATGACACAAGGCTCCATGGGTAAAAATGACCACGTGGCTACCAGCTGTGCTCCCTCAGGCGGGGAGAGCTAATGCTTTTCTCTAGACCACTTTCTTTGCAGGCATTGAGTTGAGTCCTCACCTTGGATAGTCTCTTTCAGCTTCTCCTCTACAAATCAGGCACCAAACCTCTCCCTTTCAAGGTCCAAACTCTTTAGCCTAAGACATGTAGAGACCCAAGCCACCACTGTCCCCACCAACACCACCAGGCCACAAGATTGTAAAAAGCACTAGTCAAACATGAGCTCTGGCCCTTGTCTTACCAGGGTACAGCTGCTTCGGAAGATGGGGGGGGGGCACTGTCTACCAGTAGTCTCTGTCTGCTCTGCCTGCTCCATCTCTGCAGCAGGATGGAATCATGGCATCTCATGGGGGCCGAGCATCTTGCTCACGCCGAGAAGCTCAAGATCATTGTTAAGGATTGAACTGCATTCCCTCTGAACACGTGCTATAAACCCTGATCCCTACAGCTGTGGTGAAGGAGGCCTGGTGGCACAGTTGTTAAACACACCTGCTAACCTGGAGGTCAGTGGTTGGAATCCACCAGATGTTCCATGGGAGAAAGAGGTAGCAGTCTGTTTCCGTGAACATTCTGTCTTGAAACCCTATGGGAAAGTTCTACTCTGCCGTATAGGGCTACTGTGAGTCAGAATTGACTTTAGGGCAAATGGGTTTATATCTGTGGTTATGATCCCATTTGAGACTGAGTTTTCTTTGTTACGTGAATGAATCAGTAAGGTGTGGGGTATGTTTTAAATCAATCTCTTTTGATGTTTGAAGGAGCAGATGAAGCAAGCAAGCACAAATGAAAAGGAAGGTGCATGCCTCAGGGTCACCAAGAAATCTAGGAACAGAAGCTGAAAAGAGACAAGGATCTGCCTGCAGGGCTGACACACAGAGAGAGCCTTCTCTTCCCTAGAGCCAGATCCCTGACTTTAGGCTTCAGGAACCCCGCCCTCCCCTTGTGGAATTTCTGTCATAGTAGCACCAAGAAACTAAGTCATCACTAAGAGATATGTGCCTAAGGCAGGGCCAGAACCCCAGCTGCTAGGCTCTCAGGTGGGTTCCCACAGGGGAGGCAATGCACAGGACATGAGAAGTAGAACTCTTGGTTCTTCTTGCTAGCCTCGTCCATTGCTTCATTCACTGGACACAAATATGAGTGCCTCTTCTACGGCAATGATGAGTAAACCCACCCTGTCTGAATATGCTTATAGTAAGTCCAGTATCAAACAGGAGTGGGAGGGAAGAAATACAAGTAAACAAGCAAGGTCTATGGATGGTAGACTAGATAGATAGGCTGCGTAGATACTCTGCAACGAAGACATGAGAAACAAAATGGAACAGATGGATGATAATCTTGGAACCCTGAGCTTCAAAAGAAAGAATAAAGAAGGAGATAAAATATTGACTAGAGGAAGAAACTAAACTAAAATAGAAAACAGGGAGACAGAGCAGTGGTCTGACAAACACAGCATGTACAATTTTTTCAAGTGCTGGCCCAATAAAGGCAGAAATCTGGTTTCATTTGGCCAGCACCACACCAATGCCACACCAAGAACTAGAGACTAGAAAGTCAGGGCATGCCCCCTGACTCCCCACAAACTTTCAATGACTTGAAACATGGCCATGCCCCTTTCCCACCCATTTAGCAGTTGATGACAACCTCATCTACGTGGCCCCTGCTCTGCTTGAGGTCAGAGGTACAATCTCATTGCTAAAGCGCTGGGTCCACACCACACACCCTTGCTTTGACACACGTGTTCTCTGCGTCTTGTGACAAACAGGAATCACAGTGCCAGCCTGGGTACCTTGCCCCGAACCACCTTCTATGTCAGCACGAACTCCATCCCAGACCTCTGAGGGTAGGACCTTGCCCCCATGACTTCCTCAGACAAGAACAATATCAGTTTTCTCCTTTTTTATTGTTTTTTCTTTTATCTGTTTTCTCCCATTCCCTTTTTTTCTTGTTATTTTAAATTTACAACTCTACTTCTTTTTCACCTTTTTTAATTCTCATGTTATTTTTCTTATTTTAATTGTTTATTGTTGTTTGCTTACTTTTCTTTTATTATTCTATTGTAATTTGTTTTGTTTTTCCAACCAATGATGAAAGTAACCATGTGCAAACTGTCCAGCCAGATCTGAACTTCCTACAGCTCTAACCACTGGGCAAGGGCAATTACCTTCTCATGCATTACTTGATCAATGATACACAGCAGCCAACACTAAGTCAGCCCAACCTCAACTGTTCTGCATAAACAGCACACAGAGAACTGGACATGCACTCTCAACCTGTCACTCCCACCAGGTGGACAGGTATGGTGCACCTAAGTACTGCCAAACTAGCAAATAGAGTGGCACACATTAAAACAAAATAAAGCAAAATTTTTAAAGATCTAAAGAAAACACAAGTTACGTTTTTCAATTAGGTACAAAACCACAATATCTTAGAGACAATAGTCAACCGTAATTCACACAAAGAAACAAGACAGAATGGCTCGAACAAGTTACTGTAATACTGAGCCAGAACCCCTTGCATAGGATGAAATGGCATCAGAATTACCTGGAACTCACAAGAATAAAAGTTCGGTACCTTTAACTGAATAAGAGAAAGATTGAGGAAAACACCAACAAAGTTGGAGAAAACACATACAAAACGTTAGAAAAATTCAGAATGACAAAATAAGAGCAAACTGACAAAGCAAATTATAAACCATATAAAAACAGCACATAGAAATCTGTATGATTAATGTCAAGATTTGAGAAACAGATAATGTATCAAAAGGGCAAATTGAATTGAATCAATGGAAGACAATATTAGTAAGACTGAGGATAAGTCTCTCAATACAAATATAGTTGAGTAACAATCGGAAAAAAGGACAACTAAAGCAAAGAAAGCCAAAAATTGTGTGGAACACCATAAAAAGGAATTTCACGTGACTGAAATTTCAGAATGACAACAACAAAGCATACAGGAAAAGGTTGAAAGAAAGCGTCCCTAACATCATGAAAGACAGAAAGTAAAGAAGTTTAGAAAAATTCAAATAGAATAGACTCAATCGAAAAGAAAATCCCCAAGACACAACATACTCAAACTTCTGAAACCTAAAGACCAAAATAAATAAATTCTGAAATTAACTGAGGAAAAGCAAGTGACTTTAAAAGGAGAACCAATAAGATTGAGCTTAGAAACCATGTAAGTAAAAGGGAAATGGCATGATATATATGAAAATCTGAAAGGGAAAAAAAAAGCTAACCAATAGTCACATACCCAGCAGAATTGTTCCTCATTTATGGCAAAACTGGGCATTTTAAATAAACGGAACTTAAAAGCATTTGTAAAAGCTAGACTAATCTTACAGAGAATAACAAAGGAAGCTCTTTAGGCAGGGACTCAAACAACAGCATACAATAATCTGAGATTAATATGATATCACATCCCAAAGTATAGCCCACATAGAGTAGAATCCAAAGTGTAATAACATATAAGGCTAAACAGGAGTAAACTAAAGACATCGATTTCTAAATGAGGACAAATACAAACTACAAAGAGGGAACAGATCGCATAATTACAAAATTTGAAATGGAGAAAAAGGAAAAACAATTTCATGATAGAATAGACTATTTTAAACTTAAGAAGAAAATGTCAAATTACAAGATTACCTTCAAGGGTGGGGGGTCATTTTTCACAAAACTAAAGAGGGAAAGCATAATGATTTAGTAGACACTAAAATAACTGTAACAGGGAGATGAATAAATGAAATTAACTCAGCACAGAAATTATATGGAACAAAGCAACCAGCAGCACCACATACATAAACACAAACATACTCAGCAAAATAATAGCGATAAGTTCATCCCTGTCAATAATCACACAGAACATAAATGGATTAAATGTATCAGTTAAGAGACAGAAAATAGAAGAATGGATAAGAAAACATGGCCAATCAATTTGCTGTCTGCAAAAGACACACATTAGACACAAAGATAAAACTAGACTAAAAAGTAAATGATGGGAAGAAATATACTAAGCAAATGGCAATCGAAGAGTAGGAGTAGCAATATTAATCTCTTATAAAATAGATTTTAATTCATCAAACTTTAATAGAACAGACAATAGAATGAACAAAATAATAGTAGGATACTTTAATACATTTCAATAAAGCACATAACATCTGGAAAGACACTCAACAAAGAAAAAAAATACAGTCAACTACCTTGACCTGTTAGACACATAAAGGACAACCAACCAACCAACAGCTCGAGATATATTCTTTTCTTGTGTACATGGAACATTCTCCAGAGTAGACTACATGTTAGGGCACAAAGCAACCCTCAGTTCATGTAAAACATTGAAAGACTACAAATTATCTCCTTAGATCCTGCTATAAAATTAGAAACTATAACAAAAAGTCAAAGGAAGAAAAGGTCAAATACATGGAAACTGAATAACACCTTGTTTAAAATCTACTGGGTTATAGAATACATTTTAAAAAATGAAACTTAAAAATTGTTTAAGTTGAGTGAGAGTGAAAACACAATATACCAGAACCCCTAGACATATCAAGAGCTGTACTCAGAGAACAATCTGTAGCAATAACTGCACACATTAGAAAAGAAAAACCAAAATCAATAGCTTAACACAACATAATGTGAAAAGATCATGACAATAAGGCGACAGTTACCAGACAAAGGTTACAGCAACAAGAACAAAAAATGAATTATAAAATAGAAAAACCATGGAAAGAATCGGTAAGAATATAAGTTTGAAAGGATTAATAAAATTGATAAACCACTGGCAAATCTAACAAAATACGTGAAGCTGAAAATAACACCAATGAGAAATGAAATGGATGACCTCACAGCAGAACCAACTGAATTTTAAAAAGGACAACAATAGAATAATATAGAGAATTGTATTTCAAAAAAAAGAAAGAACATGAAATAAATGGATTTCTAGAAACATACTACCTACCTAGATTAACACAGATTGAGGTAGAAAAATTGAACAAACCCTTAACAAAAGAAGACATTGAAACAGTCATAAAGAAACTCCCAATAGCAACCAAAATCATACTGGCCCAGACGGCTTCATGCGGCAATTCTACCCAACGTTAAGAGAAGAGCTAACACTAATGCCGCTAAAATTATTCCAAAAATTATAAAGGGGGTTGAAGGATTATGGCTGAGAGATAGCAAGAACAGGAAGCTCTCCTCAGCAACCACCGGGAGAGTCCACTCAGAGGGCTATCCTGTACTTCTGAGAAAGCCAACTCAGAAGCTAAGTAGACCTACGTTTCTTAAAATACGAGAGAAGCACAGCCAGCGGACAGACTCCCCTTTACCAAGGACCAGAGGCACAGCTGCTCTGTGAGCCCTGCTCCTCTCTACCAGCCCGATCTCTGACGTTGCTGGCCTCTGCGGGCCCCCCTTAGCAAGCAGATCACTGCACTTTTCTCCGCTCCCACCCTTCCTCCTTCGTCCTCTGAAGCCCTCCCTCTCCACTTGCTACCCCTCCCGCGTGTGTTGTCACATGCATACACACAATAACACTACCAGAGGAGCACCAATGCCCACCCACCAGGTGCTTTAATTTTCGACATTGTTACATTTTCTTCAGTTTTGGCATTTTTGTTCTAATATAATATTTTTACTCTTTTTCTAGTTCTCTCTGACTTCCTCTTCCAGTGTGACCCCACCTTCTTGAGAATAATTATTCTACCAAGGCAAAACCAGGCAGCCTTGTAGATTCCATCACGCCTAACCAAACAAGGGATTTTTTCTTGTCCTTTCTTCTCAGTGCACAGACCTGCTCCTATGCACACTGCCATAGCAACAGAACTTTCGTGCCCACACTCAAGTATTCTGTCTCTTTGTCCCTCCTCTTCCCTGCACATCCACTCATTCGTCTTTCAGTTATTTCTTTTCCCTGGTGAAATATATTTCCATCGAAGCTACTAATTCTGATTACTCTTCTTAAAATATATTTCCCATTATTTTCATAACACAGTTGGCCTATCCAGACAGCCTCTTATTATAACGATCATTACTTTCAGTTTACTCTCGCTCTTCTTCAACACCACTTTGCACACTGACCCATCCCTCTCCTACTTTTCTTCACTTAACCACCGTATGTTTTCCAGCTCCTACGAAACCTCTCCCATATCACTAGACAGGGAAAACTACCTCTAGTTGACCCAGAAGGGCACGCACCACTAACAACTGTATCATGGTGCTGCGGAAACAGTACTCCACCACAGGAAGTCAAAAATTCGAGAAAAGCAAACACAAACAACTGAAAATCACCAAACCCAATGGGATACTCTAAAAAAGCAGTCCGGGAACTACCAGAAACACAATTCAGAAAAATGATGTTTAATTCTTTTCAAGAAGTGTGGAGGACACTCTTGAGAACAACGGAAGAAACTGAAAAACTAAAAGCGTTACACAAAGAGGAATCCTAGAAAATGAGTGATAAAAGAACAGAATTGGCAGCACAGCAAAAGATCTGAGAAACAGAGCGGAAGAAAAGGAAAATCAAATTAGGGAGCTCAGAGACAATTGCTCCCACTACAATCTACAAGAGGAACAATTAACAAAACAAGGAACAAAGTCTAAAGAAAGCCTGAGAATTATATAGGACACTATAAAGAAAAACAGCCTACATTTCACTATTTTACTGGGATTCCCAAATAAGAAGAAACAAAAAAATCTACAGAGAAAATAGCATGAGGAAATCATGGAATAAAAATACCCCAACATCACAAAGAAGGAGAAAATACATTATTCAAGAAGCTGAAAGCATTTCAAATAGGATAGACCCCCAAAGAAAAACATCTTGACATATCATCCACAAACTTTTTAAAGGAAAAGTAGATAATACCAAGGGCAGCTACAGAAAAAAAAGAAGTCATCCACAAAGGAAAAGCAATAAGGATAAGTTTGGACTTCTCAAGAGACACTATGCATATAAGAATATAATGGTGTGGCATATATCATATTCTGAAAGAAAAAGCTGCTAAACAAAAATCCTGTATCCAGAAAAATTATTCCTCAAATACAAGGAAAAAATAAAAGGCATTTTCAAGCACAGAAAAACTAAAAAAACTCACTTTTAAAAGACCAGCAGTATAAACAAATATTAATTAGATCATTATGAACAGAGAATCAACAATAGACAAACCTGAGAGCATCACACAGCACAACACAATGGACACAATGAAAACAGTATAAGGAAAGCAGTGCTCTAAACAACACAGCTAAGGAAGAACAAAAATAACAAATTCACAAACACAGCAAAACGACAGCAGCGAACCTGCATATATCAATAATGACTCTGAATGTCAGTGGCTTAAATACATCCCCCCTCCCCAATGAAAAAGAGAGAGAATAGAAAAGATGATCAATCTATATGCTTCCAATTAGGGACAAATCTTAAGCTCAAAGACAAAATAAACAAAAATCAAAGAATGGGAAAGAGAAATCTACCAAGCCAATGGCAACCATAAAAATGCAGGTGTGGTAATATAAACTTCAGGGGAAATAGACTTTAAGGCAAATTATGTAATGAAAGTCAAGAATAGACACCAAACAACAATCAAAGGAACAATCCACCAGAAACATATAACTTTACACATACATATCCAATGAAAGACTCTCAAAATACATCAATAAATTCTCACAGAGTTTAAAACAGAAACATAGTAGGCTTCAACACATCACGCTCAAAGGACAGGTGATCATGAAAGAAACTCGGTAAAGAATCAAAAGAGTTCAAACAATCAGATAGCTTCGCCTTCTAGACACAAACAGAGCACTCTACCCAACAGCACATTCCACATCCTTCTCCAGTGCACAAGAAAAAGACTCTGGAATAGATCGCATGTTACACCCAAAAGCAAGCCTCAACAGATGAAAAAATATTGAGATCCTACAATCCATTGTGTCAGGTCACAATGCTATCAGTCAATCAACAATAGAAAGAAGAGGAACATCAAGAAAAATATCGAGATTGAATAACATAACTTTAAAATGACTGAGGAATAGATCAAATAAGCATGAAATTAAAAAATTCCTTGAAACAAGTGAGAAAAATAATACACCATAACAAAACTTTTGGGAGACAGCAAAAACTGTTATAAGGAGGAAAATCTATTGCAATCTTTTTTCTGTGGAAAAAAAGAACAGAAATCCCAAATCAAAACCTTAACACAACAACACCAGCAATTAAAACAGGGACAATGTAAACCCTTCAAAAAAGGAAGAAAATAAAACGTAAAGAGTAGAGTAGAAATAAACAAATTGGGAAACAGTTCAAAAATCAAGATAAGTTAGTTTTTTTGAAGGGATTGGCAAAATTGAAAAACTGCTGGCAAACTTCACAAAGGAGAGGAAAGATGCAAATATCTACAATTAGCGATGACATGGCAACAGATCCAAATGAAATAAAAAGCAAAATGGCACATTACCATGAAAGACCGTATTCCAACAAGTTTGATAATCTAAAGATATGGACAAATACCTAGAAATACACCATGCACCCAAATTAATACAACTGGATGTAGAGAACCTGAACAGGCCCATAACAGAAGAAAAAATAATGAAGGTCATTAAGAAACTCCCAACCAAGATAAGCCACGGGCCAGATGGTTTCACAGGGGAATTCTGTCTAGCATCTTGTGAAGAGCTGTCTCCAATTCTACAGACTGTTCCCGTGTAAAGAAACGGACACCCAGCGCCTGTGCTAGGCTGGGTCGATAGAGAAATCAATCCAGGCACACTACATACAGTAGAACCGCAGTAAGAGACCACTTCCGTACTCGATAAAATCGGATTTCGACGCGAAATGCCAAGACAATTTTGCATCAGAGCTCGAACTAAACATCGGAATCTGCCTAAAGCACGTGATTTTTGTAAACAAAAGCTGTTCGTGTTTTCGGTCACTCGGCGTAAGTGGTCGTTGTTAGTACGCGGTGTTTAAACCTTTTGCGGCTGTGTTCCAAGCGTTTGCTATAATTTTCTTAGTTTTTGTGGCTTTTTGTACCGTTTTTAGATAAAAACCATGGGTCCTATGAAAGAGTTTTTTTTTTTTAAAGAATCATCACAATAAGGAACTGGTTAACCGTGTTGACGATATTGTTGATGATAATTAGTAAACCCTTTTAGAGAAAACGGTTAAGGAAATACCAACAGTAGACTACATTAGACAGATTTTTTTGGTTTTGTTTTGTTAGAAAGCTGGGTAGGTCCTAGTGAAAAAAAGGCAAAGAAGGGGGGAAAAAACGCCTCCTGAAAAGCAGCTACCAGTTGATTTTATGGAAGGGGAGTCCCCTTCTAAACAATGACTCTCATACCTCTTCTTATATCTGTGTCCACAGATCCAGATCCTCATCAGTCTCAAGGTATGGGTCATACTGGAGTTGTTAAAAACATTTTAAATATTGTGTTTCTTATTTAAATTATATTATTTAACTCTGAACTTATTTACTTAGAAATTTCTGTGTAATGTTTTGTATAAAAAGGCAAGGTTAGGGCAAAAATGTGGTGGCCAAGAGCAGATTAACCTGTTTTCAGTTACTTCTGATGGAAAAATTGATTCAGAACTTGACTGCATCGCATCTTGATGCTTCTTCTAGAACGGATTGGTGTTGAGTCCGGGGTTCTACTGTCTGTGTAAAATAGGGCTTTTTATATCAAGAAAATGAGGAGCTGATACCAAGGACTTAAGTGAAGAGCAAATATTTTGAGAATGATGAGGGTGACGAATGTGAAAATGTGCTTGACACAGTTGATGTATGCATGGGTTGTGGTAGGAGTTATTTGAGCCCCCAATGAAGTGATTTTTTTGAAAGGAATTATATATCGCAAAAAGTTACAGCCCAGTTCAACTCAAGTCCATAAGGCCCTCTTCAGACTCACACGGTCACAATCAATGATGCAATACAAGATCACTGGCTGGTGGGTAAAAGTCTTGTGGATCCAGTGGCAGTGGATGCATCCCCAGGGCTCTGGCCACCCTCAGGGTCCACCAGCAGGAAAGTGAAGGCAGAGAGAGGAGGGGGTGGGTGGGTTCCAAGGGCCCTCCTTATGGGAAGGTCACACCCACAAGGAGGCATAATAAGGCAGTGACCTGATTGACAGGTTGAATACCACCCCTACACCTTTATATATCTTAAAAGTTCTGGCAATTGGAAACCAATAATATATTAAAATAATAGTAGTAGAAATAATGATTCATCATGACCAGGGATGCAAGGATGGTTTGATATTCAAAAAGCAATCAATGTAACCCACCACGACCTCTGCTATATCTTGCCACCTCATCTTCCTACTGTCTGCTTCCTTGGCCCTTGGGCTAGTGGTCATATGAGTTAGAAAGTCTTTTAGCGTATTCACTGACCTACAAAAGTGGGTTGGACTGAGCTCTCTGTACTGCTGTGTGGGTTAATTTGTTCTTAAATTCCTTTTCACTATAAACTTATATAAAATATACATACATAATTATATATACATATACACACACGTAATCATAAGTGTCCTGATTTTGCTTCTCTAGAGAACTCTGCCTAAAACAATTGGTACCGGGAGTGGTTCTGGAGAAGCAAAATCATAAATGAGTTTCCTGAATTGGTTCTCCAGCATAATTAGGCCTAAAGGTACTAAGAATTCTGCCTCTACCCCTGAAGATATGGATGTTTGCCATAATGAATAAAGAGGTGAAGTGGCAAGGTTATATCTACAACATCACCACCAACAGATAAAGTGCTAGTGAGAGGAAAGGCTCTTCACAATCGTGTTTTCAGGGTGTCTCAGTGGTTCTGTCAGGATGAGAAGTATAGGGAAGCTGGTTGGTTAGTCCTTTTTCCAACGGAAAACATGATCCAGGAAAGGGGCTGATCTCAGAACCTCCGAAGCACATCTCCAGCACTGAACAAAAAACCGAAAGGCATCTGCATATGCTTTACAAAGGAGAGCCTCCTGTCCTCTAGGAGCAGAGCTGGTATTACCAAAAACCAAATCCAGAGTCTTATGAATAGATGAATTATAGCACCAGCTAAATTATAAGCCTAAAACAGTGCCCTATTAAAGTGAGGGCCTTATTATAAAGAAATGGGACCCCGAAACATGGAATGGGAACATATGGGCTGATGATCAGGAAGAAGGAGATATTGAGTCCCTAGAGTCTACTGAGCCACCCTAGTCAATGACTCTACCGCTCCCACCTGAGGGGATTTATCTACTGTCAGTAAAACAGCCTGCACTGGAGCAGACTAACCAAACTGTGCATGCTGAAATTCCACATGGGGCTGAATCTACAGCGTTGCCTGGGGGAGATGCTTTACAAGATACTGCTGAGAGTCCCCAGGCAACACCCCACCACCGATGATTTCTTCTAGACCTGTAACTATAATTAAGTCTCAGAACGTGGCTAATGGTGAGGTACAGATAGTGGCTCAGGAAAAAGTACACTGCTCCTAAAGATCTGCTCGAGTTGTTTAATGTGTACAGACAGACACCTGTGGAATATGCATGGGAACGGGTACTAAGGATGTGGGACACTGGTGCAAGGCATGTAAGATTAGACCAGTCTGAGTTTCTTGATATGGGACTGCTAAGTACAGATTCTTCATTCAATGTCTCAGCTCGAGAGGTTGGGAGGATCTAGTAGTTTATCTGGTTGGTTCCGTGAAGCATGAACTGCCAGATGGCCTACATTGAGCCAACTTGAGGTACCTGACCTACCTCGGTACACTGTAGAAGAAGGTATCCAAAGGTTTAGGGAAATTGGTATGTTAGAATGGATTTATCCAAATAATCCTATAGACCCTCCAAAGGACACACCCTTTACCACACCATAAGGAACAAGTATGCCCCGAGCACATACCTTTTATTACAACCATAAGGAACCAGTTTGGGGGGCGGGGGGGGTGCGCATCTCTGAAGACTCCTGCGATTGTTATTTTATGTACACCAGGTTTAACAGTAGGAACGACCCGAATTGAACTATAAGAGTTTCCTGCAATGGAGCTGAGGGGGTCCCGTGGTGGTAGGGGGCAGGTGGCAGCTCTTAATGGACAGAGACAAGGATGATGGGTAATTGTAATGGACAGCGAGGTGTCAGTGAAAATCAGAGGAACCTGTCTCACTGTGGCCTTGGCTACGAAGCCACAGTGGCCCTAGGAGTAAAGTACATGGAAACCTGCTACATTTTCCTTGATCTATACAAGCTGGAGAATGCTAGATGAGGTGGACAGGAGCCCAACTCAGATCATCACAATAGAGAGTCATGGCCCCTCCATCAATTCCCAGGCTTTGCTAGCTTGTAGACCCACAACCTCATGAACGAAGGGGAGGCCGAGTGCTTCTGAAGAAGGACCCTGCCATACTGCCAAAGGTTTGTATGGTTTGTCTTCCTTCCAGCCTTCCCCAAAGGGATGTGCGGCCCGTTCATTGGGGGAAAGAAATAACTGGACTCTGGGGACTTACTGAGCACTGGCTCTGAACTGACACCAACGCCAGGAGACCTACAATGTTTTGAAGTCCTGCCAGTCAGAGTTGGGCACACGGAGGTCTAATTATTAAAGGAATTTTAGCTCAGGTGTGTCTCACAGTGGGTCCAATGGCTCCCTGAACCCATCCTGTACCTATTTCCCCAGTTCCAGAGTGCATAATTGGAATAGACATATTCAGTAACTAGCAGAACCCCCATATTGGATCCCTGAAATGTGAAATAAGGGCCACTGTGGTAGGAAAGATCAAGTGGACACCATTAGAACTGCTGTTGTTTAGGAAAATAGTCAAAAGCAATGATCTCACCTTCCTGGATGGATTGCAGACCATCAAAGGCCTGCAGGATGCAGGGGCAGTGATTCCTACCACATCCCCGTTAAACTCACCTATTTGACCTGTGCAAAATATAGATGGAGTGGACGGACTTTGGGCCTCTACTCAAGTTTTCCTTCAACACAAGAACACTTGATTCCAACAACCTGGCAAGGAGCAATAGCCACCTTCCCGACATGATTGCTGAAGACAAATTGGACGTGTAAGCAGTGTGGGGGGAAGAAAGCAGATGGTGCCTGGCTATTAAAAGGTATAGCGTCTGGGGTCTTAGAAGCTTGAAGCCAAACAAGCAGCCATCTAGCAGGAAATCAACAAAGCCCACACGGAAGAAGCACATCAGCCTGTTGCTCATGTAGTGTCAATAGGAAGTTCAAAAATAAACAACCTCATCGAGGTGAAGGAGAGGGATTGAGGTAGAGACCCAGAGCCTAGCTGTGGATAATTGGACATTCCAGCACAGAGGGGACACATGAAACACGCTACACTCCTCTCGTTCCTTAATCCTTCCTACCCCCAACTATAGATGAGAGCTTTCAGTTTATGGAATTCAGGATAGACAAAGCCCTCAGAAACAATAACGGGAATAACAGCTTCAGGAGAGGAAGGGAAGGAGGTACCCATAGCAATGATGGAGATATAACCCCCCTCAAGGAGGACGAATACCAGGACTGTAGGTGCATGGACAGAAAAGTAGTGGTGTAAAATATGTATAAATAACAATACCTAATATATTAAGGGGCTTGTGAGGGTGGCAGGGTGGGTGAGGGAAGGAAAAAAGAGGAACTGATATCAAGGGGCTCAAAAAGAAAGGTAATGTTTTGAAATTATTGATGGCAATATTTGTACATATCTGCTTAATATAATGGATATATGGACTGCTAAAATATATGTAAGAGCCCCCAATAAAATGATTTATTAATCAACAAAACAAAACAGATGGATCTTGGAGCATGACAGTGGCTTATCATAAGCTTAACCAGGTGGTGACTCTAATTGATGCTGCTGTTCCAGATGTGGTTTCATTGCTTGAGCAAATTAATACTTCTCCCAGTACCTGACATGCAGCTATTGGTCTGGACAATGCCTTCTTCTCAATTCCAGTCTCAAAGGACCACGAAAAGCAGTTTTCCTTCAGCTAGGAAGGGGGCAGCAATACAAGTTCATAACTTTCCCTCGGTGGTACAACAATTCTACCCTACACCATGATTTCGTCTGCAGGGAACCTGATTGCCTTTCTCTCCTACAGAATACCACACGGTTTATTACATTGATGACATTATGCTGATTGGACCCACTAAGGGAGATGTATCAATGACTTTAGATACACTGGCACAACATCTGTGTGCAAGAGCATGGGAAATCAGGTGCCTTCCATCTCAGTGAAATTTCTAGGGGTCCAGTATGCGGGGAATGTCAAGCTAGTCCAACTAAAGTGAAGGATAAGCCACTGCATTTGCCTTCCCACATCATACCTACTCAGGAGGTACAACACCCAGTTTGCTGAAAGATATGGATAACAGCGGAAGCCCCAAATCCATTTGTAGGATCCCCACAGAGATTAAGCCTGGGGTGAATTCCCTCTGACCACAGTCCAGGTATGTGAAAAAAAAAGCCTTGCTATCAGACAGAGAACATTCTAGAGTTGATTTTGGCCAAAGCAGTTAGGTTAAAATGTAATACCTTATTGTTTGATTTTCCTTTTGACCCATTTTAAAGTTGTTTCAGTTTTTAGTATTTTCTTTCTTATTTTCAATTGAGTTTTAAAAAATTTTGTCTAGTTATTGGTGTTGAGGACTTTTTTGTTTTTGCTTTCTGTTGGCTTTAAAAAATGATTTTCTGTGTATATAAAATCCAAGATAAGTAAATCCAAAGAGATAGTAATTGGACTAACAGTTGCCAAGGCTGCATGGTAGGGGAGAATGATGGAAAATGGGGATCTAGCAACAAGCATGAGAAGAAAATGTTCTGGAACTGATTGCGGTGGTTATTGCACAGGTCTTCTCAATATGATTAGATGATTAAAATTTAGGCGAAATGAACTTTATGTATTTTTAACTATATATAAAAAAGTAAGGAATGCTTCCAAACTGATTCCTTGGAGCAAGCATAACCCAGATATAAATAAATCCAGATATAAATAACATCAAAAAGAAAATTATAGGCCAGTATTCCTCAACAAAACCCTAGGGAATAACACATAAAAGCAAAAATAACAAGAGCAACCCCCCCTAGAACATTATGATAAAATTGGATTCATAAGGATGGTTCAGCATCACAAAATTATCAATGGAATTGACTAGATGTCAGGGGGTTGGTTTTGTCTTTTTCATCTAGCATACAAATAAAATAAAGGAAAAAGACTATATGATCATATCAACTGAGGTACAAATATCATTTGGAAAAACCCAACACCTATTCCTGATACAATTACCCGACAGAGTGGGAATAGAAGGGGAATCTCCTAACTTAATTAAGAGTATATATACAAATGAACAGGAAACCTTTGTCTTAATGGAGAAAGATTGAAAACATTCCTTTTGCAAATGGGAACCAGAGAAAAATGCCTTGATTCATCATTCCTATTCAATATTGCATTAGAAATCCTAGCCAGAGCAATCAAGCAGGAGAGAGAAATGATATCCACATTGTCAAAGAACAAGTAGGAAAATCCAAAAGTTCAGCAAGAAAATTACTGGAGCTAATTGGAAGATTCAGCAAAGTGACAGGTGCATGATCTACACACAAAAATCAGTGAAATTCTTGTCTTTTTAACACAGAGATTTATGAAAAGAAATCATCTTATTTATGTCAAACACCATTCACATCAGTCACTCTGAAGGTGACATATTGAGAAATAAATCTTATCAGGAATACACCAAAGTTCTATAGAAAGAAAACGAGAAGAAAATACTATGACAAGAAACCAAAGAGACTCATAAATGGAAGAAGATCCAATGTTCACGGATCAACTCAACTCATCTCAATTCAACTCACTGTCCACAAGTCAACGATGAATCATAGCAACCTTAAAGACAAGGTAGAACTGTTCCCTTTGAGTTTATGAGACTGTAACTGTTTACAGGAGTGGAAAACCCCATATTTCCCCAGTGGCTGGTGGTTTTGAACTGCTGACCTTTCAGATTCCAGTCAAACATGTAACCATTATGCCACCAATGCTCCTTTGTTCATGGATAAGAAGACTTATTATTGTGAATCTGTCAACACTACCCAAAGTGATCTATTGATAAAATGTAATCCCCAATCCCCATTTAGATTCTATCATTATTTTTTAAGGATATGGAAAAAATTATCAACTTGAAATGCAAGGAAAGTGATCTTGGATAAGCAAAGCACTACCCCAGAGAACACAGTAGGAGATCTCACACCTTTTGATTTCAAAATCTATTACGCAGCCACAGTAGCCCAATGACAAATACATCAGCAAGTGGAACAGAACTGAGACAAAGATCAAATTTATGAAACGGGGAAAGATAGTCTTTTTAATAAATGGTGTTGACAAAACTAGATACCCATTAGCAGAAAATGAAATGAGACCCATATCTCACATCATGTACAAAAATAAACCTAAGATGAATCAAAGATTGAAATGTAAAACCCAAAACCATCATAAAATAGAGACAAACTTAGTGGTCCAATACATGGCATAAATATCGTATCAAGCTTAACTAACATCACATAAATAACAGAAAACAAACAATGGTGATTGATAAAAAAAGAAATGGAACTCATGAAGATCGATACCCTAGGCCTTAGTGAACTGAAATGGACTGGTCTTGGCCACTTTGAATCAGAGAACCATTGTGATTTACTATGCTGGGAATAACACAATCAAGAGGAATTGCGTGGCATTCATTGTCAGAAAGTACCTTGCTCAATCCATCATGAAGTCCAATGCTGTCTCTGATAGGATTATATCTATCTGCCTCCAAGGAACTCCATTCAATACAACTATTGTTCAAATTTATACACCAACCACAAAGCTAGCGATGAATTGAAGAATTCTACTATCGACTTCAGTCAGAAATTGATTAAACATGAAATCAAGATACATGGATAGTTATTGATGATTAGAAAGCAAAAGTTAGAAACAAAAAGGAACAGTAATTAGAAAATATGGCTTTGGTGTTCACATCAAAGAAGCACACCAGCCTGTGTGATCCAAAGATGATAATAACAAAATCTAAATATGATAAAAGGAAAAATATTAGCGCTTACATTGTAAAACAGCACATTCGTAGAAGGATATGGAGGACAGTGGGAACCCAAAATCCATCTGCAGAGTACTTAGATTAAGCCTCTGGCGGATCTCCTCTAGGCAGAGGTGAGCGACTCACAAAGCTTTCCTATGAGACAGGGATTGTTGTAAATTTTATTATGGTCGGTCTCACCATGGTATAATATGATACTTGGTCGGTTGACCGCCCTCTCGAGCCAACCTGCATTTGCTCTAGGCTGAAGAATTTCTAACCTGTTCCAGGACAGAAACTTATTCTCTGGCCTTTTAGATATTGATGGTGGTTTTTCTCTTCTTACTCTTTCTTTTTATATTTCTCTTCATATTATTATTATTATTATTGCTGTTTGGTTTTCTATTTTTCCTGTTGGTCCCAGGATGTGAAGCGCAGAAGGAATGGATACATAGAGACAATAACTGATGCAGTGGGATATACTGGGGGTACAGGGTGGGGAGGGTCAGGGGATTTGTGGAGCAAATAATGAATTTAGGAGGGGGAAGGAACACTAGAACTGATGGTGTTGATGTACATACAACTCTCTTTAAGAGCGATTTAACTATGGAAGTGTATAACATGTGAATACTAGATTAAGAAAACTACTTAAGAAAAAAAAGGAAATCAAACTTGACCAATGGCTATCATGGGTGAAGAAGGAAGGGTTTTTGCTTAGTGGGCATTGAGTTAATGTTAATGGTGGTGAAATAATTTGGAAAAGGAAATCAATAGTGGTTGTGCAACATGAAGAGTAGAATCAATGGCACTGAATTATTCATATAGAAATTATTGACTTGGAGAACATTTTGTTGTTTATATATTTGCCATAATTTAAAAAATAATTGCCCAAATTTTAAAAAAGAAAATATGGACTTGGTGATAGACATGAAGCTAGAGCTCACATGATAGAATTTTGCAAAACCAATGGTTTGTTCATACCATACCCTTTTCAACAGCACTACAGGTGACTGGACACATGGACTTCCCCAAAAGGAACACACAGAAATCAAGTTGACATGAGTGAGGGAAGACATGAGTGAGAAGCTTGATAGCAGCTAAAACCAGACGAGGGATCGAGTGTGGAACAAACCATCAATTGCTCATATTTAATCCCAGGATAAAGCTAAAGAAAATTAAAATAAGAGCCAAACTACAACCTTGAGTTAATCCCACCTGACTCTTTTTTTTTAAATCATTTTATTGGGGGCTCTTACAGCTCTTATAACAATCTAGAAAACAGCTGTATCAAGTACATTTGTACATATGTTGCCATCATCATTTTCTAAACATTTTCTTTCCATTTGAGCCCTTGGTATCAGCTCCTCTTTTCCCCCTCCTTGCCCCACCCTCTCACCCTCATGAACCCTTGATAAATGATTTATTAATATTTTCATATTTTACACTTTATCCGTTTGTTATTGTTCCCCTTTTTCTGGGGAGTGGGGGAGGTTATACATTAATCATTGTGATTCGCTCCCACTTTTCTCCCACCTGAATTTTGAGAACATCTCGAGAAGAGATTGGATGCCTTGAACACTAATGACAGAGGACTTGCTGAGCTGTGAGAGGACATCAAGACCATCATTCATGAAGCCAGCAAAAGGTCATTAAAAAGACATAAAAGAATGATCAAAATAGATATCAGAAGAGACTCTGAAACTTGCTACTAATCATAGAGTAGCTGAAGCAAGTGGAAGAAAGGATGATGTCAAGGAATTACACAGAGAACTTCAAAGGGAACCTCAAGAAGACAATGCTAAATATTATAAAGAAATGTGCAAGGACCTATGATTATAAACCCAAAGGGAAGAACATGCTGGGCACCTCTGAAATGGATAGAGCTCAGAAGAAATTCAAGCTTTGAGTTGCAATCTTGAAAGATTCTGGGCGCAAAATACCGAATTATGCAGAAAGCCTCCAGAGGAGAATGCACAGTGTCACTGTATCAGAAGGAACTAGCTGGCAGCCCACCATGTCAGGAGGTAGCTTATGAGCGAGAACCAAGGGCACTGAAAGAAGACGTTCAAATTCCACTGAAAGCATTAGCCAAAAAATTGGCTCCAGAAATTGATGGAATACTGAGGTAGTTACATACTCTGTAGTCAGTTTGAGACTTGAGTGAAAGGGTGGAGGTTAGCCTGTCAATCAGGTCACAGCTTGGTGACCTCATTTGGAGCCGCTATGGAGATAACAAAAACCTCACTGGAGGCGGCACTGCCTCACTCCCTGGGAGACCTTCCAGCTGACAAGACTCATGGAGCTGTGCTATTGCTCAGGAGCTGAAGGAGTCACATGGAGACCCCTGCCAGCGCTGACATACTTCTACTGTCACTGGATCCACAAGACTGCCCACCCACTGTCCTGTGATCTTCCTGTCTTTGGCATCATTGCATGTGTTGCATGAGTATGAAGAGGAATTTATAGATTGGTGTTGGACATATGGGTCAATATCGGACTTAGGGACTTGATCTGGACTGAGCTGGGATTTTTTTCTCAATATACAATTACTCTTTATATAAAGCTCTCTTACACAGCTTTCCAGTCTCTCCAGACTAACACTGAAATGTTTCACCAAGCTGAGGAAGCACTAGAAGCACTCATGCATCTATACCAGGGCATTTGGAAGACAACTAGTTGGCCAACTGACTGGAAGAGATCCATATTTGTGCCCATTTGAAAGAAAGGT
The DNA here is from genome assembly GCF_050624435.1 of Tenrec ecaudatus. NCBI lineage: Eukaryota > Metazoa > Chordata > Mammalia > Afrosoricida > Tenrecidae > Tenrec > Tenrec ecaudatus. Next base: position 120,403,280 of record NC_134533.1, on the reverse strand, counting down.
GACCCAACAGAAAGCTCACACTATAGAAGGATATCAATGACAACACACAAAAGCACAACTTTGCTTAAGATCATCCAATGGCTGCAGCAGTACAATGACAGGAAGCTGCCACAGTCCAGGCCAGATACAAAAGAGGAAGCGAAACCAGGGACATCATTGCTGATGTCACAGGCATCTTGGCTGAAAGCAAAGAATACTAGAAAGATGTTTACTTGTGTTTCATTGACTTCGCAAAGGTATTTGACTGTGCGGACCATGATAAACTGTGGGTGACCTTGAGAAGAGTGGGAATTCCAGAACACTTCATTGTGCTCATTAGGAACTTGAACATGGATCAAGAGGCAGTTGGGCAGAAGAACAAGGGAATACTGTCTGGTTTAAAATCAGGAAAGGGGTACCTCAGGGTTGTATTCTCTCACCATACTTGTTCAAACTATGAGCAAATCATCAGAGAAGCTGGATTATAGGAAAAAGAATGCGGCATCAGCATTGGAGGAAGCCTATTAACAACCACCAATATGCAGATGACCCAACCTTGCTTGCTGAAAGTGAGGAGAAATTGAAGTACTTGCTGATGAAGATCAGGGATTATAGCGTTCGGTATAGATTACAACTCAATATAAGGAAGACCCAAATCCTTACAACTGGACCTATAGGTCATTTCATGATAAATGGGGAAACGGTTGAAATTGTTAAGGATTCTGTCTTGCTTGGATCCACAATAAATATTCATGGGAGGAGCAGTCAAGAGATCAAAAGTCATATTGCATTAGGTAGATTTGTTACACAAGACCTGACCCAAGTCATGGCGGTCCCCATTGTATCTTATGCATGTGAAAGTTGGGCAATGAATAAGGTAGACAGCACAAGAATGGCAGCATCTGAATTGTTGTGCCGGTGAAGAATGTGGCAAAGCCTCATGGACTGCTAAAAGGGCCAACAATCTGTGCTGGAAGAAGTACGGCCAGAGTGCTCCTGAGAGGCAGGGATGGCAAGACTTTGTCTTACACACTCTGACATGTTGTCAGGAGAGGCCAGCCCTGGAGAAGGAGATCGTGTTTGATAAAGTGGAAGGGCAGCAAAAAAGAGGAAGTAGCTCAAAAGATGGATTGACCCAGTAGCTGCATCGATAGGTTCCGCCATTGAACAATTGTGAGGATGGCACAGGGCCATGCAGTGTTTCATGTTGTTGTGTATAGGTCTGCTATGGGTCAGAGCTGACTCGATGGCACTTAACAACAACAACAACAACAAAAGTCAGATATTCTTGTGTACAGAGTGATTTCACACACAAAAAAAATAGAAGCAAGATAACTCAGATTAGAAAACAATTTTGGCCGTGGCATATTGGACAAGGGACTAATCTCCAATGTTTACAGGAAATTACATCTCAACAAGAGAAAGACAAATAATCTTTCCATGGATGTGACTTCGCCAAAGACAACATTCGGGTAGCTGAAAAACTTATGAATAAATGCTCATCTCTATTAGTCATTAGAGAGAGAGATGTAAATCAAAATAACAGTCAGATATTATCTCACACTAGCATTAATTGCAAAGTTCAAAGAAAACAACAAATACAGGCAAGAAAGGAAATTCTCATATATTGCCTATGGGATTATAAAACAGTACAACCAGGGTTCATGAGGGAGGGAGGGAGGAGAGAGAGGAAAAATGAGGAGCTGATACCAAGGGCTCAAATAGAAAGCAAATGTTTTGAGAATGATGAGGGCAACAAATGTACAAATGTGCTTGACACAATGGGTGTATGTATGAATTGTGATAAGAGTTGTACGAGCCCCCAATAAAATGATTTAATAAATAAATAAAATGGTACAACCAGTGTGGAAAGCATTATGGTGCTTCCTTAACAATTAGAAATAGATACATTATCTGCTCAAGGAATCCCATTTGTATCATATGGAAATAAGAGCTGTAACATGAACACCCACATTCATTGCAGTACTATTCACAATAGAAAAACATGAAAACAATTTACATAAATACCCATGAATGGATAAATGTTTATAACCAATCTATGGGACATACAGTACATATAGGCAATGGGAGACTACCCAAAGTTAAAATATAGTAATGTATTGGAATAAAAATTAGTCAGTCACAAAAGGACAAATATTGTTTGAGGCTATTATTATCAAAAGTCAAAAAAAAGGTTTTAATAAAAAAAGAAATATTCTTTGAAGTTTCCAGGATTGGGAAAGGAAAGGGGCAGAAATCACCAACTCAGGGTTGATATAGGTTAATGTGGGAGAAGGGGAAGTAAAGATACAATAAGGAGAAAGCACAAAATGATCAAGGCACAAGAAGATGTGGGAAGAGCACAAGAGTTAAACAGAGCAGAGGAAAATATGATTCCATGCAGTCCTGCAGTAACGGAGGTAACAGTAACCTATGAGTGAATACAGACACACAAACTGAGCAGGGGTGGGAATTCCTACATAAATATTTGCATGTGACATCACTATATGAATATAGGAGAGTATAGAGGGGGCAAAGTTGTAAAAAGCTCTTAGTCATAACCAGACACCTCACATGCTCAAGACCATAGTTCTTTGGGAGCAGCAGAACATAGTAAGACAAGATCCTACATCTTACTTTGGTGAGTAGTGACTAGGGCTGTAAAAGTTTGTAAGCACCATCTAAAGGGAAATTATTGGGCTCTCCCAGTTTAGAGCAAAGAAGAGCGAAGAAGGATATAATTAGTCCAAAAGACTAATGAACCACGTGAGCCCCAGCATCTGGGACCCTGAGGTCAGAATTAGAGGGTGTGCAGTGAGCACTGCCTTGAAAGGGAACACAGTAGGAGGCACTATACAAAGTGGGGGGGGGGGAAATGTAGCACAAGACCAGACTTAGTAATTTGATAGTCTGATGAAATCTCTAAAATTATGGCCCTTGACATGCGTCAGGTCTGGAGTGAAATTTACCCCTCCTCTCATGGCTCAATCTTCTGCCAAATAATAGACAAGTCTATAAGATAAATAATAACACTAGACATGCCTTAGAACAGTGGTCTCAACCTTCCTAATGCCGTGACCGTTTATTACAGTTCAGTTCCTCATGTGATGTTGACCCCAACCATAAAATTATTTTTGTTGCTACTTCATAACTGTAATTTTGCTACTGTTATGAATCATAATGTAAATATCTGATAAGCAGGATATATTTTCATTGTTACAAATTGAACATAACCAGAGCTGAATCTAAAAATACTGATCAGCATCCAGAATTAGTTCCCATGGTACAGATATATACATATTTTTGCAGTTGTTGATGTTTTTATAGTACATGGTTTTACATTTACGCAGTAATTATAATTCATGAAGTGTAATTTTACTTCCAGTACTGCTGCTTTCAACACCATAGCTGCTTTTAGCAGAGTAGCTGCTTTCAACACAGCAGCTGCTTTCTACACAGTAGCTGCTCTCTACACATGTGTGACTGATCTGCGTAAGTACATTATGGTGCCGATCCTGTCACATACACCTGTATTTGTATGGGGTGCATGTGATGGAGTTGGCATGATGATGTTATCACATTGGGTACTCATATGTGGGCAGATCCACCTAGAGATGGATAGAGGAGCGGTGTCTCGGTTCCTAACACCATCAGAAATAAGACCGATGGTCTTAGGTGACCCCTGTGAAAAGGTCATTCGACCCCCAGAGGGGTCTCGACCCACCAGTTGAGAACCGCTGCCTTAGACCACTCAACCATTAGAGAGTAAAAGGTCAACATTTTCCCAGGGCAGAGTTCAGAAAGCAGGAAAGAAGGGGTGGAAACTGGAAACCAGGCAGGGGGTGGGGTGAGCAGTGCTCCATTGTAGAGATTGCAATCAATGACATAAAACACAATGGGGGTGGATTGTTGAACGGAAAACAGATCTGCTCTGTAAACTCTCACCCAACTACCATAAAATGTGAAAAGAAACGAAATAAACTTCATTGAGTTAAGCCAAAAGGAAAAAATAAGAAGGAAAAAAGTTCGATGGAGGAATGGGAAAAGGGATTTACTTCCCAGACAGGAATAAGTGCACAGAGCCCCACAGGAGTCAGGGAACAGGATCAATTCAGGGAGCTGCATGTCTTTCAGTGTGACCTGGGACATAAGAGATGAGGGGAAGGTGAATAGATCAATTCCATCCATCTCAATTTCAAAAGAGGCTTTCCTAGCCATGCTAAGGAGTTTGGTTTTTCTCCTGAGCACTGTGGGGAGGTACAGAGGAGCTTTAAGCAAGAGAGTGATATGATCAGGAATGGTTTTAGAAGGATCTTTACTCTTGGCCAAGATAAAAGCAGCTTTGAAATTCTCCAGAGGAGCTCACCTGTGCGCATAATGGCGGGGGGGGGGGGGGGTAGGGGGGGGGAGGCAGACGTCAAGCTCACCCCTGGGCTGTGAACGTGACACAGACAGGCCGGGGCAAGCCTCTGCTGCTGATTAATTGAGCTGTTGATGCCTTTGACACTGAGTGGAGCCTGATCTAGAGGATGAAGCAGCTAGACTGTTTCATAATAACACCACTTGCTAATCCTAATGGTGCTTGTAATACAAAAGCACTTATAATGTAATAATAATAATAATATGATTTGCCATAACGTCTTTTAGTCTCAGTCTCACTCTGCTTTACAAACATTCATTAAATCCCAGCCACTCTTCTCAGCAGAGCTTATCCGGGCCAGGAGCCTCCTGAGTCATAGCAGTAGGCCTTGGTGCCTCAGTTTCCCCCTCCACTCCAACTGCTAGTCTTTCCTCAGAGGTCATCACCAGGAGCTAAGGATGTGTCCTGTATCCCATAGCAGGCTAGCAGAGAGAACTTGGTGTCTGGTCAACTACATATCATGATGCATTGATTTCCTGCCCCAAGAATCTTAGTTCCTTCTCCCTGGTTCCCTGGCTAGCTCTCCCCTTGCTTACTCTTTACCAGGAGCAGGGAGGAATGTAAAAGAATCAGAATACCCACCTTGTAGTACTCTTAGAAGACAAAGGGTCTTTTTGACTATGTAGTGGGCAGAATTATAAGACAGCCCCCAAATCCATACCCCCATCTCCAGGACGGTGGATGTGAAGAAGTTTACTTCAGTCATGAGGTTACATTCAATGGCCCCCTTTCCATCCACATTGCCACTGTGTTAGAGTAGAACTGCTCTGTACGGTGCTCTGGGCTGTAGTATTTATGGAAGCAGATTGAAGACCTAACCTTGAGGCTAGTTAGACAAACACAAACGTTTGTGCGATCCAAGAACCTCTTTCAACAGCACAGTTGATCTTTGGATATGAAAATTATGTGGGTGGTCCTGGTCTAAGCACCTGAGCCTTTTAAAAGCAGAGTTTCCATTGGCTGCTTGCAGAAGCAGCAGCTAGAGAGATCCCCCAAATGAGAGGTGGTCCACTGTGGGAGATTCTCCAAGGATGGGTAGAGGAGGGACACAGGACAAAGGCCCGAGAGAGGCTTCTTGGAGCTGAGCCGCCAGCCAGAAAGCAGGGCTTATACTTTCAGGACTGGAATCAAATTCAGCCACCGGCAGGAAGGCCCTGGGCTCCACATGAAAGTGGATGTAGCTAGCAGACCCGTAGTTTTCAGTGTGAGCAGAGGTCACACTTTGGACCCACAGGACTGGGAGCTAGTAAGTGCCATCAGCTCCAGCTGCACATTTGGTGGTAATTTGTGACACCGCCACAGAAAATACCACGCAGGTAACTCATAAAGGTCAGTTTGGTCAGAATAAGGTATGCAGGGGCAAGTCAAAGGCAAATTCCCCCGTCCACCTGAAGATTCGTTGATTAGGCAGCCTTGGGCAAGGCTTTCTTTCTCTGTACATCAGGACCGTACCTGGGAGAGTTGGTCAAGGACTGACCATAAAGGACTTAGTGTGTCTGGCACATTGCTGGCACTTGGAACTGGGTACTGACCGTTATGAAAATGGTTGGAGTTTTATGATCAGACTTTCTTGATTGTGGATAATTGAGAATGACTGGGATCACTAGCTGGAAGGGGGGTGGAGCAGATGCATCACTTCCTGAATTAATGGGACTTGAATCTCCAACAAATTTGTGGCAGAGGTCAAAGCTCTATTGAACAGAAGGCCTGGGCAGTCAGACGAAGACTTTCCATTGTGCTTCCAGAGATGTTCAGCAGGAGGAGTCCCCAGAGTCTACTTCTGACTTCAATTTGATTTACTTTATATGCACAGTCTGGTGCACCCAGTCACCAATGCACACAACGTGTGTGTGTGTGTGTGTATGTGTATCAGATCCAAGGAACGCATTTCAATTTGTATTAAATAGATAATACACAAATATCTCAAACTCGGTTCCGGGATCCCCGTGGGACTTGTCTTCACTGTCATGCTGTTTGTCAAACATCAGCAAAGGGGCTGTCTGATAATTGCTTCCTCCGACGCAGGCAGGGTTTTCTCGTCTCCACCAGGGTCTACACACACACCACCACCACCACCACCACCCCCCCCCCCCCGAATGCTGCTTCTGTGCCTATTGATTTTCCTAGCAATACTCAGTCCGCTCTCACCCCCACACTCACTCTGGGGTAGGGAATCAGCGGAACTTGGAAACTCCTGCCTCACCTTTCATAATCAGATCTCTCTAGTGTGGCAGCTGAAGGGGCCAGACTCCTCCACCCAGGCTCTGCGAGGAACCAATGTCTAATGAGCTCATTTCCATTTTCAATGATCCAGCATTCTTGGCTCTTGTGTCTGGTTCTTCTTCCCAGATAATTGACAACAGTGCTTCCTTCCCCCCAACCCTCCTCCTCAGATAATCTGGTAAATCAGCCTCAGCGGAGACTAATTTTTGCTGCAAGACAGAGCAGACGACGGGAGTCAAATGAAGCATCTCCGGTATGGCAGTTCTTGGGGAAGCCTCCCAGGCAGCTCGGGGCAGTGGTGTCGCTGTGGAAAATAGTGCCTGTGGCAATTAGCGTTAAACTGCTGAGTGATTTCTCGAAGCTGGAAACTGTGATTGCTCATTGGTATCACCCAGTCCCCTCAAGTGGCACCGAGGGCCTGTGCCATCCTGCCATACCCTAGCGATGCCTCTGGCTAGGGGTCACCCTTTTGTCCCCGGGAATTACCAAGAGCCTTGAAGCCTTTTCCTCTCCCCCTACCCAACAGGGCTTGGTGACCAGCTAGTATTAGTTAACCAAGAAGGCAGTTGACTGGAAGTTAGAATTGACCAGGCGGTAGTGGGGTTTTGGGATATTAGAACTTGGGTCAAGGGCCATTAAGCTGTCAGTCACCGTTTCCCCAAAGCTAAATGCAAACTGTAATTTTCAGTCAATTCCTCCTGAATCCCCTTCGGAGTCTCCCTGCTATTCATCCTTCGAAATAGTGCCTCCCCCACCCCCACCCCTGGCCCCTTCCCCCAGTAATCTGGTTCAGAGAACGGGTACAACTGGGCTAGGGCTCCAGAGAGCACAGTTTGGGGGATTGGGGAGTCCTGCTGTGCCCTTGTATGCCCAGGAGACATCGGCCACTATCGGCCCAGCCCTCTCTGCAAGCCGGCACCTGGTGGGGCTGCTAGCTGGGCAGCTCAGACAGACACATGGGAGTTTTCACTCCATTACTCTTTTCCTAGTTGCACTAAAAACATATTTATTCACCAAAGTGTACTGTATTATGCAGAGTGGCTCTCCTAACAGGCTCAATAAAAGTGAAATATATGGATTCTCTTAATAATTTTACAATAAACTACACTTTAGAATCAATTGCTCTGGCACCAGAAAGTTGTCCAACTGATGGATTGCAACTGCTGGCTGGCTCTGTGAGTGCGCATGTGTGCAGGTGGGTGGGTGCATGCATGGTGCTGTGTGTGAGAGAAGCTTTCAGTGAAGAGCTGCAAGATATGGAAGAGGCAAACGCATCCTGGGAACTGCAGTCCCAACTGGGTGGGAGGCCAGTATGGAAAGCTTTGGAATGTTCACGCAAAAACTCACTGCCATCGAGTCAATGCCGGCTCATAGCAACCCTACAGGACAGGGTAGAATTACCCCTGAGTTTTCGAGACAGTAGCTCTTTACTGGAGTAGAAAGCCCCGTCTTTCTCCCGAGGAGCAGTTAGTTGGTGGTTTTTAACTGCTGGCTAGTCAGCTGGCAGCCCAGTGAGTAGCCCCTACATCACCAGGTCGCTATGTGCCAGAGGCCTTTGATCAGAAGACTGTGGCCTAAGGATGGACACATTCACCAGGCCATGACTCGAGGTGGGCAAGAGAGAGAAGAAGGGAAATCGCATTTACTGACAGCCTACGAATGAGAATGTTTCCATGGTTTTCACAGGGCTACCAGGTGAGCATGACGAGCCCCACGTTTCCAGAGGAGGACCTGAGACTCCGACAGGGTAAGTCATTGCCACAAAGCTAATGTCCGGCAGGGCCCAGATTCAAATGCAAGACTTCGGTGGTCCCTGGCCTTTGCTACTTTGATGAAGCCAGGCTTCCATCCTCGGGGTTCATAGAGTCACGAGGCTCATGTAACCTCATGTGCCAAGTCACGCATGTAAGGGACAAGGGCTGGCTGTTAGTGCTGCTGAGTCAAATGTCACAGTGACTCTGGAGGACAGAAGAGACCTGCTCCTTAGGGTTTCCAAGGCTGTAAACCTTCCCAGAAGCTGACCGCCTCATCGCTCTCCCGTGGGTCAGCCGACGGATTTGAGCAGCCATGGCCAGCAGCCCACGACTCCGCCCACTGTGCCACCGGAAGCTCCTTTTCCTACACGAGTGAAAAACTAACTAAGGAATGTCTTCCCTTGTCTGACTTAGCTTCCCAGTCCTCCAGACACCACTAGGAATGGGTCTTGTTTGTAACCTTTGTGCCCGCCAGAGTGGCGTTCTTGTTAGAGGCAGGTGGAGGAGCTATGCCACCTGGCCACTCCCAGTCTAAGAAATCATGTAACTGCTCCACTCACTCATCCAACAAATGCTCATTGAGGCCTTCCTACAGGCCAGCCACTGGGCTGCTGGTGGCATTGCCTTCATGAAGCTGGACATCTGGCAAGGAGGTCACATGCAGATGAAGGATGCCCAGCCGGGATGAGTGCCGCGCAGTATAAAACACAGGGAGTGTCAGGGCACACAATGGGGTGTCCAGCAAGGCTTTAGGTGATCTTAGAAAGATGAGCCTATCAAAGAAAGGTGCAACAGGGCGGGGGTGGCGCATTTCCATTTCCTCCTCGACTCAACTGCTTCTTCCTCCATGTTTGCTCTGACTCCCCTTTCTAGAAGGATTTCAGAAGTTTTAATTACATGTGGCTAATCTCTCTGATAACATTTTGGAAACATAAATGCAGGCTCGGATCTATGTGAGAGTAAGATGAACCCAGTGGAGAACGACTGGCTGCAGCTGTCCATCCTAATAAAACCGAGATTGGGGCCCAGAGAGATTGTGTCTGCAGAACTCACTGAGACTTGGATGTTAATTTGGGAATCCCAGGAGCTGTTCAGTGAACAGAAACTGTTTCCAAGGGCCATGTGAGCCTTCTGGTCCCAATAGGGTTATTTCTCCCTCTTCAGGGAACAGTCCCAACCCCAAAGACGATAATTTGTCATGTCCCTAACAGCATGTAAAACGAATCAAGTCCAGAACCGAGACGACGCTCAGCAGTCACCTAGTACAATACATTTACAGATGATGAAAACTCAAGTCCAAAGAGAAGAAAGGACCTACCGAAAGAAACCCGACAGCAGAGCGAAGCGGCTCAGAGCCAAATGCTTGGGTTCATGGTCCGGGTCCACTGCTTGGAAGAAGACACCAACGTTGTCTGCGCCTCAGCTTGTTTGCACATAAAATAGGGATAATATCGTGCCTACTGCTAGAGTTACTGTGAGGCTTAAGCGCGGGAGTAAATGTGAACCGATCATTACAGAGCCTTGCACATAGACAGGATTCAATCGATATCAACTGTCACTATTAGTGTGTGACACAGGTAGTTAGTGACAGGGCTGGATCTAGAAGCCACCGTCGCTTCACTCTAAGTAAGTCTTAGAAGAGGTATAGGGTTGGCTTCCCGAGCTTTGTTCTCTCAATGATGGGGTCTCCTGCCGGTGTTCCCCCTTTCCCCCAGCCCTTCCAACACAGCATGCCAACATGTGATTCTAAGATTCCCCCCGTCTTCAGGCACACCCCTACATACACATGGCAGCCTGCCCTCCAGCCTGTGGTGGTGGTGCTACCAGCCGGGAGCTCTGGTCCTGTGGGGGGCCTGGTGGTCCCAACATCCACCTGAGATATACCTCCTGCAAGACGGGAGCGGGCACCCTGGTGGTCAGCAGACCCCAGAGCCATCCGTCTCCTAGGCCCAATTACTGCCTGTCTTTCACAGCCTCTTTCATGACTTTTGACCCTCATCCTTAAGTCTCAACACTTATCCCCGCCGAGGTGGCAGCTCCCTCCTGTGGCACTGGGCCCATCCATCCTCTCTGACAATAGATTAGGGCGATTTGATCTTTTCTATTAGCCAGTGATTGCAAATCTCCCTGGGTTCATTAGTAGCTGGATAATCCCTCCAGATTTATTAGCTCGATTGGAGCTTCCTCCTTCACCTCTTCCGTTCAGATGGCATAAACCGCCTCTTCTGTCTCAGCGATGGACGGGACTGTGCCCAAAGGCCCTTCATCCTTCAAGCCTCCTCTCCAAAGCCCCATCAATCCTGTGGAGTAGTGGTGTCCCTGGCCAAATCTGGAGGGCAAGTGGAAACCCGAGAATTCCAGCCAGACTGCAAAACAGAGCCCATGCAGAGCCTCCCGAACTTCTCCCCAGGCCTCCCCTAGACATGCCAGCTGAGGCCGTGAGCCAGCAGCTCGCCTGCGCAGTGGACCTTCTTAGGTATGGGGAGTTGACACTCAGCGAGGTTTTCTACTACTCTCCAGTTTGGGGACCAGTTAAGATAAACTCGGAGTGTAAGATGCTAGTTGTCCCTTGAGCATGGAAGGAGGAATGTTGGGCTGGTGGTTTACAAGGTAAAAAACAAAACAAATTAAAAAAGACTAAGCAAAAAGATAGCAAATATTAAAAGAACAATTGCTAGTAGTTCAAGGTCCTTTCGTTGGCCTGTACACCATCCTTTATACTCCCTCGGGCTCCCTCTGCTCTGCTTCCTCCGCTGCTCCATTGCACGCCCCCAGTGTTTGCCTCAGTGTGGCGGGGTCAGCTCAGTCGCCCATCCCCCATTGTGTCTCAGGTGCTGTCCCATGTAGGGCCATGTGTTGGTGCAGGATGTCGTATCTCGTAGTGTGGTCAGCTGAATGGTCCTCTCTGTATGTCGGGCCCTTCTAGCTGGTCTATCGACTTTGGGCTTGGTGGACCCAGGGCTGGTGGTTTATAAGCTAGTAAAGGGGCACAAATGGCTATTGATCACCAGACTCCTCCCTCCCTGGGCACGCAGCTAGAGCTCAGATCCTGGCCTCCTTTGCAGCGAGCCGTGTCCATGTCACTGAGTTCTAGCCAAAGGCACGCGAGTAGGAACCATCCGTGCCATTCACTTCTAGGCTGGACTCATGTTTGCCACCCTCGGGCCTCTGAGAGGGCACATTTATAAAGGAGAAGAATGGCCTTATGAAAAGCTACCCACTGGAAATACGGGGAATCCAGGACAGATGAGCCCCTCAGGAACAGAGGTGATATCGGGAGGGTGGAGGGAGGGTGAGGGACAAACAGGAAACAGATGACAAGGTCTACATGTAACCTTCTTGGAGGACAGACAGCGGAGAACTGGGTGAGGAAGACGTCGAATGGTGTAAGATATGATAAATAATAATTATTTATGAATTATCAAGAGTTTGAGGGGAGTGGGGAGGGAGGAGACAATGAGGAGCTGATGCCAGGGGCTCAGGTGGAGAGTCGGTGTTTTGAGAATGATGATGGCAGCATATGTACAAATATGCTGGACACAAATGATGTATGTATGGATTGTAAAAAGAGTTGTATGAGCCCCTAATAAAATGATTATTAAAAAAAGCTACCCACTGATCAGGCACATCGTTTGGGGAGTTCTGTTATGTTGTAAGGAGCCCTAGTGGCACAATTGGGCTGCTAACTGCAAGGTGGGTGGTTCAAACCTCCCAGCTGCTCCAGAGGAGAAAGATGAGACTGCTGCTCCCAGGAAGATGGCCAGCCTTGGACACCCTGCAGAGCAGTGTTACTCTGTCCTGCAGGTATGCCGTGTGTCAGGACCGACTCAGCAAGAGGGGGCTATTGTGTCATGTCATGAGATCTGGGCGGAGCAGCTAGCATTCCTTGCCAAGTGCAAACAGTGCCATCAACAGCCGATACTTTACACAAAGACGGTTTAAGATGGACACTATTATTATTTAAAATTTACACATGAGATAATTGAGGATCCAAGGGTCTCAGGGCTACCCAGCTAGTAAGTTCCTGAGCTGGGGGCTGTTCACCAGATCTGATGGATGAGAAGGATTGAGTTTTTAGACGTGGGGCTACATTCTCTGAACAAAAACCCTTTGTGTTGTCAGGACTTTCAAAATTAGCCACCTGGACTTACTTGTTTCCACTGGAAAATTGTAAATAGAAAATACGGTGGGACACTCCATCAATTGTTCATATGCAAGTTCAGATTGACGCTGAAGAAAATTAAAACAAGCCCACAAGAGCCAAAGTACCACCTTGAGTCTGTCCCACGTGAATTTAGAGATAGACTTGACACACTGAACAGGAATGTCGGAGGACCAGATGAGTGATGGGGGGCCATCAAGAACGGCGTACATGAAGAAAGTCAAAGTCATTACAAAGACAGGAAAGTGATTTCTCCACTAGACCTTAGATGCACAACACTCGTGAAGCCCCACGCCTTCCTCCCCTCCCGCTGGGTCTGTAGCTGCCATGGCGTCGTCCAGGCAGAGGGGCCTGCAGCAATGGTGGCCTCTGCAGGGTGGTAGCCGCACCAAGCTAAGCAGTGGCAACCCCCAGGGGCTTAAGCCATGGCACTGCTCACGACACTCAGCAGCAGCCTTACGGTAATTGACAAGGGCGCATTCGCATCAAGCACATTTCTTCATGCCAGCAAAGCCCCAAACGTGGCTCAGATGAGCTTCCTGAGCAGTGGGGCATTCAGGGACTTGATGTTCCCCTTTACCGCCCGAGTAGGGGGGTGGGACCCTAAGAAAGCCTATATTTCTGAGATGATTGCCTGGAGGTGGCCGAGCACTTCAGGGTTCTCCAGGGACAAAGCTAAACCAGGCACCTCAGAAGGGTTGGCTGTGGGTGGCTTGGTCAATGCCAAAGACAAGGAGGTTGCCTTACCTGGGAAAGAATGGATCTAAAAGATGTTTGCTTCAATGCCCTATTTAGTCTATATGACCTGGAAGTCATGTCAGGAAAGCTTCTGGCCACATTGAATGGCACCTGGGATCTCGTTGACTCCCTAGGAGATTAATGAGAAACTCCCCAGCCCTGAGAGTGAACCCACTCAGGCTTCTCCCAGAAAGTTTACCACACACTGATCAGGCGCCCCCTGTACCCTCCTGGAGCCTCTTCCCCATTCTCCAGGGGCTCTGGCGGCCACTGGAGACCATCCCCTGGCAGTGAAGTGGATCTTTTGGGGGAGAGAGCAGAAGGCCCTCTTCCTGACCATCCCCTGGCAGTGAAGTGGATCTTTTTGGGGAGAGAGCAGAAGGCCCTCTTCCTTTCATTACAGTGGTTCCTTGGTGCCTGAAGAAAGAGCTGCTCCCTCAGGTAATGGCAGTGACCTTACCCTACCTTCAGCCTCCCCAGCACAGTCCCTCCATCTCCCGGGACTCTGCACATTAGAGGGTTCTGTTCCCACCTGCACTCAGTGACTGCTTGCCCCAAAGTTTCTGCCCCCCGTTCTCCCACCCCGAGGGAAAATGGTAACAGCAAAAGTAAAGGGAGAGAAATTGGATAAGAAGTTGAAAATAACAAACCAACAACAAACAAACCTAGGACAGAACAAGATGGCAGCCACTAAATACTACCAGAAAAAGAGAGCGCACCAGGAGGCCTTTGCTAGCAAGTGTGACAAGCTAGACAAGAAGAATGAGCCCAGGGAGGTGAGTACAGACCCCCTGGCCCAGCAGATCCAGCGTCTGAAAGACGTGATGGAAAAGTTGGGCAAGGCTGGAGAGGAGAAAAGGCCAGGGCAGCCAGGAGGTGGGAATGTACATGGGTTTGCTCAGAAGATGGGTTGTGATAAATTATTTTGTAGTCAAAGTTAAAAAAAAACACAAATAAATCAGGAAGAAAAGAGCAAGGTGGATGTCCGAAGAGACCCTGAAACGCGCTCTTGAACATCGAGTTGCTAAAGTGAGTGGAAGAAATGAAGTATAAAAGCCAAGGCCAACATTTCAAAGGGCAGCTCCGGAAGACACAGGCAAGCCGTATGAGGAAATATCCAAAGACCTGGAGTTGGGAAACGAGAAGGGAAACATGCTTGGCATTTCCCAAGCTGAACACGCAGAAGTCCCTGAAGCCTCAGGTTGCAAATCAAAGGGGTCTGCGGGGAAAGGCCTACCACTTGTCTGCCATGGTTCCGAAGGAGAAGAGCTGTCGTCTCAAAGTACAGTTGACAATCATGACATGGAGGGAGGAAAGCCTTCAGGACCTGCATTTGCTGACTTGGCAAAACTTAACGTGAGACTAACCAGCTGCAGCCACCTAGTAATAATGGGAATGTGGAAATGTGTGAAGTATGAATCTAGAAAATTAGAAGTCCTCCTAAATGAAACGGAATGCCTGAAAGTCTAAATAAATAAGCAGTCTCAATTCCCTGTCATCAAAGCGATTCTGATGCATAGAGCACTATCAGAGTCGAACTGCCCCTGTGGGTTTCTCAGACGATGACTCTTTACAGGAGCAGAAAGCCTCATCCTTCTTCCACAGAGTGTTTAGTGGTTCTGAACTGCCGACCTTGCAGTTAGCAGCCCAATTCGTAACCACTGCACCACCAGGGTGAACTGAAATGAACTGCTATTTTGAATCCGATAATAATATGGTTCACTATGCCGTGAAAGGCAAATGAAAGAGGAATTGCATCCTATTTATCATCAAAAAGGCTGCTTATAATTAATAATATCAATATGCATACAAGGAAGTCCAGTTAATGTAACAATGTTCCAAATTTTCACACTAACCACTAAAGCTAGGGATGAAGAAATTGAAAAATTCGAACAACTTCTTTAGTGTTAAAATAATCAAACATGAAATCATGATGCATCGATGATTATTGGAAAAGGAAATGCAAAAGCTGTAAACAACGAGGAAGGAACCGTCTGGGAATATGGCCTTGTTGA